>NC_050516.1:6688704-6714614 GCF_002922805.2 Oryzias melastigma | reverse complement strand
GAAACTCTGCATTACCGACCCGGATAGTCAGCGTCATTGATGATTTGATTTAGAGTCGCCAAAAGGTTCAGATCTGTAAATAAAGCTTACTAAGCTAACTAAGATTTAATGGGAGGGTTAAGGTGCAATAAAGATTACTTTGATTATTTGATTAATATCGTTTTTAATATCATTATCGCACAAAATGAAAAAAACGATATCGCAATATGAAAATTCCCATATCGCCCAGCCCTAATTTCATGATTTTATTTTGGTCAACAATTCCATTGAGGGATGGTTGATGAGCAATGTTTGACTTTCATTGGTTAAATTTGATAGAATTTTGATTTTAATTTTTACTATTATCAGATTGAAGTTCATTCTTTAATGAATTGGAAGCTTTCTTTTTATTCATCTCGGTCTAGGTGTGTACAACTGGTGCCATGTCACTCCCTGAAGTGAGTTCAGTAGCTTGTATCTGTACAGAAGTGACGTGTCGTCATGGATGTGGTCCTAGCACGTGGAGTTTGCTGACAGTAAACCGAGCGCTCTGCTGCTTGTCCTGCAGACAGAGGGATGGCTCACTCAGAGGAGTCTCGGCTGGCCAACCTGCTGCGTCGGGTCTCCAGGGAGGACGACCGAGAGCGAAGGCTGGCCACCCTCAAACAGCTGAGGGAGTTCATCAGCCACGGAGACAGCAAAGTGGTTAGTTGGATGTTTCCAGTTTGTCTTGGTGCTCTGAGCTTTTTTTTCTGAAACACTAGAATTCTCTGCAAGTCTTCTGTGAAATGAGTCTAATCAGTGTGCTGATGAATATCCCTTTTAAGAACATGTTTTTCTCAGGCTAAACGGCAAAAGCACACACTCATAGGGTCAAGAGTCACAAACAGTTGTTCAGGTCTGCAGAGAAGCAATGTTGTTCTGACAGTTTTTCTGTTGAACAGGCGCTGGTCAAACAGCTGGAAACCATCCTCAGCACCTTGAATGACATTTTAAATGAGAGGTAAGGGTCTGCTGCCATGGAAGCGTTCTCCTTCTATCATGTGCTGGTATGGGGAGTCCTGGACCTGGATAAAGTCACAGTGCCTGTCCAGATCTTTCCCAACAATTAGCATCTGTAAACTCAAAAAGAAGAAGAAACAATTTAAACTTGGGTTTGTGCACCCCGGCGTCCACATGAAAAGATGCTTTTACTTAATGGAGCTGTGGAACTGGAACTACAGGCAAAGCATGTTTGGGTTCAGGAGAGGCCTGAGACATCCTCTGAAATGCCTTCAGCTGTCCCTGCAGGGGTCAGCCGGTCTCTGGATCCCTCTCCCTGTTGAGATCCGATGTTGCACTGTGCCCTGGTGTGTGTGACGCTCTGCCTCCTGTGTCCATCTTCAGCAGTAAGCTGCTGTGGGAGCTGCGGCAGGAAGCGGCAGCCTCTCTGGGCCTCCTGTGCACGGTGCTCAGTTACGAAGCGGAGCGCATCTTCAAGTGGCTCTTTTCCAAGTTCACCACGAGCAGCCGGGATGAGGTGAAGCTGCTGTACCTGTTAGCAGCTCAGCACGCCCTGGAGACGGCTGGAGAGAGGAAGGCCTTCTCTCACATCATGCAGGTCAGGAAAAAAGTGAACCATCCGATGGATAACCGATTCAGCCTGGATTGATATTTGTCACATTTCAAGACAAAAATCTTTCATAGAACTAGTGATTTACAGTGAGGCTATTAAATATGGAACTCCCTGGGATTGTTTAAGTCCTCCCACTTTGAAATCCTTTCTTATTTTTAGATTCAGAATCAGAAAAATGTATTAGTTCCAGAGGGCAATTCATTTTTTTCAAAAAAAAAAAAGTTATCCTTTTATTTGATGATGGATGTTGCGTTTTCTACTGAGGGGTGAGTTGGATTTTGATTTATCATGGTTGATGATCTACCCTTACACTGTTGATGTCACGTCCGCCTTCGTTCAGCGCAAGCATCATTGGAACAGACCCTCCAGGGTTTTGCAATGTCGTCATCTCAAAAATTCACTCAATTGAACCAATTCTTGCAATTATTCTCACCATCACGACTTTGTCCAATTAATGCTATTTTGTCACAACTTTGTGACTGATTGGTGTCTGTTTTATTACCCATGGTTCATTGCGTTACAATGACAGCAACTGTTGAGCGTCATGAAACAACAACAGCAAACATCAGTTTGTTTGAACTATTATTCCTGGTGTGTAACGGTCATGTTTCATCTCAGCTGGTGATGAGCAGCCTCCAGTCCATCCTGGAGAACGTGGACACGCCGGAGCTGCTCTGTCAGAGCGTCAGGTGCATCCTGCAGGTGGCCCGCTGCTACCCCCATGTCTTCAGCACCAACTTCAGGGTGAGTTATCTGTGCTCCTCGTGCTGCTTTGAAGACGCTGCGGAGTTGACCCTGTTCTGGTTCCTCCTCAGGACACTGTGGACATCCTGGTGGGCTGGCACATTGACCACACTCAGAAGCAGGCCCTAACTCAGCAGGTTTCAGGTCAGATGGACCTCTTTCACATGCACACTCTTTTTTTCCACCCAAAAACAGAATAATTTACAAAGTTTTAAATGTGATGTACGATATAATTAGTACAAACAAAATGAGTTTATTCTATCTTATTTTTAGAGTAACACATTTCTCCACACCCTCACACTGGATGTCCCTGAATTTGACCCATCGATGAATTTTCCTAACTGTGTCTGTGGTATTTTGAGCTTTGTCTCCTCCTTCAAGGAGACATCTTTTTGATGCATCACTTCAGTTTCCAGGCGTATTTTCTTTACCAGAGCAGTTTTAGTCCAGAGAGCCACTCTCATGAAAATGCTGTTTTAGCTTTATTTAACATGTTCTTGTGGCATTTTTCTCTTCGCGGCCGTGGTGCAGTGGTAGGGCGGTCGACTCCTGATCAGAAGTGAGCGGGTTCGACTCCCGCCTTGCCCGCCCATGTGCTGAAGTGTCCTTGGGCAAGACACTGAACCCTGAATTGCCTCTGGTGGGAGGTTGGCGCCAGTGTTCAGCAGTGGAGCCACCACCAGTGTGTGAATGTGTGAATGGGTGAATGGGTCTGTGACTGTGAAGCGCTTTGGGCCCTCAAAGGAGGGTAGAAAGCGCTATACAAGTATACGCCATTTACCATTTACAACGGATGTCATGTATATAAAGAAAATTTGGATTAAATTGTATTTATGCAAATGGTGGTGAATGAGAAGCAGATAAAAAATTGCATCTGCAAAAGTTTGTTGTGTTGAAATTACAGTCAGCAGGCCAAAGTCTCCTTGCTCCTCTCCATTCTGATGCATCCACTTGCAAATAAATAGATCCATGAACGTCTTTGTTTTCCTGGTCTGAGCTGGAATCTGGATCTAAACTGCCTGAATATTTCCATGTTTGTTACACTGCTAATGTTAGCTTGAAGTTGTGAGGCTGTAAACTAGTAGGAGACAGTGTAAACAAAGGGATCATGGGAAATGAGAGTTGGCTCTCTCCACACTAACATTTTTGATGAACTCCTATCAGTCTGCAGAAACTATGTCCTAGAAAACGACAGGTTTTACATTTTTAGCTAAAAAAGGTACAATCATAATTTAGACCAGTGGGAACACTTACAAAAGATGATTTGAGTCAAACTTTTAGTCTATGTTAAGCAGACTGTCTGTAACAAAACACACAATTGTCTATGTCTAAAGAAAGTCATATTGCATTTAAATAGTTCTGAAAGGTCGTAGCACTAAAGATCAAACCAGCCAGTGAAGGATGCCGGGCCTCATGGGGTGGATGCTGTTTTTGGACTGGACCAGAGTTCAGTCAGAACACTTCCAGAGGGGGAACTATTGATCTATATGACCACCAAGCATGGAGCCCGGTTAGTGCTGCTCTTCATCAAACTCTGAGGATGTTTTTTGAGTACGGAGAAGGCCCCGCTTGGGACGTGGAGTAAATAGATGCGTGTGCATCGTTTCCTCAAACAGGAGAGTTAATCCTCAACTAAAGGGGGTAAAGGTCAAACGGACAAATGCAAAAACTTTGAAACTTAGAGTCTGATCAGGTGCAGACATTTCTGCCGTTTGTCTGGTTTTGGGCACTCCTCCCTTTTCTGGTAATGGATGTTTTCTGAGGGATCGTGTGTGTTCACAGACCTCGTGCTCCTCTTCTTCTTCAGGCTGGCTGCAGAGTCTTGAGCAGTTCTGGGTGGCTGACCTGACCTTCTCCACCACCCTGTTGGGGCAGTTCCTGGAGGACATGGAGGCATATGCAGAGGTGAAGCTCTTGCATGCTCGCTGGCAGAGATGGCCACTCCAGCCCTGACCCACTCTGCTCTGTTTAGGATCTGAGCCATGTGACGTTGGATGAAGGGGTGGAGGAAGACATCCCCCCACCTTCGGTCTCGCTGCCCAAGCTGGCGGCTCTGCTGAGGGTCTTTAGCACCGTGGTCCGTAGCATCGGAGAGAGGTTCAGTCCATTCAGAGGACCCCCCATCACTGAAGTCTACGTTGCTGACGTAAGATGCTCTCATGTCTGGGAGGTGCTACGAATAGTACGGATGGAATTGCAACATTTATGCTTTTGCCATTTTTATTTAAATTTAAAACCTGTGTTGTTTGTAAGTACATCTAGTGAGAAAAATCTGTGCTAATATTTGGTCCAGTAGTCTTTGTTTGGTCAAATGTTTCCGGTAGTTTTTCCATTACAGACTGCAGGAGGGGTTTTGGTCCATTCCTCCTCACAGATCCTCTCCAGATCAGTCAGATTTCTGGGCTGCTGCTGAGAAACAGAGTTTGAGCTCCTGCATAGATTTTCTTTTCGTTTTAGGTCTGGAGTCTGGCATGACCACTCCAGAACCCTGATCGGTCTTACAGAACCAGTCCTTGGTTCTCCTGGCTGTGTGCTTTGGGTCATTGTCATGTTGGAAGATCCAGCCATGTCCATCTTCAATGCTCTGAGGGGCGGAGGTTGTCCCTCTTCTTAATACAATGCAATTGTTCTGTCCCATGTGCAGATAAACACCCCACATCATGATTAGGGCTGTCAGGATCAATTAGTCACGACTATGTCGACCATTGAAATAGTTGACTAATTTAGTGGCCCATTAGTCGTTTAGCTTTTTTTCCTCAAAGCCACAGTATGCACTTTCTAATGCCGGGTCTGTCATTCTCTTTGACACACGTGCAGTAGTGCTAATCTGGTCAGTAGTGATGTCACAGGAAGTTCTAGGAAGACTCGGGTACCATAACAACACACCAGCAGAGCTTGAAAATGAGAAACATAAAGAAATAAGACAAAAGTGTCCAATGCAGTATCTGCAAGACAGAACTTGTGTTTCATGGCAGCACTACAGTGATGAACACCTGAAGAGAAAAAATGTGACTGAGTATGATTACACTGAAGAGAGATTATCATCTAGCTAAACTTAAGCATAAACCTGGACCCCATCAGAGTGAAACGTCTCTGCTGAAGGAACATCTGCTCTCTAAAGAGATCAAGTCTTTCTGCAGACAAGAGAAATCATCACTTTCCTGCTAGCAGCAAGAACATCGGACAGTCTGGAATTCTAGAGTCAGAGTGTAGAGAAGCTGAATACAGTTGTGAACGTTCAGAACCACAAAATGCACTCGAATTCTGTTTGAGTCAGTGAGACCAAAACTTTATCTTTAGTGAAAAATAGTTCGTCTAGTTAGCACATAGCTTAAACACTTTAGAGCTAATAGTGGTTAAGATGTGTGTTTTACATTCATTCTAATTATTGCCCGATTAGTCGACTAATCGGAAAAAAACAAAAAAAAAACATTGGCCACTAGTCGACTATTAAAATAATTGTTTGTGGCAGCCCTAATCATGATGCTACCACCCCCACACTTCAAAGTAGGGATGATACTCAACATTCTTCTTCCTCCAAACATGGCGAGTAAATTAAGACCAAAAAGTTCTACTTTGGTTTCATCTGATCACATGACTTTCTCCCATGATCCTCTGGATCATCTGAAGACGGACCTGGACATGTGCTGGTGTAAGTAGGGGAACCGTCTGTGACATGCATGGTTTCAAACCAGGACATCTCAATGGATTACCAATTGAGTATTAATCAACTATTTTGTCAGGGCAATTACAAACACTGGAGCTGCTGAAAGGTGATGAAGAACCTTTGAGGACCACGTTTAGATTTCCAGCATTTTTGTAGAAATGTTTGAAGAGCTTTTTAACCGAAAACAAGAAAATGAGGAGTGATGAAGTGATGAAGACTGAATCACTCCTCAGGTTTTCATCCCAAGTTATTGACTCATAATTTAAAAACTTTTTCTTGTCGTTCATCCATCCATTTTTTTTTCTCACATTGGATCATTCACATGTAAGTGGATTGACTGTGATTTTCTTGATTATTTTGGTACAGGTTCTGAACAGAGTTCTGGCATGTCTGACAGCAGCCAAGCAGGTCCAGTTCTCTGAGGCTGTCCTCACGGCAGGGAATGAGTGCGTTGGGGTGCTTCTGGCCAGCCTGGAGCCCAGCGGTCAGCTGATGGATGCCGTCCTCTCCTACGGCCTGGACCAGCTGCAGTGCTGCCGGGCCTGCGGCTCGGACTACAGTCTGGCAGTACTTAGTCTGCTCACACTGGTAAATCTGAGTTTTCCCTCCTTTCACAATCAGCAGCGTGCTGACCTGTGATGTCCCACTGTGTAACAAGAACCAGTCTTCTTCCATGTTCTTAATTTATATTTATACTCCGCTTCAGGATCCGCTGGAATTACGCTCATCGCTTTAACGGTAGACGAAAGAATGTATCCTAAACACTGGAGCTAAAGCTCCGGTGTTGAAGGATTTGAATAGTATTGAATTTGTTTTGAATTCGTTCCACCTGCCGCCATCATCAGGCACGCGCGCACAGCGTGCGCATGGACCCAAACTGACTCCGCTTTAATGCGCCCCGACGCAGCCGGTGTGGAAGCTCCTTCAGATGTACATTCTAATAAAATAATAAAAACTATTATTGGAGGTTTTTATACCTGCACAGACATACAGGAGTGAGACTTTTGGAGTCGCGGAGATCACGTGTGTGTCTCTTTTTCTCATCCCAGATTGGCTTGGTGCACCAGGAATTTTTTTTAGAGGCAACAATGAAAGATCTAGTCGCAAATGCGACCAAATTTTTGTTGTGTGGGTCTATCTTTCAGATTGTGGATCAGGTCAACACAAAGCTTCCTGTGTCCTTCGTAGAAAAGATCCTGGCCCCAGACTCGAAGCTGCTGAATCTACGGTTTCACCCAGAAAAAGAGGTGGGTTGCCAACCGCGTTATCGACCATGATTGATGGTCTTTAGGAAGATGAAGGATAGTATGATGACGACTGATATCCTAGACCAGGGGACTGCCACCTTTCACTGTAAAGGAGCTGTGCTGTTTGGCCTGTTTTCTACTGATCAAAACCTAGTAAGAGCTACAAAGTCTTACAGTAATTTGATGCTTATTTGCATTCATTACAATTTATTTTAATATGAATTATGTTTCTTCTGTGGCATGAATGAAACAGACGTATAAAGAAACATTTCTATTTTCTTAAAATGTGATTCTTTTTTTTTAACATTTGACAGAAGCTCGTATGATTTCCTTTCAAAATAAAAGACAGACTGGATCGTTGCAGTGCAACTCTGGACAGCATTAGATAATATGTGCTTTTAACTCCTAAAAGATCAGACTTTTTACCAAAGTTTTGCTTAGTATTTGAAAATGGTGTTTTCTGGAGGAAGTGTAGAGCAAACAAGACATCTTCCAGTCAGCAGTGTTGTAGAAACCTTTACATAGCTTATCTTTGAGGTGCACCTCATCCATAAATTTATAAACTTAATTCATCCAAATACAAAGAATGCTATTGATGCTCACTACATTAGTGATTATAGACCACAATGCATTGCGTTTGAATGATTTTTGCCCCCCCCCAAAAAAAAAACTTCTTTAAATTCAACTTTTTAATAAACATCAACATTTTCATCATCAGAACACAGTGGAGTCATAAATAGATGTATAAAAATGCTCGTATTGATTAGAGTTTCACCTTGTGAAATTTGCGGCATCATTCAAAAAAAGTAATGAGCATAGTGTCTGAATTTCTTTTAAAATGGTAAGTGCTAAATGGTGTGTACTTGTGCAACGCATTTCTACTTTCCTTGAAGGCCCAAAGTGCTTTACAGTCATTGACACATTCACACTGATGGAGTATTTACCATCCTAGGCACCATATAGATTAAGAGGTGATGACTATTGCCTCATCTGGTTAGTGAAATAGTTTCACTACCCGCCAAACTGAGGTCTTGCCTGCATTTGGTTTTAATTTCTGACCCTGTCTATAGATAAAACAGCTCATTAGCGTAGCATCATAGACCTGATAGCATCAGTGTGTAACGACGCCGCTGTCTCCATATCAACACTTCATGAAATTGTTGCTGCTGAGAGTCCAGCAGGATTATCCTCCAGTTCAGTCTGGATGCCGTTCAAACTCCTCCCATGTTCTGCTGCTTCATCAGCCCAAACTAAACGGCATGATCAGCTGAAGTTACAGGGGGACAGACTTAGTAAAAGACTGTTTTTCTGATTGAAAGAGAAGTGGGCAACACTTTATAAAAAAGGTCCCTTTTCAATGTTGGTTAAAGCGTAATTAAGCAATATTTACCTATTAAACAACATGTTAAAAGACATGTTAAAGCATTACTTTAAATCCAGATTCAGAGCAGTGAGTAGAAAGCTGAGTTTCCATCAAAGATGTCCATTTATAGGCAATGAAAACAAAAACAATCTAAATGGATGAACTCATTTAAATCTTGTATGGTGAAAATGCATGAGATGGCAAGTTTTTCTATGATGTGTTTTGTAATAAAATAGTATCATGGCTGGGTTACAACTTTTATCATTTCATCAGAAATGTTGATTAGTGAATAATAGGGGGCAGACATTAAAAGTTGGTGCTTTTTCTGCTCCATTTCATTTATAATATTGAAATGAAATGTTGAACTGTTATAGTTGTCTTTAATCAGTGGAATAAACATTAAAACGAATTCACAGAGATATATTAAATTATTGAAAAGACATTTCTGATCCAGGGGATGAGGATAGGAGGCTTTGTTGCTGCTTGAATGAATACTTCAGAAATGTTAATGTGTGGTTCTCGTTGTACATCTCCTTCACAGGTGACGTGTGCCGTCCATGCTGTTTATCAGGCGCTGCTGAGCCTGAAAAACATCCCCACCTTGGAAGCAGCCTACAAGATGGTGCTGGGAGAGATGGCCTGCGCTCTGTCCAGCCTGATGGAAGACCAGGAGCCCCACGGCGCCAAAGCGTCTCCAGGCGGCCCCTGGCTCAGTATTCAGCACCCTTCTTTTGTATCCCTCTCCCTGCCACAGGACAAAGCTCAGTTCATCCTCATCTTTAACCTCAGCACTCTAACCACCATTGGAAACACCAAGAATTCCCTTATTGGGGTGAGTGTGTGCCAGAATACTGTGAATACCTGCTCTAAGATTCTGTTCTCTGAGGAAAAGTTGTTGTAGCTCCTGATCAGTACACAGCAGTCTGAGATGCTGCTTTGAGAATTTCTGACATTCATCATTTTCATAAATAAAAATAGAAATGTCTTTAATTTGTGTAGATGTGGGCTTTGTCACCGACGGTCTTCGCCCTCCTCAGTCACAACCTAACGGTGGTCCACTCTGGACTTGCTGTGTGCTACCCTGCTGTCCAGTATGCCATCCTGTACTCCCTGTACTCTCACTGCACGCGGTAAGACACTTCCTTTATGTGTGTGTCTTTTTTAAGCACCAGACAGGTTCATTTTCACACAGTGAGTCTGTATGAGTTTCTGATGCTTTTTTTCATTTATCTTCTGGATTCCAGAGAATCTATCCTTCACATTGAAATGGACCCACATAAAATCTAGTTGAAAGTAGGGCTGGGCGATAAAACGATAATTATCGTTATTGCGACATTACTTTTTTCGATAGTGAAATGAGTCTATTGCGATAAACCTTTGTTTTAAATGAACACGGTAGAAACCCCCGGAAGAGCCGCGCTTCTTCTTCTTCTTATGGAGCGGCTGATTCTAGGAGCCCAGACTGAGAGGGGGGGGCAGGAGGCCCCGAATGATGACAAAAGGACACAACAGAAAACATTATTTCAGTAAACCAATAACCAATATATAATCGCAAATACTTTTATTTTTAATGTCAAGGTAACGATGTTTATATATTTTGTTTTGGAAACATCGTCACCGGACCCCCCTCCTCTACATTGAAAATGGTTCGGTCCGACTGGATTATTCTTCCGTAGCTGTTTGTTACCGACAGACCACAGAGTGTGAGGGAGAGAAGACATGCTTTAAAATCAGGAGTTTAAAGGGTTAGTAATGCCCTGGGACAAAGCTAAAATAAGTATCCAGATATATTCTATATGTTCTAATGTATCAAAAATAACAAATAATTACCGTTGACAAACGCAGGTTTTTGTAAAGTTTGACAAAATCAACGACAAATCACACTCGCATTTCGCCCTGCTTCAGAAACGGCTCGATTCGGGTCACGTGACGCGTTGACGTCATATGAGTGAGACAGCGCCAGCAGCAGAATGCAGGCGGACCCAGGGTGTCTGCAGATACATGTATGTGTGTGCGCTGCGGCAAAGTTGAATTCTGTAAACATCGGTGTTATGGTACGACGGAGTATTAGGGCCACCGGGGCTGAAAGAGGAGAGAAGGAGATACTGCACGTGCTCGTAACAGCCGTGCACAGGGGGGCGGGGACTCAATTGTGGTTCTGGAGTTGAGATGAGTTTGAGGGTTTAGTTAAAATATTAACCAAAATCTTTTGTATAGAGCTTCAAATTACAATAATTTGTTGTTTTATTATGTATCAATCATGAATTTGTTGTTTTATTATGTATCAAAAATGAATTTGTTAGTTACATTTGTGCCGTTTATGCTCATTTCTTAATGAGGTGATCTAATAATAGTAAAATAAACTTGTTTTTAACGACTCCTGACATGACACTAAATGAAGAGATCTTATGTGTTTGATCAATCCTCCAACATGTACACATGTCAGATGACTGAGTGAAATGATGATTAAATCTATTATCAGAACTGTTTATTTTAAGTTTACATTTTATTATCTTCTGCTGCACAGCAGTACCTGTAGTTTATGTTCAGAAAAAAATTGGAACAGAAGATAAAAATAACTGCAATATATTTGCTGCTTTAGAACAATGTTTTTAAGACTTAATTTTAATTTGAAAGGAACTTGTATGTGCTGCAGTCAGATTAAAATAAATCAGAAATTCTGTACAGCCTATTGAAAACATACCACCGTTATGGTTTAACTATTGTGTACATTATGTATATGTACAATATTTATTAGAAATATTTAAATGTTCCTCACAGTTAGTTTCAATACTACAGTTAATACAAAAAATAATATAAGTTTAATTTGAACTAACTAAGATTTAATGGGGGGGGCAAAGTTAAGGTGTAAAAATCTGAAGTCCTAAAGCTGTTTGCATTAAAGATTACTTTGATTATTTGATTGATATCGTTTTTAATATCGTTATCGCACAAAATGAAAAAAACGATATCGCAATATGAAAATTCCCATATCGCCCAGCCCTAGCTTCTATATTTATTTCAGACTGTACCAGTCTTTATCCCATAAACGAAGAAATGGGGTAGGGATTTAAATGACTTGGTCTTGATCCTTCTGTTCATTAAGTAGATTGTACATTCTAACTGAAAAAGAATAATAAGTAAATAACATTATTGATATGTGGAAACTCCTTGTCATTTAAAAAGGCAAAATTAGTTTTTTTCCTGAAATACCAATTATGCACAGATGCTTTTGAACTTAGACTAAGGTTATCCTTCAGGACAAAAAGTCGCATCATCGCTGTAAATGGTAAATGGTGTATACTTGTATAGCGCTTTCTACCCTCCTTTGAGGGCCCAAAGAGCTTCAAAGTCACAGACCCATTCACACATTCACACACTGGTGGTGGCTCCTCTGCTGAACACTGGCGCCAACCTCCCACCAGAGGCAGTTTCTTGCCCAAGGACACTTTGACACATGGGCGGGCAAGGCGGGAGTTGAACCCGCTCACTTCCCATCAGGAGTCAACCGCCCTACCACTGCACCACGGCCGCAGTTTTTACATTGAATTTTTTATCCATTATACACTTTTTGTGCTTGAGTTTCCTTTTTTTAGCTTCGCTGTAGGGAAATTCTTTAGTGCCACTTTCAAAAGTTTTCACTAATCAGAAACCTTTTATTTACCCCTCGTCCTCTGTATGATGTTTGCACCCAGTTTCAACTTGGTGAACACAACAATTAATAAATAACCTATTAAATTATGATAAAGATTTCCCTTAACTGTTAAAATGGAAACTAAAGATCCATTCTAATTAAAACAGGGTTTTTGGTGTGTGTTTTTTTTTTTACTTGTTCTTGTAGAGTTTTTGTCATTATGGAGGACATGTATAAAGAAAATTAAATATTACTTTGTTCAAATTGTGGGGAATCATGAGCAGATGAGACAACAAAATGCTGTTTAATAAAAGTTCGTATACTTTGAAGCCCAATGAGGCAAATTCTTTTGTGATTTTGGGCTATATAAATAAAATTGAATTGAATTGAATCACAAAAATTAAAGGAACCCTTTTTTTATTGGGCCTGTCATGAATAGAGTTAAACCTGTCTGATAACTTTCTGGTTGGTTAACCAGCTGAGGGCCTCGTTAATCAATTTCAGCTGTATTGGTGTTCATGGAATTAACAACAGGTGCACTTCAGTGGCAACCATTAGAAAACCCTCAAAACAGGACTGGTGTTACATGTGGAGTAGGGTTGGGCGATATGGAAAAAAAAGCACGATTTTTTTTTCAATTTTATTTCACAATTTTGATTTCATCACGATTTCTTTAAAATAAATGAAATTGACAAAAATAGAATTAGAATGATTTTAGTTGAAATGTTAATTTCAAATGTGTTACAAGCATTGATATATATTACTGGATCGGCCCTTGCCTGTTTGCTGCTATAGACAGAGACGTGCACGTACAGGCGTCATTGTTATGCATTGATTCATGGCAGCAGAACGCTGCTGTTTACATGGAGGACAGGCAGACATCAACCACAAAAATTGGGCTAGCTCCCTCATTTCTCAACCGATTTTTACAAAATATGGCTCAAATTAAAGCTTAGAAAATTATTGATCTTGTGGTATATTTAAATAGTTATCTATTAAGACTAATCTGAAAATAGTGCAAGAATTGTGCATTCTACTGTTACAGATAGTGCATTGCTGTCAAATGAACAACTTCTAAATATCTGGGTATTTATTTTGCCTCTGTGCTAAAATCCATAAAACAAAGCTTGTGAATGTTAGCGCTGTTTATTCTAGCTGGGCTTTCTCTGGTCCGTATGACCAAGAAAAAAGCTCAATAGTGACGCCGCCAATTAAGAAAATTATGTGCGAACTCACTTGCACTTCTTACAAAGACAAAAAAAAAAGTGCAACCGACAATAAGATTTAGGCTCTTCAAGTAGCTAGCCACGAGCTAGCAGAACAATGCAGCAACGTGCATCTTGCTCGCACATTTTACGTGTTTCCAACATGAATTTCCATCAGTTTTTGTGCAGGTTGAACGTGAATATGTGTGATTAACATCAGACTTGTTTAAAAACATGAAACATTAATAAAAACATACATCGAAGAACCAAACTAGCATGCTACTCGCGAGAAGCTAGCGCTTACTTTAGCACACAGTTCACGGTTCCCAGCCTGATTTCTCTCTATTAAAATGCGATTCCTGTTCTGTGATGATTCCTCTCCATCAGATTATTTTGTTGTCAGTTTTTGAAGTCGATTGTAAAACACTGCGTCTCCTTTTGTTACTTTTTCGGACCTCCGTCATTCATTACTCGAGAAGACTCGATTCATAATGATGGCGCATGTCTGTCACGCCGCATGTCATGTTACTTCCAATCCAGTAATATATGTCATTGATTACAAGAAAAAACACCAGGGAGGAGGAGGAGGAGCAGGAGGAGGTGGAGTAGGAGCAGCAGCTCGGATTTAAAGTCACAACAGTCAACAAGCTTTTGCCTTCTCGCTCTTGCAGCTTTTGGTAGAAGATCGTGATAAAACGATCTCTCAAAAATGACAATCATCAGCTTTGGAGATCGTTAGACGGTTTTATATCGCCATATCGCCCAACCCTAATGTGGAGGTCATTTCAAGTTTCTCCCTCTTGATCTTTTTTGGCTGGTTTTCCACTCGTGCTGATTTTGGCTTGATAATTATCTCTACTGGCAGTATGAGGAGATTCCTTAACCCTACAGAAGTTGAACAGGTTGTCCAACTTCTCCAGGATGGCACATCCACACGTGCTGCAGCAAGAAGGTTTAATGTGTCTCCCAGCACAATCTCCAGAACATGGAGGAGATTTCAGGAGACTGGTGGTTATTCTGGGAGAGCTGGACAGGGCCGTAGAAGGTCCTCAACCCCTCAGCAGGACCCATACCTGCTCCTTTGTGCAAGGCGGAACAGGCTGAGCACTGCTCGTGCCCTACAGAATGACCTCCAGAGGGCCACTGGTGTGAATGTCTCTACCCAAACAATCAGGAACAGACTTCATGAAGGTGGCCTGAGGGCCCCACGTCCTGTAGTGGGCCCTGTGCTCACTGCCCAGCACCGTGGAGCTCCACTGGCATTTGCTCAAGAACACCAGAATTGGCAAGTCCACCACTGGCGCCCTGTACTTTTCACAGACCAGAGCAGGTTCACCCTGAGCACCTGTGATAGACGTGAAAGAGTCTGGAGAAGACAAGGAGAACGTTATGCTGCCTGCAACGTGGTTCAACATGACAGGTTTGGTGGTGGGTCAGTGATGGTCTGGGGAGGCATATCCATGGAGGGACGCACAGACCTCTACTGCCTAGGAAATGGTGCTCTGACTGCCATAAGGTATCCAGATGAAATCCTTGAACCCATTGTCAGACCCTACGCTGGTGCAGTAGGTCCTGGTTTCCTCCTAATGCACGACAATGCCCGGCCTCACGTGACAAGAGTATGCAGGCAGTACCTGGAGGATGAAGGAATTGAAACAATTGAATGGCCTTCACCATCCCCTGACTTAAACCCAATAGAACATCTCTGGGACATTATGTTTGGGTCCATTAGGCGCCGCCAGGTTGCTCCTCAGACTGTACAACAGCTCAGGGATGCCCTCACACAGATCTGGGAGGAAATGCCACAAGACACCATCCGTTGTCTCATTAGGAGCATGCCGCCACGTTGTCAAGCATGCATACAAGCTGGTGGGGGCCACACAAGATACTGAAAAGCATTTTGAGTTTCAGAAATTAAGTTTTGAAAAAATGGACTAGCCTGCCACATCTTCATTTCAGAAGTTACCTTCTGTAGGCTGAAAACTTTTAACTCTATTAAAATACTTGGCATCCTTTTGTTCCTAAGACACTGCCCTGTCGGTATTTGTATAGATATCCAACTTCATATTGAGATCTGATGTATCTAATGTGTTTCTTTAAAGTGTTCCTTTAATTTTTGTGAGCAGTATAGTTATTGCGAACAAAGTGTAATCGAAGGGTTACAGGATTCCTGCTCCGCTCCATTCTGATGCAGACAAATAGATCCATGAATGTCTTTGTTTTCTTCATCTGAGCTGGAATCTGGATCAGAACTACAGCTGGATAGCACTGATATTTGTTGCACTGCTCATGTTAGGTTTGAGTTGGGAGGGGCTGTATGCTAGTGGGAGGGAGTGTAAGCTTTGATCCTGCAATTCAGGTGAATTTCCAATGAAGCTATGTCCTGGAAAACCACTCCGTTTTAAATTTTGACTAAAACATCAAAATGATCATTAAAAACACTGGGAATGCTTTTGAAAATGGATAAAAAAGGATTGAGTGACACTTTAAGGTGTTGTAAATAAATTAAACAAAACTAAACGTACGGCCATGACAAAAAACAGCATTTTATAAACCGTGAGTTCCCAGTGTTTTCAACTTTATTAGCATCGTCCTTTCAACATCAGAGAGCCCGGCAGTGGTTGGTCTGTTAAATGTAGCCTCTTTTGAACCCAGTCTTTGCTGGACAAAGCATCTTCCATGAAGGTGCCAAAGATTATCCACGAAAAACTTTCCTGTGACCAACATGGAGGGCAGGGTTTTGTGTTGATGTGCTGCTACATGAGAACAAACCTGAGAATCTGAATGTGCAAACTGCCTCCAGCATCTCATTCTCCGCGACTCTTTCCTTTTCTTTGCAGACACGATCATTTCATCTCATCCAGCCTGTCGTCCTCCTCTCCCTCTCTGTTCGACGGTGCTGTCATCAGCACTGTTACCACAGCAACAAAGAAGCACTTCAGCACGCTGCTAAGCCTGCTGGGAGGTCTGTTGTCCAAGGAGCACCTCCACCACGAGGCCAGGTTTGCTCCTGCACACACAGCATTTTGGAATTGATCCTCTGGTTTATCTTGGGTCTTTTTCTGGCTTAAAGAAGTTCATTTGTTCTCCGGTGAAAATACTCCAGTGTCAGAATGATGCTATGCTAAGCTGTTCGTGTGTCACCAGTATGTGACCACAAATGACTTTGCAGTGTGTTCCAAATTATTTCGTAAATTGTATTTTAGTGTCAAAAGATAAAATTCTCTGTTTTCCAATTAAACTCATGGATGGTATTGTGTCTTGAGACTCTTTGGATCTCAGACACCTGTGATCATTAGTTTATCAGGTGAGTTAAATGAAAGGAAAAACTGCTAAAGCAGAACGTTCCACATTATTAGGCTGACCAACATTTTCAAGCAATATGGGAAAGAAAAAAGATCTCTGCTGCTGAAAAAACTGAAGTAGGTCAATGAGTTGGATAAGATAAGAAAACCTCAAATATTTCAGGAAAGCTTAAGCATGATCATCGTACTATGAAGAGATTTGTGGTTGATTCAGACCCACTCGTGTTGGTGCAGATAAATCCAGAATCAGGAAAGTTTCTGCAGACGAATCCATCAGATTAAGAGAGCAGCTGCTAAAATACCATCACAAAGCAGCAGCACATGTCTGAAGCTGCTGGAGTCTCTGAAGTTTCTCCAACATCAAGGTGTAGGATCCTCCAGAGGCTGCAGTTCTACATAAACTTTCTATTGACCCCCCTAAACAACACTGACAGGCAGAAACAACTGCAGTGGACCCAGACAGATTCACTGATGCAGCCCTGGATGGTCCAGATGGATGGAATAGGGGGTTCTGGTGGATGGTCACCATGTTCAACAAGGCCGTGATGCCAGCAAGGAGGAGGTGGAGTCATGGTTTGGGCTGGTCGGCCTCTTTAGGTGGGTGGGGTCGAAGGGACAGCGCTGCATCATTGGGCCCTTTCTTTGTGATGCCATGGGGTATCAAAGATCATTGTGAGAAGAGAATGTCACTCTTTTCAAATCCAAAAAAACACAAATTGACGACAGATCAAGTGCGCTTTGTTGTCGCACCCCGGCGTGCCACTGTCTTTCCCTCCGGCACGCGTGCCCCAGGTTGCAGACCCCTGCTGTAGAGTGATGGATATGGTACAGTAACAGCCAGAAAGCTGGTACTTCTATGTATGAATTCTACATGTTTGTAATCTTGCTCTATATCACATTCTGACTTGGACGGAAGTGGTGAACTCCTGTAACGTGTGTGGCTTCACAGGAGGCTGCTGCTGACCTGGGCTCAAGAGATCTCTCTGCTGATGATGAAGTCGGACACATACAGCCCCCTCTTCTCCCTCCCCTCTTTCAGCAGGTTCTGCAAAGGCCTTCTGGACAATGGTGAGTGAGGCAGCAATCTACCCCTGGCCCAGCTCACAGTAATGCATTGCTCCTTTCTTTCCTAACAGCTCTGCATGAAGATAATGGCGTGTGCCTCCACAGCTGCCTGAGCCTGCAGCTCCTCCTGCCGTGGCTGTCCTCGGAGCTGCTGCAGAGGTGAGCTGTATCTCTTCTGCCTTACCTCTGAGCCCCCCTTACCAACACCGGGGGGGATCAGGGCAGTTGTTGTGAGTTTTCTGAACCAATAAAGCTGTAGCCCAGATTTACACTGGTATGCAACACTTTACTTAATTTATAAATCTGTAGAAATGTTGTCAGTGACATAAACAGAGTATCAGAAATTCAGAGAGTGTGCTGCTTCCTGTCGCTGGGGACAGCTCTAATGTTAAAGGGTTCAATGTAAAGTATAAGATAAAAACAAAAACAGAGCAAATATTTCCTAATGCGTCTTTTTCACAGCTCTACTTCATCCTTTAAGCCTTAGGAATCAAACAGCTTTCTGATCAGATGCAAAGCTTCCTGTCATACAACAGTCAGTTACTTAAAAACCTTCTAAAATGGTTTCTAGCAGTGATGTACGATACTATTTTCCGGCCTCTTGCAGTCGATGCCGATAATCAACCAATATTTTTTTAAATACTTGAGGAAAAAAAAATGCAAGTACATAGTAAGAGTGTATGGTTCTAATGTATTCCAACAAATTTGCAGAACTTATTTTACCCGCAAATAATTTGAACAACAGCTAATACAAACCCTAGTAGCTTTTTCAGTCTGCTATACATCTGTAAATAAAGTGTATTTCAATGGTCAGAACTGGTGAGACTTTAACTTAAGTAGCAATGTAACAAGGACATTTATTCAAATAATGCCTGATATAATAACGTATAAAAGAAAAACTTTAATCTCAAAGTGCAGGAATTACTGCTTTGGATTCTAACTGCTAAGAATCGAGCACACCTCTCCTCCAGAATCTACTGGATGTAGAGTGGTGTTTGGGCTGGTTACAGCTGTCCCCGCCCTTTCTGTTACGGTTTTGTTACATCTTAGACAGCGCGCCGTGTCTGCATCTACTTTGGATAAAGACAGACACGCTTCGGACTTCTTTGCTAGCGTCAGCTCTGCCATGCACGTGCGTTTGTTGTCTGCGTGTGTCAGGGTGTGTGTGAGGGAATATTCTCTCCTCTTTATCTCCTCCACCTGACCACTTCTTAACCTGTACAGCTTGCCCTGATCCCTGCGTCTAAACTCACCCAATCTATGCAATCATTTTCTGAAGCTCATGTTTGTGCCCATCAGATGTGTGGATGTGTGCAGAGTCCAGCTGGTCCATTCCACAGTCAGAGTGAGGCAGGCCTTTGCCAAATTGTTCAGGAGCATCCCCCTGGATGTGGCGTTGAGGTAGGACCTGGTTGGTCTGGCCAGACTGAGTCTTCTGATTGACTCAGCACTGCCAGTTTGATATTGATGCTGGTTTTTCCTGTGCTTGAACAGCAACCACAGCCTCTCTGAGATGAGGCGCATTTCTCTGGCCATTCGCCACCACATGAGCCGCGCACACAGCACCACCTTTCACCCGCAGGACTTCAGTGACCTCATCAGCTTCATCCTGTATGGAGTTCTGCACCGAGGAGGGTATGCATTGGCTTTCATGGGTTTGTGGAACACCTTGATGCAGCCGGGTTCCTGTCAGAGAAGCTCATCTTCAGGTCATTTTTACTGTAGGATGCTGTGCAGTAACTTAACATCTGTCGTACAAAGCAGGAGAAAGTGAGCGGAGGAGTTGTGCAGACTACTGCTCCTCATTATTCACTTCACTTTTCACAGTCTCGCTGTTTTGCTGATATTTTTTTGTACAATTCTGCCTGTCTTTTTTTCAGCAGCTGTGTTCTACGTCATGATTGGCTGTTGATCTTGTCAATAAATCTCCCAGTGTTTCCTGTACAGAGATGCAAAACATTACATAAAACTGTGATCTCAAGCAGATCTTTGTTTCTTTCTATTATCCTGGAGTTGTTCTACCATGAAGTTTTGAACTTTGAGAGTTTAAGAAAGAGTGAAAAGGTTCATGTCTGTCTGAGAAAAGTGTAGAAAGTGTGTAGTGAGGGGTTCCACAGCCCTAAAACACAGATTTCATCTATCAAAGATATCTGTGGAAAACGTTTCCTGTGGTAAACAAGTGACATCAAAATGAGCTTCAAGAGGATTGCATCTGTAACTGAAAGAGTTGTTTGCAGAAAACCAATCTATAGAGCCATTTAACAAAAGCTGGTGGTTAAGTACTATTGAAGCAGTCAACCAAACAGTCCAAAGGGAAAGTGAAACAGAACAGTGATGTTGCTGCTGAACCCACAGTCCTGGTCCTCAGGACTGTTTCTAACAATGACCTCTGTGTGGGGCGTCCCGTCTGCAGTAAGGACCCGTGGCTGGAGCGCCTGTACCACAGCTGCCAGCGGCTGGAGAAGCGAGACTGCCGGGGGCCGTCTGACCACAGCAGACTGGACGTGGTGCCGTGGGCTCTTCTGAAAACAGAGGTGGTTCTGTGGCAGTGGGCAGTGTGGGAGGCAGCACAATTCACTGTGCTGTCCAAACTGCGCACCCCTCTGGGCAGAGCCCAGGACACCTTCCAGACCATCGAAGGTAAAACACTGGGCATTGGGGGAGCAAGTTCAATGGAACGGCTGTGGATCGTTCCTTAGGTGATGATCCGTTTCGATTCACGAATGGAACCACGATTCTAACTTATTAATCTGTTTGTTGCTATCTGTGTGTCTTTTTACTGGATGGATGAAAATTGAAATTATTTGTATTAAATCCCCAACATTTATACTTCTATTTAGAACAGGAGATCATAATCACCAAAATTGCTAAAAACACAAAGATTTAGACAGAGATTGTGTTTGTCATTTTAAACAAGTTTTTTTGGTCAACTTTCTGGTCAAGTTCAGCCGTAATATAAATAACATAAAAATCAACCTGAAAGAAAGTACTGAAACACTGAAGCTAAAGGTCTAGTATTGAGGCTGAGTCATTTTTTTCAGAAGTTATGTCAGTGAACGGAACTTCAGTCTCAGTTTTTGAATGTAAAAAAAGCTCTTGTATTTTTGGGAGCACATTGCAAGTATCGGAGCACCCGGATACTTGTTACAGCCCTATGCAATGCACTGTCAGGAACCCCCCCTCCAGCATGGTTTGTTTTCATTTGTGTTTCAGGGATCATCCGGAATTTGGCTGCATACTGTCTGAACCCAGAGCAGGACCTTGGGGCCTGGGCTGGTTCTGGAGGTGATGGAGACGGGCACCACTCAAACCAGCTCCGCCTCACTCTGCTGCTTCAGTACCTGGAGAACCTGGAGAAGCTCATGTACAATGCCTATGAGGGCTGCGCGAACGCGCTCACCGCTCCACCAAAGGTGGGACTATTCCTCCAGACAGTGAATGTTCTGGAAGGACTCTACGAGGTCCTGTTGCACTGCTGTGTGGGCTCACCTTCACTGCTTTGGATATCATCCCAGTGTTTGTGTATTTATTTAGAAAGAGACTGTTTATTAATAAACATTTCATATCAAATGTAAATCTGCCAGATTTTAGTCACAGCCTAACTCCTGTCCGCAGTCCTCTGGCAGGTCGACGTGATTGCAGAAATGAAGCAGATTTTAAGAAGAAACTAACATAACATTAAAGCCGCGGGCGGCGTTGGATGGCCCGCAGTCGCTACCTGCCCTCACCGCCCACCCCTACGCACAATCCCCTTCCTCTCTGCCTGCCCCTACGCACCATCGCCGCCCTCCACGTCCACCTCTGCCACAAGCTCTTCTGCTAAGCAGCTACTATGCATCACTAAACCCTACCTCCCCTTTAGCTGGTCTGAGATGGATGTGAAAAATTGACTGAAAAAGCAGTTTTTTCAAAATAGCGGCTTTTCTGTTGGTTTTATCTCCATAGCAACCATTTTATGTTTTTTTTGCCTGAGGGCACCGAACAGATTGACGTTAGTTTTGCAAGAATTGGCAAAAGTACATTTTTGGATTTCCTTAGCAACGGAGGTTATTTGCTAACCATGCCTACATTCCTTATATGGTCATATTTTTTTTTAAGTTGTAATTTGTTAAAGCTTCAGCCTGGGATCAATCCATTGAAAGCTGTGGTGTATTAAGACTACGCCACATTTGCGAACTCGCCACGCGCACACCGTTCAAAATCTACATCTTCCAATACCATATTTCTTTCACCAGTGCCTTCCCAAATATGCTCAAAGGTTTGTTTAGCGCATTCAAAATTCCAAAAATACCAGAATTCGAAACAAAATGGCCGCCAAGCCCTAGGTCGTGGAGCCATCCCGTAATATTTTCTAATTTAGCCATGGATATTTCCGACAAATGCATGCTGTTTACGTTCTCGAATTGCAAACTAAATTTTAGTTTTTGCTGAGTCAGCAGTTATTTCCACGACGGTTCTTTGTGTACCAGGGCTTCATTTTAAGCATTGCGGCTTCGAAAGTTATATCGTTTCGTTCAGCTTGGGCCCCCGGAAGCGCGAATATCCTTTTTACGCAAATCGGCCAAAATATGTGCGAGCGAGCTAAAACCGTGGCGGTTGCGACCTTCCCTCTCGCACGCCATTCAAATTCTACAACTTCTAATTGCAACATTTTTCTCACAGTACATTCCCAATTATGGCCAAACCCCCTAGGAGGTATTTCTTTTTGTAGATAGCAGTAAAAGTGCTTTTTTTTAACATTTCAAGATGCCGTCCTCTTCCCAAGGTCAAAGGTCAATGAAACTTCTTGGGTTGTTGTAGACTCGAGCTGAGGACATGATTCTCAAGTTTCATGAAAATCGGACAAAAAAAGTGTCGTTTTCCCATATTGTTGAAAAACGTAAAAATCGCCATTTTTCCAACTTCGCCACACGCGCAACATGGCAAAAATTCACTTTCTATTTTCCCTAGGTGTGATAAAATTTTGAGGTACTTTTCGTTTATATGGCGGGGGTGAAATTTTGGCTCAAAGGCGCAGAAAGATAGAATGTCAAAGCAAAAACAATATGGTCCTCGCAGTCAGTAGACTGCTGCTGCGGGCCATAATAACAGACAAAATGCAAAATACAAATAGAAATACAGTATAAACCTAAACCAAATGCATATTTTTTTTAAATCTGGGTCTTTTTAGGAATAATTTTTAATGTATTTATTTATGGAATGCCCCTTGAGATGCAATATCTCGTTTTCAAGGGGGTCCAATAGAAAGTTCTGATTTCTGGTCATGTGATTACACATTTGAGATTTCTAAGATGAGTGGAGCAACACGTGACCTCAGAGGGGTGGAGTCATTTATGTGGACAGGATCATTGCATGTAGATATGTGTTTATCTGACTCGGTGTATCCAAAGTCTCACTGACAGTTTTTACAACAACTGGTCATTTGATCGTAGGGAGTGGGAGGGAAGGTTTCTGTATTTAAGTAATTCACAAATGTAGGGAGGCAGTAATCCAGCTAAAGCTTTGTAAATAAAAATATGCCAATGGTACTGCCTCCTACTGGAGAGAGAAGGCCATCCCACTCGCTTGTACAGTTCACAGTGATGTGTCATTGCTTTACAGTTGGATATGAACCGTAAGGAAGAGTGATAAACACTGTCCAACTTTTGAAGACATGAGGCAGGTGCATTCATATAAAAAAGATCACCATAATCTAGCACAGATAGGAAAGTTGCAGTCACAAGATATTTTTTTGCTTTAAAAGAGAAACACAATCTATTACGATAAAAGAAACCCAACCTAAGTTTTAGCTTTTTTAAGAGATTTTCGATAAAAGGTTTAAAAGTGAGAGAGTTGTCAATTAAAACACCAAGATATTTGTACTCCTCCACTACCTCGATGACTTCTCCTTCAAGAGTGGTGACTACAGGAAGATCATCTGGGACTTTTTTATTGGAAAACAGCATTAATTTGGACTTGTCTGCATTAAGCACTAGTTTCAGTTGAAGAAGGGAGTTTTGGACAGCAACAAAAGCTTTCTGCAGGGTTTCTATAACCTGAAGGAGAGATGATCCACAACAATATATAACTGTGTCATCGGCATAAAAGTGCAAGTTGGCTTCTGAAACTGATTGACCCACATCATTAATATAGAGTATAAATAAGATTTCTAACATGTTTTCTATAAGATGGTTTTGAATCCAGCACCACAGCACTTGGATTGCTGCTGAAGCGTTTCTCCTGTCCACTTAGCTCTTGCTGTTTCCCAGTTTGATGTTGGCCTGCAGAACAACATCACATGTGTTTTGTGTTTCAGGGTATCAGGACTTTCTTCTACACCAACCGTCAGACCTGCCAGGACTGGCTGACCAGAATCCGCCTGGCCCTGATGAGGGTGGGGCTTCTGTCTGGCCAGCCGGCAGTGACCGTTCGCCATGGCTTCGACCTGCTGACTGAGTTTAGGAGCAGCAGTTCTCAGGTCTGTGCATGAAGGGGTGCTCTGTCACATTCAGAGCTGAGGCTGCAGGCAGTTGACTGCCCGCTCTGTGCTCTTAGCAGGCTCTAGAGCTGGAGGTTCCTCTGGCCCTGCTGGTGGAAGCTCTGTGTGAACTGCGCTGTCCTGAGGCAATCCAGGGACTGGCGGCCTGGAGCCTGCAGACCTGTGGGAAGAGTCTTGGCTGGGTGTCCTCTGTGGCTCTGCAGGCAGAGGGCAGGTGAGAATGTCCCCATGCTTCAACACTGTTTCTCAACTATTCGCACGGCAGATCAGGTGTGCTATAAAAGATTGAGCGGGTTCATGTGGAGCACAACATGAAAGAGTATGAAAGATTGTGATCATTTCAGTATTCTCTATTACCATATTTTCCAAACCAAAAGTTGCTCTGGAGTATAAGTTGCAACTTTAAGAGAAAAGTCCAACATTTATGAACAAATTCAACACGTAACGTCACATTTGACACCAAACTCAATTCATGCGTCAAATTCGAGTCCACTGCCACTTTTGACGTGCGTCAAATTTAATGCTCAGTGTTTGTGCAAAAATGTGTTCATAAACTAGACACTCCCATTGCATGTGGAGAAGGTATCTTTTAGCCTCTTCGCTACATGATGGGGGCTTTGACTGTATTTCTCATTTAAAATACATGGAAGACACGGATGATGTTGAGAGGTTAAGTTATTTATTTTAAAGAACTCCACAAAAACATCTATAATCATGTCTCCATTTTGGGTTCAGGAGATTATTCAGTCTTTTTCTTTTTCTTACGGCAATCTTTACCCTCTAACCTGCAGGAGCTGCATCTGAATGACTGTTTTTAGCTGCTCTTCTGTCTGTTTATAACCCAGTTTGATGGCTTGTTGTCCAGCATTAGTCCAAGCAGAGAAAAATAAAAACAATAATAATAATAATTTATCAATGCAAATAAGCATCCATGAGGAGAACGATCAGATTCTCAGTCATATTTGTTTAGAACGGCAATTCTTTCTGTGTTTCTGTCAGCAGCAAATACTGACACACTGTTAGGTTCAAACAACCTGAAACATTTCTCTGAAAGGAAGACAAGAGAGGGGTCAGTTCTTAAATCAGATTTTACTTGCACAAGGAGAATAGACAGAGAATGTTCAAACCAGTCTCCATCCGCTCTGAAGATCTTGGTTCAGGGTTTCCATATTTATAACCTTTCAGGGGCGGTCTTATTTTATTTACATTTGCTGTTCTCAAGGTGTGGAAGGAAAAACAGCCTCAAACTGGTTCTACTATCATCAATGTCATAGTTCAATGCAATAGGTCTGCGTCAGCATCTTTGAGTATCTGTAATGTGTCAGCCTCCAGACAGCCTTCAGCCTAGGATGACTGCATCCTTCCAGATACCAGCTGAGCACGACCTCAAATGAGCAGAAAGAGAAAAGAGGTTAAAATCATACAAATCAAATATAAGATAAATGAATGTACAACTCTATCACACACAAACCTACAGCGCCCTCTAGTGGTTGTTAGTGGGAAACAACCGCTAAAAGGCAACCGGTTGTTAGTGTGGAAAATAACGAGTAAATGAGCGTATTGATGTCTTGAAAATCACAAATGAGTCGCTCCTGAGTATTAGTTGCA
>NC_050516.1:6679181-6688648 GCF_002922805.2 Oryzias melastigma | reverse complement strand
ACAGTAATTGTTTATTTGTATTGAATCCTTTCTTTTAGTAGGAAAACAGAAAGTTAGATGTAAGGACCAAAAAGAAAACATTTTTGGCCGTAAATACCTTTAATTCATTGTGTTGAGAAAAAAAAATGAAACCTTGACTTTAAAACTGAATCGAATCGTGGCTTGATTCCCTTTTCAAGACCATTTTTATTATTTTATTGCAGATTAGTTTCATTTTTTCCCCAGTATGTGTTGTTTCTTGTAATTTTTGTCAAGGAAAAAGCGTTAAGAACACAGCTGTCTTGGTTCTCTCTAACCAGCTGTTGGTGTTTCAGGTTTGAGAAAGCAGCTCTGGAGTACCAGGATCAGCTGTCTGCTATCACTGGGTTGGACTGCAGCATCAGAAACTCTCCAAGCTCTCTGTTCAAGCTGTCCAGCAGCGTCAGCAGCCCTAAACACTCTTCCAACGGTAACCCGAGTGCCTTCTGTCTCATTCTGTTTCTGCTACTGAGTGGACCTCGTGAAAGCTGAAGTCTTCCCTCTGAGCAGGTGAGAGCAGGAAGACGGTGCTGCTGAAGTCTTCTGAGTGCTCCCCTGAAGTCATCAACTTCCTAGCTAACAAAGCCTGTCAGTGCTACCTGGGACTCTGTGATTGGACTTCTGTGAAGGAGTGGCAGGCTACTGTCAACACCCTCAAGCAGAACTCTACCAACCCAGTCAACATAAACTTAAGGACAGATCTCAACTACATCCGGGCTCTGAGCTGCTTTGAGGATGGAGACATGGACGAGTGTGGAGCACAACTGGATCTGCTGCCCGGAGAGGACTACAGCTCTTTGTCTGGCTCCAAGGACAAGCTTGGTATGTGGAGCAAACAAAATGTGGGTGTGCAGGAGGTCTCCAGGTGTTTGGTTGGGGGGCGGAGCCAAGTCCACAGAAAAGTGGATCTTAACCCTTTAACACCAGAGCTCCAGTGTTTATGTTCTTTGATTTACTATAACCTTTTCAACCGTTAACACACTAATGTTAACCTCAATATTATTATTATATTATTTGATCCATCTGCTGGAATTATCATGTTAATGTTTGAAAAGTTACAGAATTGTATACATTTTGTGTTTTTGTGTCACCAGTGACGCATCAGGTGTTAGAGGGTTAACTTTGGAAAAGCTGCAGCAATAATTGTGTGATTGCTTAGTCAGCATTCACACTATAGTGATTCTCCTGCCTCTTTCTGTACGTTTTTGGGCAGATAAAAGCTCAATCACACTTTCAGTGATTTCAGCAATCTTGGTATGAAAATGTTCATCTCGTTCAGGACATTACTGCTTGTATTTCTGGTTTTCATAAACTTGCCTAATAGAGAATGAATGAGAAAATCTTAAAATTTCAAAATTTTAAGTAGAATAACAACAAGCCTTTAAATATATTCATGAGATATGTTAAAATCTTTTATTGTAATTTTCAAAAAAATTGGAGGTCAGCTAATATTTTAGTAATATGCTAGCATTTTTGGCTGATTTGTTATCTATGGTTTTTTTATAGGGTAATCTTGAGTTTAGCTTCTATTTTAGCAACAGGCTAACATTTTTCACTAATTTAGTTTATTGAGGAATTTTAGGCTATTTTGGAGTTTAGCAAGTATTTGAGCAACAAGCAAGATTTTTTGCTAATTTGACATCTACTGAGGTTTTTATGCCAATTTGGAGTTTAGCTCATATTTAAGCAACACACTAAATATTTTTGTAAAATTTGCATGTATTAAGGATTTTGAAGCAGTTGTTCTACAAATTTTTCAGAAATTTAGGTCAGCATCAGCGCTCTTTTATTGTTCTTTAACAAAATTTCCGGTCTTTTAGCAAATTTAACATCCTGAAAATAGCTTTTGTGTTTTCAAGAAAATCCCTTCAGCAACTTCAGACTGTTTCAACAAAAAGCCTTCATAATAGCATTATCGCAGGTAATGCAACTTTTCTAGTAGTTTTTGAGGTCAGTTGAAAAGTTGGTTCTGGAGCAGGTTTTACGAACACATGGGGGGTAACTCATAGGAGCTTCTCATTAAATAGTTGAAGGATGAAGCTCGGATGAAGAACTCCACAAACACTGTCAAAAATACAGTGATTTCAAAACTGATTGGAAATGGTTGCTTGTGTTCTCTTGGGACAGGAATAAAAACTTGGGAGATTTCACAAAAGCTGCTTATAATTACACACACTTTGGACAGTATTGTTACCCCATTAACTCTTCTGACTAATATTACTGTCTCGCTCCATGCTGTTGTTGGAGTTTTTATCAGGATTGGGTGCTGCCGACAGCACCTCACATGCTGCCTCCAAACACCAGCAGACAAACGGAGTTATCTGCTTGTTTTCAGATCTGAAGAGGCTCCTGCCCTCCATGAGTCCGGACCCAGCCGAGCTGCAGAGGGCCATCGAGGTGCAGCTGCTGCGCAGCGCCGTCAGCGCCACCAGAACAGACCAGCAGGAGCAGAAGACCACACCCACCACAGAGTATAAACGTCCCCCACGCTTTTTCAGTCTTCAAAAGATTCGCAGTAAAACTAGCTTGGTTCTGCTGGAGCCAGACAGCTCCTCCTGCTTCAGCGTCTGTTAGCAGCTTCTCTCTGTTTGCAGGACTTTGGTGCGCTGCCTGAAGCAGACGGGAAGGATCTGCCTGGGTCCTCTGCGCCTCTCCACCCTCACACTGTCTCCAGGCCTTCCCTCTCAGTCCACGCTACAGCTCCACTGCACCACCAGCCTGGAGAGCATGCTGACGGGCCAGGACGTGAGTTCCTGATTTACTTCATTTAAGCCTCTGCAGAGCAAAGAGGAGAACATGAACCTGTGTGCTTCAGTGCTGGCCCTCAGTGCACACCGTCCTGCATGTTTTCAATGCAATCCTCTCAAACACCTGATTCAGACATTCAGCTGCTCACTAATCTAATGAGCACTGGGCCTTCCTTTTCACAGAGATGAGTGTTTAAATGGGTAGGATAGATCATGTGACTTGGATGAGTTCTCCCTAACATTTAAAGTCACAGTCCAGTCACCATTTGATCTATTGTCAAAGTGTTCCTAGTGGTCTTTTCATCACGATTATCCTGTCTGTAGCCAAAGTCCAAAAACTTATCATTAACAAGACATAGTTTCTGCAGAGCAGCAGGAGTTCATTAAAAATTCACCTGAGTTGTGGGCGGGATTTTGTTTCCATGCTCTCCCACTAGCTTACAGCCCCTTACAAACCCAACCTAATATTAGCGGTGCAAAAATCAAAATCGTTTCTATCCAGTCGTAGAGTTTGATCCAGATTGCAGCTCAGACTAGGAGAACAAAGACGCTCATGGATCGGTTTGTCTGTGAGTGGATGATCAGAATGGGGCGGAGCAGGGAGACTTCAGCCTGCTGATTGTAGTTTGTACACAACTAGAAGCTTTTTACAACTACGTGATTTAAATAAAGATACACTCAGAAAGGAAGTTTGAATCTTCATTTTCTTTATAAATGCCCTCCATCATGAAAACAATGCCACAATAACATGTTAAAAGCAGCAAAACAATGTTTTCATTGGAGTGTCTTTAATAAGTAACTTCTTGTGACTTCAGTTGAAATAGGGAGTAAAAGTATAAACAAGCCCATCTGAAATGTTTGTAGTTGAAAGTGACAGTGATTTATGTTCAGACAAATTCATTCCATTCATCTGGATCATTTTGAATAAATAGACCTGATATGACTGTGCAGCCACCCTCCTTAGTCAACTCTTTTCTGTCTCCATCCCTCTCAGTCCACAGTCGTGTTCACTGTTTGATTCAGTTCAAACAAAAGGATAAAACTATGATAGTTCTTCATAGGGCTGGGCGATATGGGAATTTTCATATTGCGATATCGTTTTTTTCATTTTGTGCGATAACGATATTAAAAACGATATCAATCAAATAACTATATTTGTCAAAGTAATCATTATTGCAAACAGCTTTAGGACTTCAGATTTTTACACCTTAACCCCCCCATTAAATCTTAGTTAGTTCAAATGAAACTTTCATTATTTTTTTGTATTAACTGTAGTATTGAAACTGTGAGTAAGATTTAAATATTTCTAATAAATATTGTACATATACATAATGTACACAATAGTTAAACCATAACGGTGGTATGTTTTCAATAGGCTGTACAGAATTTCTGATTTATTTTAATCTGACTGCAGCACATACAAGTTCCTTTCAAATTAAAATTAAGTCTTAAAAACATTGTTCTAAAGCAGCAAATATATTGCAGTTATTTTTATATTATTTTCTAATTTCTTCTGAACATAAACTATAGGTACTGCTGTGCAGCAGAAGATAATAAAATGTAAACTTAAAATAAACAGTTCTGATAATAGATTTAATCATCATTTCACTCAGTCATCTGACATGTGTACATGTTGGAGGATTGATCAAACACATAAGATCTCTTCATTTAGTGTCATGTCAGGAGTCGTTAAAAACAAGTTTATTTTACTATTATTAGATCACCTCATTAAGAAATGAGCATAAACGGCACAAATGTAACTAACAAATTCATTTTTGATACATAATAAAACAACAAATTCATGATTGATACATAATAAAACAACAAATTGTTCTAATTCGAAGCTCTATACAAAAGCTTTGGTTAATATTTTAACAAAACCCTCAAACTCATCTCAACTCCAGAACCACAATTGAGTCCCCGCCCCCCTGTGCGCGGCTGTTACGAACACGAGCAGTCTCTCCTTCTCTCCTCTTTCACCCCCGCGTGACACGTAACGCGCGGCAATAGACAGACTGTCTCCTTTTTCTTTTTTCATGGAGGTTCTCCTCTAAATCAGGTTTTAAACTCCTGATTTTAAAGCGTGTCTTCTCTCCCTCACACTCTGTGGATCTGTCTGTAACAAACAGCTGAAGAATAATCCTCTTGGACCGAACCATTTTCAATGTAGAGGAGGGGGGTCCGGTGACGACGTTTCCAAAACAAAATATATAATTATTGTTACCTTGACATTGAAAATAAAAGTATTTGCGATTATATATTGGTTATTGGTTTACTGAAATAATGTTTACTGTTGTGTCCTTTTGTCATCATTCGGGGCCTCTGTGCCCCCCCTCTCAGTCTGGTCTCCCAGAATCAGCCGCTCCGTAAGAAGAAGAAGAAGAAGCGCGGTTTTTCCGGGGGTTTCTCCCGTGTTCATTTAAAACAAAGGTTTATCGCAATAGACTCATTTCACTATCGAAAAAAGTAATATCGCAATAACGATAATTATCGTTTTATCGCCCAGCCCTAGTTCTTCATAAATCTCTTTCCTCTTTGGACAGCTGATCTGTTCTGCACAGGCAGGCTTTGTAGAGGGCTGTTCAGGTGAAGGCCTCACTTGGGTGAGAATTAAAGGCGACTCAGCTGTGTTCTCTGCAGGACTCGTGGATTCCTCTCAGCAGTGAGGCGCTGCACTCCTGTAAACAGCAGGACGTCCAGCTCTTCTTGCAGGCGCTCAGATACTCCACCTTCCAGAGGCAGTTGCTGCACACATCAAAAGGTAACTTCCTGAAGTTCAGCCCTACTAACTTTGCATCTTCACATGTTCAGACTGAGACACCTTTGTGATTGAAAACTGAAATGGAAGAGTCAACCAGCTTGAGGGCAGACATTCTAATTAGAGGAAACATATTTGGCAGTGTTGGGTATGGCAGCAAAATAAATCCAAAAGTTGTTGACATTGTAAAATCAGCCTGTGCAATACATATATCCCAAAAGATGGTGAAAACTGTGATCAGTGGTTACCCTAAATGTGTACACACATGTAAAGACAGAGAAACCATTTTGCTTTTAGAAAGCCCAAGCATGCACTGCCTACATTGCTCTTAACTGTTGTCCACATTAGTCTGGCCAGTACTACCAGAAAGGTGATTATTGTTGTCTGGTGGGCTTACCCGACATACAAGTTCCTCCTTGTCTCCCATTGGAATAACTTGCAGTATCCTTTATGTCGACCTATTATTTTAATAAAGCTTTTCCAGTAGAGTGGAAATGATGGATTGTTTGTCTTTGGTTTTACTATTTGTTCATGTATTGCAAGTCATCACAATATCAGTCACTAATATCACAAGTTTTTCTCATAAGTTTTTCCCCACAGCCAGGAGAACATATTTTTTGGGAATCCCATAGGTCACTGGATTTCTGCAGGATAGAAGTCATCTGTTCCATCAATCGGGATTGGGATGAAAGACTTCCAGGAGCAGATGAGAGCGGGAACCGATCAATAGGAAAGATGTTGAAGATGGAGCCATTTTGTAGTTTACTGGTTATATGTCAACAGTGTGACAGTTTGAAAAACTGTTCAATAAATAAGTAGAATGGAGCTTTATGTTAGGGTTTCTTTAATTAAACTTGGTTTAAATAATGTAAAATCTAGAAGATCTTCAAACATGGACTGTGCAGCTGCTCTAACACGAGAGGACTGGAATACCCGGTGGGAGTGGGACTGGACAGGAGCGAAGCGTCTTCCTCTGAGGTTCAAGAGCAGACTTTGATGTTCTGGTCTTTTTTCAGGTTTCTCCTCTTCCATTGAAGGTCACCTTACTGAGCTATGCCTGACTGCAGTCAAATTTGCCCGAAAAAGGGGCAACATTGCCCTGGCAACCCGTCTGCTGAGCCAGTGCAGTGATGGGGGGCAGGAGGAGCAGCAGAGTAAGGCCTTCAGGCAAATCAGTCTGGAGGGAACCCTGGGGGAGAAGTGGGGACCGGAAGTTCAGATTGAGAAGGCTAAGGTCCTGAGAGCTGCAGGTGAGGATCAATCCAACACTCAAGTTCTGCTTCCTATGTTCCTGTCTCTGTGGTTCCACTGTGTCTCTTCTGAAGCCTTTTTTTTTTAAATCTAACATGAGTGCCAAAAATTTGGAGTTTGGTGTAAATATGGACTTTGTGAGTATGGGTGAGAAGGTGGAGCATCATCTTGTTATGATTCCTCTCTGCACTTCTTCTCTCCTTTCCATCCTGTAGTTTCTCCTGCAACCATGTGATCAGAGCGTAGATGTTTAGTAACAAGTCTTATATTTGAAACCCAGACTCTAAAGTAGTTTAAAACAATGTAAATGAAGCTTTCAAGCAAAACAGATGTAATCAGTGATTTTTCAAGGAGTGAGTTCAGGTCAAATGTGAAAGGTTATTGTAAATTGATCCAAGTGTTTGAATGTAGGAACATGAATATTTCTGTTGGTAAATAACGTTCTGGTTCTTGTTTTCTTACAGTAGTTTGTTCAGTAAAGGTGTCATGCTGTCTGTATCTGCAGGTCAGTCCCTGACATCCATGGAGATGCTGAGCCGGGCCGCTCTGTCCTACTGTCACACCAGGAAGAACGAGAGTGCCGCCAGCCGCTCTCTGCTCACCCTCTGCAAGTGGCTGCAGGCGGAGTGGAAGGACATGACGCCACAGCTCAAACAGGCACGTCTTTGCTGGAAATACCTGGGCTTCTCAAATGTCTGGGTTCACATTGATGTAAATCTGCTGCAGTGCAAAAACAGTCACTAATATAATGGGGCAAAGAAGGAATTAGTCAGCCACCAACTGAACAAGTCCTCTCCCTTCAAAAGATAAGAGGTCTGTAACTTTCAATATAGTTACATTTCAACTATGATGGACAAAATGGAGGCAAAGAATCCAGGAAGTCACATAGGATGTTTTAATGGTAAAAAAAATGTGTCAAACAAGGTTTCTGGATCTCTAACTTCCTCTTTGGGAGGTAATATTTGTTACTGCTGTTTGAACCAGGGGTGTAACGGATCTCAAAATTCAGGGTTTCTGATCGTGTCACGGTTCTGATCATTTTTTTGGATCATTAAAAACTAAAACAACAGCAAAAAACAACAAGATAAAACCCCCCAATGTTTAGAAAAGCTTCAAAACATATATTTGATAAAACATATGAAGTACTTCACACCCCCACACACACACGTGTGTGTATATACATATATACACATACAACATCAAAGTGTTTGCTCATTAAAGCCTATTTATTAATATAAAACATTTTTAAACTTTGAACACAAAAACACAAACAAAATGCTAAAACATGCCATTTCTGATTACATTTACATGTCTTGGGACCAAATCTCCACCTACAATCCAAATTGTCTTGTCCCACCCCCTAATGTCCATAAATACAACAAATTAAATTCAACTTAAAATAATATTTTGGTATTAATTGTTTGAAACTAACTCTGGGAACATTTAGATATTTAAAGTAATTGCTATATGGTGTTCATTTTCCACCACAAGTCCCCTATGAGCATATATCAATATATATCAATCATATATCAATATATATATCTATCATATATCATTTTTTTAACTTCTCTAATTATACAATTATGCAAATAATTTTTGATGTTCCCATTAAAAAAAAAAGAAAAATTGAAAATGAAGCAAGCATATAATGAGCGTTTTCTATTCATTTTCTTTTTGTGTTTTCTCCATTCCATGATATTTTAAGCATGCATTATATACGTTTTCGATTTTTTTTTTAAATGGGAACATAAAAAAACATTTGTATCATTGTATAATTAAAGAAATTTAAAAATAGATAAATCAGTAAAGCAGTCCTTTTTCCCGATTTCCATTTTTAGTCTTAATTTGAAAAACAAATGATATGCAGGTATTTCTTTTTTTTTTTTTTTTCCCTTCATTGCTGAGTTTCACTCGGGCGCGCAGGAGAAGCTCCATGAGCGCACACACCTCCAAGGGGGGGGGTTGGAACTAGTTTTAGGGGCGTAAGAATACTTTCACAGGCGAGCAGGAGAGGTCACAGGAAGAATAAAGTTCAGGAGTAGGGGTGTGCCAAAATATCTATATTGCAATATATTGCGATATTTAGTCCTGCGATCGATTCTTGATGGGTTCTCACCGAGTATAGATGTTCTATTTTCATTTAAGAGGTTGTAGCGCTGAGCGTCTGAGTCACGCGGCGGAACTATTGCGCAGATGGGCGCGCTGCGTCGGACTTTTAATAGCGACGCATGCGCTCATTCAGGAGAAGCACCGGTGAGATACCGGCTCTGTAGCGCCTGTGAAGCATGTCTACCTGTCAGCATTTATCCTCCATCTGTAGGAGATCCACCCGGTAAGAAGTGACTTTGTCTGAGCGCTAGAATGACTGCGACAATCATGTGTCTGATAACAAAATAATTAAATCAGCTAATAAGAATACAGACACTATGAATTTTATCGCATTAACTGCGATCACTTACTTCCTGTTTGCTGTGGGAACTGGGCACGTGCTTCGCAATTGTTTGTGTACTTCAGGTACCGTCGGAATTTTCGTTTTCATGCAGTTCGATGTTTAACCTGCTGGTGTACGGTGTAACTTTGGTAAATTTATAATGGGATGTTTTCCAACAATGTAATTACTTGTTGCTAATGTTAATTTAAATTAATTCTTAAATAAAAAAGCAGGATTTGATGTATGAACTTAAATTTAAATG
>NC_050516.1:6670107-6678695 GCF_002922805.2 Oryzias melastigma | reverse complement strand
AGAAAAGTTGTTTATTATGATTGTGTTTAAGCTAAATAAGATAAACGGGGAAATATTTTCCCAAAAAACATGGTCTTCTATATAATGCTAGTTATTAGAGAGGATTTTTACCAATTATCGCAGTATCGCGATATTATTGATATCGTGAGCCATGTACCTCGTATCGTATCGTGAGGTACCCAGTGATTCCCAGCCCTAGTCAGGAGTATAGGAGCAGGCGTGGAGACTGCGCCCGTGAAATGTTCCCTTGCGCGCGTGGAGTTTGATATATTCTTGTCTTATGGTGGAAATTTAACACCATATTGCCATCCGTAAAACATGGCACTGCCGTGCCCGCTTTTCGGGTGATTTATGATCCCTTTGGCTTGCTGTACTGCCATCCCCTGACTGCACGTCCCTGTTACGGAGCAGCGGCTTCCTCCTGGCCAGGACAGCTGCTGCTCCTAAGTAGGAGATTCTCTGAACCCAGACATGGAAACATGTACCGAAGCTCTTAAAATTATATAAACCTGATATTTCACTATCCGGATCCTCCATGATGAAGATGACAAAAGTTTTTGACAGAAGCTCCTCCAACACGCAGCGGGAGCTTCAGGTCAACAGACTGTTGGAGAACTGTCCAGCAGCAACTTTAGCTCTTGCTAAAACACAGAAGATGTACATGAATTTGACCCAAATTGCATTCAATGTGAACGGGCAATTGGTTTAAATTTTGAGAACTTGAGGTGTGCGCGGGGGGCAGGGGATAGTGAAGTCTGTGTTACAAGTGTGTGCCGAACCATGGCCAGTGATCCATATAGACCACAGGTTATCTGTGATCTGTTACACCCCTAGTTTGAACTGGTTATTAGTATAGAAAACACCTGTCCACATCCTCCAACAGAAACACTCCAAACCAAGTCCAAAGAGCTGTCTAAGGACACCAGAAACAAAATTGTTGACCTGCACCAGGCTGGGAAGACTGAATCTGCAATGTGTTGAGCAGCTTGGTGTGAAGAAATTAACTGTGGGAGCAATTATTAAGAATGGAAGACATACAAGATCACTGATAATCTCCCTCCATCTGGGGCTCCCCGCGAGATCTCACCCCTAGGGTCAAAATGATCACAAGAACAGTGAGCAAAAATCCCAGAACCACACGGGGGACCGAGTGAATGACCTGCAGAGAGCTGGACCAAAGTAACATGGACCACCATCAGTAACACACTACACTGCTATGCAGGGACTCAAACCTGCAGTGGCAGACGTGTCCTCCTGCTAAAGCCAGAACATGCAGGCCGTCTGAAGTTTGCTAGAGAGCATCTGGATGATCCAGAAGAGGATTAGGAGAATGTGCTATGGTCAGATGAAACCAGAGCAGAACTTTCTGGAAAGAACTCCACTGTTTGGAGGAGAAAGAATGCCGAGTTGTATCCAAAGAACATCATACCTACTGTAAGCATGGGGGTGGAAACATCATGGTATGGAGCCACTTAAATGCAATGGGACCAGGGCGACTGATCCATATAAGGCAGTGGTTTCCAATACTTTTACAGAAAGGACAGATTTTTTAAATGAAAATGTGTGGGTGCCATCTGATCAAATTTCGTTTTTTGAGGCCCAAAACATTGCAGCTCTAGAGGAGATCCAAATAAAGTAATGGACCAAAATAGCAGCTATGGTAGGTGAAAACTTTGTGGAGATGTCTTTCTTTTGATGATTCTAAGAAACAATGCATTGAAATTAACGTACGTGTTTTTTGACCAAAAGCTTATTTTCCACCATAACTTCCTCGTATATTTTTTAAACCAGACAAAGTAAAGTTCTGGATTTTTTTCTTATATTGTCTCTCATAGTTAAATGTATCTGATAAAACTACGGGGCTCTCTCATCTTCTTAAGTAAGCCAATTTGCACAATTGGTGGCTGACTGAATACTTTTTTGCAACTCAAGTTCCTGTTAAAGAGCTGCTGACATTCTCTCTCAGGTGGTAAAGAAGTGTGGAGCGGTGAACTCTCCTGCATTGGGTAGCATGTCACCTTTGAGCCAGAGCATTGCTGCTCTGCTGGAGCTTCCTCTCGGTGATCAAGGCCCCTTCCACATAGCTGCAAAAACCTCTGGTAGGTGAAGTTCTGCAGATCCACTGTGCAGGTACCACCTCTGTTAAATAGCCCCCATCGATGTTCCCTGTGCAGTTAATGTTGGTGTGGGAGAAGCAGATTTTGTGTTGGGCCAGCTCTACCAGCTTTCAACCAGCCTGGCTCCTGAAGTGGCCAAGTCCTGGGCAGCTCTGGCCAGCTGGGCATACCGCTGGGGCAGGAAGGTGGTGGACAACGCCAGGTAAAAACTGCACACCTTATTTTTATTCAGTTTTAAGCTGCAGGACAGTCACTGAGGACTAGTGTTGAGTGTCTTACATTAACCCTCGTACTCTCTTATGGGGTCCAGATGACCCCACCCTTATAGTGACATGTGATCCCTCCCATGACACATGTGGATGAAGGTGAACAGCGATGTCTGCCATGGACATCAGTGAAAATAAAAAGTCCTTGATAAAGAAGTTCAGTGCGCCGTCTTGTGGGGTCCAGATGACCCCTCTCCCAACATCAGCATACCTAGGATAGCACAAGGGTTGAAGCTGATGCTTCCAGCCTTAAAGTGCCACGTTCTGTTGTTTTGTTTCAGGCTGCGTCAACATGCACTCGCCCACTTGACTTTTGAACCAATCATGATTGCAAATATGTCTATTCCCCCCTCCTATATGAAGCACTCAAACAAAAAAAAAAACTTTAGAGGCAGATTAAACCACGATGAAGTGACGCACCATGATTTATGCTAGGTAACTATAACACTATTGTAGCGAGGATAGAAGAGAATGAGCTGGCAACTCTGTTAGTTAACTTATAACGCTGTTAGTTACACCGTCCCACGGTTACAGCACTGCTAATGACAGACTTCTTCCATACCAGTCAGGGGGAAGGTCTGCCCCTCCTTCCTGAGGAAAAGAAGGACATCGAGGAGCTGCTGCCAGCAACCACCAGCGAGGAAGACAAGGAGGCTATCTTCAGCATCCTCGGCCAGGCCATGTGTCATCCAACCGGCATACAGGTGGGATCACGTGACTCCAGCTGTGCCTGTCACAGACTCAGGAAAAACTTTCCGAAAAAAACAGGCTGAGGTACAAATGACTTAGCAGAGCTCCAGGTTCATCTGAGCAGAAACTAAATACTAGAGCTGTCAGGCGATTTAATTTGTAATCGCGAATAATCGCATTGTCCAGAGTTAACTCGCGATTAATTGCAAATTTACATGTGACCTTTTTTTAAGGAAAAAAAATGTGTGGTTCGTGAAATTCAGCAGTTCTACATTAATTATGAAAACAAGAATGACAAAATTAATAGTTTTCATCAGAAATACTTTATTTTGTAACATTGTATTGAGATAAACTTTCTTAACAATAAAAGGCTGTAACATAAAATGCCTAACAAAAGCCCAAGTGCAAGTGAAGGGCATTTTAAATTCAAAACTTCAATCAACGTTCAGTAAAATAAAATAAAAAACATCAAAAATAACATTTCCATAACACTTTCATGTTCATTTTTTGTCAGGACCAAATCTTTTCCTCCTCTGCTGAACTACAGTAATAAATGAAATAGAGATTTATCATTTCCAATTAACTTTTGTTTTTTAAAACATTAAAGACTGAGAAAAGCGGGATACACTGTGGATAGTTTGACAGTCTGTTACTGCCGCCGCGTTCTCTGGCTGCAGCTCGATGCAGCGACGTGTCCAGCGGAGCTCACGCCATGAATATGCCGGCAGACAGACCGCTATGCTGGGGCTGGATCACGCTTAAACCTCCAGAACATTTAAAACGTCCCCCGGTGCGCTTGCTGTTCAGAACGTCGGGGGTCCGCAGCTCTCGGGACCCGGCGCCGGACGCGAGCCGGTACCATCAGACGTGGTACTGGACGCGAACCGGAGCCGGGTTAGGGTGCAGGAGCTCTCCAGGTCCTAGCGCCGGCCGGTTTTAGCTCGCAGCTCGGAGGTTGGAGACCCGTCCGTGAACAAGTGAGAGCAGCCGGTGAGTTGGAGGGCGGGACGCCCGCGAGCGCGGTATGGAAAGGCACGTATGAGAAAGTCCGCGATTAATGCGTCAAAAAAATTGTTGGCGTCAAGCACATGTCAGATTAATGCGTTTTTAACGCGACAAATCTTACAGCCCTACTAAATACAGTTCTTAATCCTTTTAAATGTTTTTGCAGTTTAATGAAATAGGAAAACAACATGTGCATTGACAATTCTTTTGACTGTTTAGTAACTGAAAAAAATATTTCAGTAGGTGAAGAAAAAAACTACAACTTTACAGCAGGGAAAGTGTTTTGGCTATCTGCAAAAAAACTCATCTTTTTCATGTCTGAAGAGATTTCAAACTGCTGCACTGAATAATTTGAGTTGTTCTGTCCTCACTTACAGTTGTGCTCAGAAGTTTACACACTCTGGAAGAAACAAGGATTTCCTGGTCATTTTTCATAGACTATGAATAATAACACAAAAACATTTTTCCACTCACAGTTAGTGGTTGAATGAAGTATTTTATTGTTAAACAACAGTGTTTATTCTTTTTTAGATCTAAACGACAACAGAAACTTCATAAATGACAAATCAGAAGTTTACATCCTCCAGTTCTTAATACTGTGTTTCCTCCTGTTGCATCAGTAACAGCTTAAAGCAGGGGTAGGGGGGAGGGAACCCTGGTCCTTGAGAGCCACCTTCCTGCATGTTTTCCAATATACCCTGCTCTGGCATGTTCTTATGGGCTGGACACACTTGAAGCAGGTAATCAGTCATGAGTAGGGACTCATGACTGATTACCTGGTTTACGGTGGAAAAAAAAAAAAATATTTTCTTTAGGATTCTTGAGAAATCTGGAAGTGGCCAAGCAGAACTGGACCTTTGAATCTTGGATATCTTACAGATTTTCTAGAGACAGCTTGAATGTTTGCCAGATCTTCTCAAATTGCACCTTAGTTTTAATGAATTCAGCTGAATGTCAGGGTGAATGTGGGATGATGGGATGACATCCTTCCACATTCCACGGTCTAGCAGCAGTGCTAGAGCGGCGCGGCCAGAGTTCGAATATCCAAATTTTAGCATATTGCTGCGTCAGCATCTGCCAATCAGGGACTCGGTCTGGGCGTGTGGGGTTTTGACTCGATCAGATGGTAGATTCCTAATCCATTGGGAGCGTTTTTGTCCTGAAAATTCGCCTCTCTCCTGAACCCGATGGGGCCGCGAGGTTACCAGAGCTCGCCACAACTACTGTTGGGTGAAGACAAAAATAAAAAAATCCTTTTTTTAAATGCAAAAGTTTTGTATGCATTTTCTTTCACCACAGCGGAATCGAATTGAAAGGATCAGAGACAAAATCATGGAAACAAAATTGTATAAAATGGCAGCTGTGCTAAGAGGAGTGGAAAATAATGTGAAAACATCAGATGCTGAATCAAAGTATAGAGTGAAAATTTTAAAAACAGCAGCAATGTGAACATGGAAAGAGCTTAAATAAAAAACCATGAACATGAAGATCTGTCAACGTGAGAAGGGGATAAAAAGCAGAAGCAAAGAAGTGAAAATAAAAGCAGAAAATCAAAGAAGCATTAAAATGACAGGATGTGGAATGGTAAAGCTGTGGGAGTTTAAACGGAGCGGTGGGCTGCATGCCAGCAGCTCATGGAGCATGGCTCCTCTGACAGCTGGAATAGAACGACAGCTCTTTGATGCAGATTGTTTCCATGCTGGTGTCTCGCTGGGCTGATGAGTGTGTATCCTAGGACGAGGACATGGCTCTTCAGCAGGACGATAACGGCGACGACATGGTAGACGTGATATGGCGCCAGCTTGCTGCCTCCTGCCCTTGGCTGGGGGAGGCCGGGCAGCTCTTCTCAGACGGCCTAATCCAAGTTTGGAGACGGGTGGTAGATCGCATCTTTGGCCTGTACCGTGTGTCCTGCCACGCGTACTTCACCTTCCTCAAGCTCAATGCTGGACAGGTAAGACTGCAGACTATAACACCCTGAGTTCATGGGGGGGGCTTCCTCATCTTCACCACCTGCTCTCTGCTTCAGGTTCATGTCACCGAAGATGACCCGAAGTTGCTTCTGTCGTGTCCCACCAGCAAACAGAGCAACGACGATGTTATCGTCATGGCAACCTTGCGCCTCCTCAGGCTGCTGGTGAAGCATGCTGGGGAGCTGAGAGAGGGACTGGAGCTCGGCTTAGCTTCAACTCCTACTGCCCCCTGGAGAGGTCAGTGGTGGTCATGTGTTTGAGGCTGCAGGAAGTGTGTGTTCGTGGTTCAGTTTGTTCCTCCAGTAGAGAACAGCCTTTATTGAGTGAAACAGAAAGGGGTGTTGGAGGATCAGAGCTGGAGTGTGGCAACAGAGAGTTTCCCCTCTTTTAAAGGGTCATACCATGATTCTCTTAAGCCTTTCAGAGTAAACTATCCATTTATATGATAATACATTACTGTTGAAACACTAAAGAGCACATTATTTATAAAACATGAGTTATTTTCTTGAACTCTTAATCTACCCAGAAGTAAAACGCCTCGACTCTGAGGCTCCGCCTTTCGCTCCTTGTGGGTTTCACCCATTTCATGACATCATCTTAGAGCCGGCTTCTGTAGCGTGTCTGCGTTTTGACCACAAATACAAACATCATCCGAACTTTTGCAAAGATATCTGTGCATACCGCATTTCTGCCTTTTGTAGCCCTAGCGCTTAGCAGTGACAGGCGTGTAGACTGTGTGTTCCTCCATCACCGACTGAATGCTGATGGTTAATGGGTTATTTTGGTGTCAAATTCTCTCACATTACAGACAACACCAGATGAACATTTCAGAATGTTTTAGAATGCTGAGAACGTTGTTCTGATTAGCCCTGGCTGTGAATGTTTCTTTTCTTTTTGAATCATCAATCTCAGCATCAAAAATCCTCTTTGCTTCCATGTCAATCATTTTCCTGGAGTACCTTTATGTCTTTGCTCAATGTTCAAACCATTCTTCTAATTCCTCGCTCACTATCTTTGCACCTCCACCAGGAAATTGTTTGCCTGTTTTTGCTGCTGTTTTCTCAATTTCACCCGTCTGTGTCATTCTCGGATTTGTTTGGGATCCACCCCAAAATGTTGTGCAGATTCCTCATCAGAGTGTTGTTTGGCGTATGCCACCACACAACCTTTAAACGCTAAATTCATTGAGCGTTTCTTGGCCCTCACAAATACCACAACACAAAAACCACAGAAAGCATTTGCATTTTGGCTGGTGAGGCTCTCACGTCATCATTCACATCTGCAACTCAGGTGTCGGTGTGTGTTTGTGGGGGTGTGTCTGTGTGTGTTAAGGGTGTAACGGATCACGGATAATCCGTGGTCCGTACAGATCAGAACGGTTTAGCACACGTGTGTACGATGGACCACAACAACCCCCTGCAAGCGCACACACCTCAGGCTCTCATAATTGAAATCAATTGTCCGTTCACATCAATGGAATTCACGTCAAATTCACGTAAACCCTCTTCTGACATGCGCTAAAGTAGCTGCTTCACGGTTATCTTAAAGTCTGTTCACCTGAAGCTCCCGCTGCGTGTGGGAGGAGCTTCCGTCAAAAACGTTTCTCAGCTTCATAATGAGGACGCGGATCAATAGACATCAGGTTTATTTACTTTTAAGAGCTGACTAAAAGCATCGGTACACGTTTCCATTTCTGGATTCAGAGAATCTCCTAATAAGGAGCAGTAACTGTCCCGCACAGGAGAAAGCCGCTCTGTAACAGACTCGCTGGTGGTGTCAGGAGACGATTGTATGGCAAGCCAAAGAGACCAAAAATCACCAGGAAAAGCAAGCAGTGCCACGTTTTACAGATAATAATTATTGTTTTAAATGTTTAAATGTTCCCACAGTTAGTTTTGAAAAAACAATTAATACCAAAAAACAATTTTAACTGTTTTATTTATGATTTAATTTGGACATTAGGTGAGTGGGATGAGAACATTTGTATTTCAGGGGAACTCCAGATAGATTTTGTATTTTCAACACTGTTTTTAAACATTCTTTTCTGTCAGTTTTTGTAGATTTGGTCTAAAGACATGCTAATGTAATCAGAAACTACATGTTTTAGCCTTTTGTTTGTGTTCAGAGTTTAAAGATGTCTTGTTTTAATAAATAGACCTCAATGATTAAATGTTTTGATGTTGCATATATAAATATTGTGTGTGAAGTACTTTATACGCTTATTGAATATATGATTTGAAGTGTTTCCAAAATGTATTTATCTTTTATCTTGTTTATTCCTTTTATTTTTTTTCCTGATCCGAAAAATGATCGTAAAGGACTAGTAATGGGGTTGTGGGTCTTTTTCGGTGTTAACTGTATTTCGCCTTATATTTACAATTTCCAAATGTTTTGAGCAAGAAATATTGAAATAAAACGGCATTTTTGCGGCCAATCCATATGCAAATTTCCTCTTCCGGGGAAAAAGCTCAGTTTTGGTCACGTGGTGCGTGTGACGTCACCAGAGTCAACATAGCAAGATGGCTTCTCCTTTGCGT
>NC_050516.1:6666764-6669321 GCF_002922805.2 Oryzias melastigma | reverse complement strand
TATTTGTTATTTTTGATACATTAGAACATATGGAATATATCTGGATACTTATTTTAGCTTTGTCCCAGCCCATTACTAACCCTTTAACCGTGATTCTAAAATCGTGACATGATCCGAACCATGAGTCTTGTGATCCGTTACACCCTTAGTGTGTGTATGTGTGTGTACATGTATTTGCGTGTCTTAAAGGAGCCCGGTCACTATTAGAGATCAGTGGCTAAACTATAGAACACCTGTTAGGCCTGTGGATATTATAGACTGGACACAATTGGAAGATATATGGGATTGTGCACATAAACTGAAAGTGTTTTTGCTGTACGTGTGTGAGTTAATCTGAGGGCGGTGCTGACAGCACAGAGTCTTCCTGGAGGGGGCTGTTCAGTTTATTGTGGGTTGGGAGGGGCTGGTGCTCAGAGCAGGTTTTTAGAGGAAATCTCAGAAAATAGTGATTGGATCAGAATACTGCATTTACCATTTACAGACTGCATCAACATGACTTTGACCATACAAATCAACCTGTCTTCAGCTGAACTCCCATCTGGGTTTCTTCTCCTGCACAGGTATTATCCCCCAGCTGTTTTCCCGCCTCAATCACCCTGAGGCATATATCCGGCAGAGTATATGCAGTCTTCTGTGTCGAGTGGCCCAGGACTCTCCTCACCTCATTCTCTATCCAGCTATTGTGGGCTCCATCTCCCTGGGGGGGGAGGCCCAGACTGCAGGTACCTTTTTGTACTTCTGAACTATACGAGTTCAATTTCTGTGAAACACCCTTATTGCACAAAATCCTTACAGATGAACAAAATACTGCAGCAAAAAAATCTTTGCTTCTATTGAGTTATTTGTTAGAGCAGTAATCCCCAAATCTGGACCTGCAGGTGTTTTCCTACAAATATAACTGGTCTAAATGACAGTCTTTCTTTCAAGGCCAGAGGGCCGGATCGGCTCGCCGGGTAATTGAATGCGGCCCTCCAGATCATTTCATTTTACTGTTATTAAAGGCCTGGTGTTATCTTTCACTGGTAACGTATTGAAGCAACACTACGATCATGGAGGCTGAGAGATCAGCTCTAAAGATCTCAGGCTCTCTGTTTGGATCACACAGCATCTCACATCATAAGGATCTCCTCATCCTCTCTCTCACTCACAGTGCAGAAAGAAATAAACATAATCGGATAGAATAACTAAAGGCAAAACAGAGTGAAACTGTCAGACAACATAACAAATGTAATGATTTGATTTGTTTTTGCTAAAAAGAACACATTTCATTTTTATATCCAGGATTTGATTGTTTTGTTCATATTTGGATAATTTTAACAGGAAATATTTTATAGAGATCAACATTTCTTATTTATAGGTATAATTTTTCATATAAAATGACATACAAGTAAAGAAATTTTAATGTTTTTTCTTTTAACATTTAGTTTATTTCTAACTTGTATAATTTTGACTAAATATATGTTTATGGAGAGTAAAATATTAAAAGTTATTTAAGTTGATTTATTCTGGAATAATATTGCTGCCTGTTTGTATTCATAGTTATGTCATAAAGTTACATTTTCAAAGTTTGGAAAATGTAGTTTTGGTTTCTTCAAAAAGAACTTTATCCTGTTCACCCGCGACCTAAGTTGTGTTTTGGATTTTGGCTCCTTGTGTGATTGAGTTTGACTCCCGACTATTTTTGATGCTTTTAATTCAGGCAATGTTCTTTGTCCTGGAGTTAATTGAAAAAAGTAAGTCTGCCTTTGGTAACCATATAATAATCAAAAACATCTTATCATCCCACACAGGTTCATTCTTCATAACCATCTGAAGAATTCATCCTCAGATATCAATAGGAATGTCCTGATCTGATCATGTGGTTACAGACTGATGTTTTCTCCTGATCTGTGATCCGATATTAATGCTTTCATTATTTTGATCAGTGCTGCATGTTTCCAACTCCTTATTTAAAGAAAATGCCCTTTAGAAGCCTGCGTGACATGAACGGATCAGGACATTTTCTAGTCGTAAAGCGCAGCATATCCAGATGCAGTTTGAGCACAAAGACAGCTCCATAAAGATATTCACACATTCAGAGTTTGGGTCTGAAAAAAAACTCTTTACATAAATGATTAAAACTGACAGCACCTCTTTTGTTTTGTCTTGCCGCAAACAATGACCTGTAAAGATATTTAAAAGAAAAAAAGATTGGGTTTTTCATAAGTTTTTTAACGAGACCTCCGCTCTCCTCCTACTGACAGAGAGTGTAGGCTCTGGTGATTTGAAATGGTAATTAAATAAATCCATATTCTCCAAAAAAAAAAAACAACCAAATCTATAAAATGGTTCCATTGATATGAGCCAGTCATAGAAACTCATCATTTATTTATAAAAATTTAGAATGAGGATATGAATTTCAGAGGATCCAAAATGTTCAATAGCTCTAAATATACTAAAACTGTATTTGCAAAACAATCGATTATTGTCTGTTTTTATGTGGTAATAGTTTACTATTTTTTTCTATTTTGAATTGATTGTTCGAGGTATTTAACAGAAGTCCATTTATGTGTTCAGT
>NC_050516.1:6654577-6666677 GCF_002922805.2 Oryzias melastigma | reverse complement strand
CGGATCGGATTGTTGCCTAAAAATTCTGACTGGGTCATCTCTAATCAGAAATGTTCAACCAAATGTGGAAGCTCAGAGCTGCTCACTGAGGATGTGTCCACAGGCACAAAGATGCCTCCAGCCCTGCCCAGCTTCTTGGGCAGCATGCAGGAGGAGGACCTGGGGGGGGATGATGAGGACCCGCTGGAGAGTGGGACTCAAGCAGGAGCTTCAGAAGAGCTGGTGACTTGCTCCAGTCAAGATCAGGCCATGATGCAGGACTGCTACAGCAAGATCGTAGAGAAGCTGTCTGCAGCCAACCCCACCATGGTCCTTCAGGTGAGTTGCTCACCTGAGCTGGAAGAGTACGAAGCTGCAGATTCAACCGGTGATGGGAAGCAGTGGTGAAACAGGGACTCACTTGATAAGCAGTTTTTTTTCATTCATTTAGTTTCAAAAATATGAATTACAGTTTTATTGCCATTCGTTATGATCAAAGCTTGAAATATGACAGCTGGACAGAGTTTTTATTAGGGTCAGTGTTCAAGTTCCAGTTCACCATCAATGTTTTCTCACAAAAACTTTCCAACTGAGCTAAAATGGACAAATGAAGCATCAAAGTAAGCCATATTGATTGGAGGTAGCACGCCTGCTGAGTGTGCTGTGCTGCAGGTACAGCAGCTGGTGGGGGAGCTGCGCAGGATCACGCTCCTGTGGGATGAGCTGTGGCTGGGCGTCCTGCAGCAGCAGCACATGCATGTTCTGCGCAGGATCCAGCAACTGGAGGACGAAGTCAAAAGAGTGCAGAACAACAACACACTGCGCAGGTGAGACTGGAGACAAAAACCCACACCACTGTCAAAGCTGTTTAGATTTTCAGTCTAAAAAGAACACAAACATGGCACATCTACCCCCACACTCTTCTGTCATTACAGACTATCCTTCTGTGCAGTCCTGAGCAGTTAAAGCTCTGATTTAAAAAGCACATGTGGCAAATCCTGCTGAATGTTGTTTCTGAAGCTGTCCTACATGACGGAGAGAACAAGAACCATTCAGTTGTTCCACACAGAATAGAAGCAAAATGTTGTACTTCCTCTAAAGCTGCATTCACAGAGAATGCCACTCACGCGTCAGGAGCATGAAGTTTCAATGTACCGACTTGTGATGTTGAAGGTGATGACTATCAAAAGTGCTGTGGCGAGTGAGTACAGAAAAATAGAAAAAATAAAACGACATCATTTCAAAAATGAAACCTGTTAATAGGTTGTCCTTTCCTGTCTTAATCCCTTTGAGACTTTGGAGGGCTGCAGCTCATCACACATCTCACACTTTAATCTAATTCAGCCTTTCTGTAGGAAACTCCTAAAAGTCCCTTTACAAATTTCCTCAGTTCAGAAACAATCTCCAACTTTCTTTGATTGAATCTTCATTCTCTGTGAAATGTTTGTACCTGCTTTATATGTAGACTTTATGACTTTATTTTAGATGTAATGCAGAAATAAGGCAAAAACTAAATGACACAACCGTCTAAAACTGGTATTTTCAAAGTATTATAATAAACATGAATCCATCGTGTCTGTAACTTTATGATTGTGACATAATGTGTGTAGTGGCACTCTGCACTGTTGTCTTCTTATGTGCCACTTTTTGAAGCCTGTCCAGCAACTGTTACTGATACGCGAGTGAGACCTGTTCTTGGTTCAAAGTTTTTATTTTAAATTACAAAACTCACACAGTCAAAAAACTGTCACTTCCAACATCTCAGGCTTCAACATAAGTGATTTTAACTTAAATTACACATCTATGAAATAATGAATTTGGCTCCTACAATGTGAAACATTGAAGAGTCTGTTGCCCCTCATCATGCAGAGCCCTTTGGTACGTGGAAACAACCGTCTCCGTAAAGAGGAAGACTGTTTGTGAGCAGCAGCTTTATGTTATGAAGTGGAAAGCTCTTCTTCGGTTTCTCATGGCTCTGTTCTCCCCAATGGAACTCTCCAAACATGGATGTGTCTAAATTTGTTGACTTGATGGTGAGAATGTGTTGCAAAGACAACAAAACTGCACTGTTTAAAATGGAGGCGCCCATCGTATTAGTTTTGTGATAAGTTTGGATCCAGACTGCTCTGCCAGTTAGTGAGCTCTGCTTTATATTGATCAAACATGTCGTATGTAAACGTGTGTTTTAATCAGATAAAGTTTTTACAGTTGTACACAGTTCAGTTTTAATCCAATCTTTGATCTGATTAGACATTTTGCACATGTCCGTGCAGCTAATGATCCTATGAACGCAGACATGGAGATGTGATTGCTCTTTTGCAGAGCTTTTTACAATAAATCAATCTCATAAACGACCTGCTGATGATTACACATTTCTCTTGTGAGCCAGTGTTCAAATTTGACTAATATAGTCATTTGATTTATATCGTGATCTATCGCATGATATGAAAAAAAGCTGTGTTGTGATATAAAAAATGCCATATCGCTCTGCCCTACTATGAAACCCCAAAGTGATATCAATCAAATGGTTGAAATGTTACAGCCCTAAAAAAGAGCTTTTGGGTTGGAAGATCTTCTGCTTTGGTTATTTTCTGAATACCTATGAACTAAACATGAAAAACTGTGGACATTTAGATTCATTTGTCAGCGCTAGCTCTTTGGTCAGAGTTTTATGTTAGCAGGAGAAAGGAGGAGAAGAGAAAATACATTCATGTTGGAACGTGTGTACCTCTGGGCCTGCAGGGATGAAAAGATCGCCATCATGCGTGAGAAGCACTCTGCCCTGATGCGCCCAGTGGTTTTTGCCCTGGATCACGTCTGCAGCATCACAGCAGCTCAAGCGGAGACTCCTCATGAGACATGGTTTCAGCAGACTTATGGAGACGCCATCGCCTCTGCCCTGGAACGCCTGAAAAACCCCACCAACCCTGCCAACCCAGCCAGCAGCTGGCTTCCTTTCAAACAGGTGTGTTTGCTAGTCTTCGTCTGTTTGCACTCATCCAAACAACAGCTGGGCTTCACTGGGGTGTGTTTGTGGAGCAGATCATGGTCAGTCTGCAGCAGCGAGCTCAAAAGCGTGCCAGCTACCTGCTGCGTCTGGATGAGATCAGCCCTCGGCTGGCATCCATGACCACCACAGAGATGGCCCTCCCTGGGGAGGCATCCGCCTCAGACGCAGTGACCATACAGAGTGTGGGCAACACCATCACCATCCTGCCCACCAAGACCAAGCCCAAGAAGCTCTTCTTTCTGGGCTCCGACGGACGCAATTACCCGTATCTGTTTAAAGGTGAGAATGACTCCCGGCTGTCACAGTTGACTTTAAAGATTCCTGTTTTTCTTCCTTAAGTTGGAGACTTTCTACATATTTATAAGAAAAGAACATCAATGTCCCTTTTCCAAAGCAACATGCTGTCCAAACGTTTCCAGGTCAGAACTTCATGTAACACATACCATATCATGCCAGGAGGGCCGGATCTGGCCCGCCAGGCCTTGACTTTGACTCGTGTTCTAAAGTAAATGCAGACAGCACACGCCGTCTCAGAACCCTGGCTGCAGTAATCTGTGCAATCACCGCGCTCAAATGCACCACATTCTAGTGGAGAGGTCTGCAGTGACTGACCGTCCGAGTGAGATATCTAGAGCCGCCACTGTTCCAACAGCTAGCGGTACACACGGGGAGCATTTGACTAAAGTGTTGTGTATCGAAGATAAGTGCAGGAAATTTAAACAAAAAAAGGAGAAACTGAATACGACTACCAGCTCTATAAAAAAAAAACATAATCATCTAATGTGAACAGGCTGAACATTCATATTTTTGGGTTTTGAGCTCAAACAAGTACTTTCAGCTAAGATGGGACCTTTTGGATTGTTTGATTCAGCTGGCAGCCATACAGACAAAACAAAATACACAAGAAAAGAAAAACATTTTGGAGGTCTGAGTGCAGACTAACAATACTGGAGAGGATGGTGGTGGTGTTGACAGTCGAGAGCAGAAGTAACGTGCAGTATCAATTGCGTTACAGGTCTGGAGGACTTGCACCTGGATGAGCGCATTATGCAGTTCCTGTCTATTGTCAACACCATGTTCACCAAGATCAATCAGCAAGAGCAGCCACATTTCCACGCTCGGCACTACTCCGTCACTCCCCTCGGTACCCGCTCAGGCCTGATCCAGTGGGTGGATGGAGCCACTCCGCTGTTTGGCCTGTATAAACGCTGGCAGCAGAGAGAGGCTATGCTGCAGGCGCAGAAGGTAGGCAGAATCACGCGGACAGAGTTGCTCCTGCTGCCTTTGTGGTAAAGTGTTAGAAGAGGTTTATCTGTCTCCAAGACCCAGGACACGTTTCTGCAGCAGCCAGTACCTTTGGTTCCTCGGCCCAGTGAGCTATACTACAGCCGCATCGGACCCGCTCTGAAGGCAGTGGGGCTGAGTCTGGACTTGACACGGCGAGATTGGCCTTTGAGCGTCATGAAGGATGTCCTTAAGGAGCTGATGGAGAGCACTCCATCTAACCTCCTATCAAAGGAGCTCTGGTGTTCCTGCACCACACCCAGCGAGTGGTGGGGGGTCACACAGGTATCTTGATGGAGTTTCTCTTTGCCTTTAAGTCTTCAATTTAAATGAATCTACAAGTCCTGTTTTTGTTTTTGTTTGTGCATCAGTCCTACGCCAGGTCCACCGCTGTCATGTCTATGGTGGGATACATCATCGGCCTTGGGGACCGACACCTTGACAACGTCCTAATTGACATGACCACAGGAGAAGTGGTGCACATCGACTACAATGTGTGCTTTGAGAAAGGTCTGTGAAATGAGAACAAGATCTTTTCATGATCAGTTCATGTCCACTGGGAGAACACAAGCTGAACCAAATGCAGGAGAGGTTTAGGTCCACTCCTCCTCCTCACATATCTTCTCTAAATCAGTCGGGTTTCTGGGCTGCTGCTGAGAAACTCAGAGTTTGAGCCCCTCCGAAGAGTTATAAAATAGTAATCAACCATAATCAAATGGCGCTTTACAAATGAAAAATTGCATGGGTGGAGGAAGGAGTTTGGAAAGCCTGTGACAAACAACAATCACACCATCAGTAATTCAACACCAATAAGTCTCTGCTGACAGAACACAAAACATTTTTAAACGCCCAAATTTCAACAAAAGAAGCAACTGAATTAAGAAGTTTGTAAAAACTAAACTCTATCCTCAAGCAAGCTACCAAACGTCTTTTGAAAAGAAATAAAGCATCGTCTGACCCGGTCCACTGGATCCAGTTTTTCTGGGACCTCCAAACAGCCAGCTTGGCTCCAGCAGAGAGGAAGTTAAGAGTGTGCACACTCTTTTTCCTAGCCTCATATTTTGGGCCGTAAATGAAACAAACCAAAGCAAACTGTTCCCCTCAAACAACACCCGAAGAAAAGAAAAAAGACCCGTCAGACGCTGACATTCAACAAACAGATGGACTACCGACTCACTGACTGAACAGAACAGCCATCCCCCGCGCCAGGATTGACGTGTGTCAGATATCTGTTTGTGGCTATGATCCCATGTACGACCCTCCACTGGAGGTCACCTGTCCATTTTTCTTTGTACGGGGATCTCCCAGAGAGAGAGATCTTTACTGTCATTGTCACAATGAAAATAAGTTCTGGACACTGGCTGGGTCACTCCAGAACTTCCATATGCGTCTTACAGAGCCACTCCTTTGATATTTGGTTAGCCTTTTCTAACAACGCTGGAGGGCTCTTTAGAATATCCCATGGGCTTTTTTCATTATTATCATCAACTTTATTTATAAAGTGCTTTAAAACACACGTATATAAAGGAAAAACAATGTGATTGCTGATTACAATAGGTTAAATTAAGCATCAGTTAAGAGTAGGGCTGGGAATCACTGGATACCTCACGATACGATACGATACGCGATACATGGCTCACGATATCGATAATATCGCGATACTGCGATAATTGGTAAAAATCCTCTCTAATAACTACCATTATATAGAACATGTTTTTGGGGGGAAATATATCCCCATTTATCTTTTTTACCTTAAACACAATCATACTAAACAACTTTTCTTATTTTGTGCAACAAATTATAGACACTTTTGTGCAACATTGCTGAAATCAGTAATACTATGTCTTTGACAAACATTGACAACAACTGAATTGGAATTATCTGTCAGATTCAATGTTAACAATAGTAAACATGATCAGCAGTGACACTACTTAGTGCAGAATTGTTGTAAACAGAACAAAAATTAAATAAGTCAAGTAGTGACAGCTATCTACCTCCAAAAGAACGTCACACCAAAGGATGATCAATATAATGTTTTACAGCCTCTCTCAAAATTGACCTAATTTTTTGTGCACTTTTCTCTCACTTGAAAAGGGCTGAGCATCCAAAAATAAAGGCTGATTTACTCAGACTGTTACTTGAGATTATTTTTCCAATTTTTATCATTTTTCCATTTGGTCAGTCAGCAGTCAATAGGTAAAATCCTTAAAACACACATAATAATGGCAATAAATATAATTTTAAGTGCTTCAATTAATTAGCATTCTCCCTAATTTTACAGTGAATTCATGTACTTTAGTTTAATTACATTTAAATTTAACTTCATACATCAAATCCTGCTTTTTTATTTAAGAATTACTTTAAAATTAACATTAGCAACAAGTAATTACATTGTTTGAAAACGTCACATTATAAATTTATCAAAGTTACACCGTACAGCAGCAGGTTAAACATTGAAGTGCATGAAAGCGAAAATTCCGACGCTCCTTGAAGCGTACACAGACAACTGCGAAGCACGCGCTCAGTTCCCACAGCAAACAGGAAGTAAGTGATCGCTGACATTCTAGCGCTCAGACAAAGTCACTTCTTACCGGGTGGATCTCCTACAGATGGATGATAAATGCTGACAGGTAGACATGCTTCACACACGCGCTACAGAGCCTGTATCTCACCGGTGCTTCTCCCGAACGAGCGCGTGCATCGCTATTAAAAGTCCGACGCAGCGTGCGCCCATAGTTCCGGCGCGCGACTCGGAAGCTCAGCGCTACAGCCTCTTTAAATGAAAATATAATATCGATACTTGGTGAGAACCCATCGAGAATCGATCGCAGGACTAAATATCGCGATATATCGCAATATCGATATTTTGGCACACCCCTAGTTAAGAGAGAAAGTTCACCTCTAGGAGATGAAGAAAAGGAACCAGCACAGTGATACATAACATTTAGGATATGTGACCAGAATTTTTTTTTTGTTTTTTTGTTTAGGTGTGCATCACTAGCTGCGTTTACGTTATACAGTTTCGCAAAACTTTATCGAATTTCTAGGAATTTCGAAAACACAGTTTCGAAATGACACCATCATAATTTTGCAGTAAAGCACAAACCAACTCACATGATAAGTCATTATAAACACGACGATGAACGAGAACAAGTATTTTTTTATTTGATTCACTAAAAGGTTCATCTGGGTGACGTCACAGCTCTGTCTGCGTGCAGCGCAGCTTGACTCAGAAGAGAGAGAAGCCTGTTCAGTGGTTAAAAGAAAAAACATTCTAACAGGAAAGCATCTTTTTTCTGTTTGAAAACACAACAACATAAATTCAAGTTTCTGTCACGGCTCTCGCATTCATGAGACTTCAGGCTTCAAGCTGCAAAAGTGCAGCTGCAGATGAAGTGATGAGGAAAGGAGGAGGAGCTGCGCGATTCCATATGACTCGCAATTTCTAAAGCGCTGTGACGCTGCGGGACTTCTCGATGCGCCGGCTGTGCAGCACTCAGATCAGACTCTTCATACCGAGAAGAGCATTTATTTAGAAAAAATTGTTTCCATTACAGTTTTGCGAAAAATGTCTATTTCGATACGCCCCAAAAACCACCTCCTCTAAGCGCAAAAACTTTTTTTAGAAAAATGCGAGTTTTTTCGAAATTGTGGTGTTTCCATTACGAGAATTCATTATCGAAATTTCAATTTGCGAAATTTCAGAGTTAATGGAAACGCGACTATAGAGATACAGTATATTGTGCAGCCACACCCACCAGCGAATTAGAATGGAGTATTTACCCAGACCGTGGTACAAGTCATACAAGTTCATTTAGAGTGCAGAAATAGAGTATTTGTTTCTAATGGCTGTTTGTCAGCATCGTTTCTTTCTTGGAGTAATACTGCAGACATTAAAGTCTTAACAGTTCTGCTTATCTTACTTTTGATGTGTTTTGAGCTCAAAAATGGCAGTTCTGTGATATCTGAGCTGATAAACACTTGATAAAAATAAAAATGTCAGACGGAAATGATGAAGGAAAAATGATCTTTCTGGCCTTTTTTTTTCACTTAAAAGCCACATGTAGTCGTATACAATTAAAAAAAAAAAAAAACATTGTGATAAATTGCGATTATTCACAATCCAAAAGTGTAAATAATCTAATAATCTGATTAATTTTTTCATCGATTAACAGCACTATTATACAGTATATATAATATGCACACACACAGATGTTCTTTTTTTTGGTTTAAATACCAGCTCAACTATGACTTTATGTTAAGTGTAACATGTGTCGCTAGGGAAAAGTCTGCGGGTGCCGGAGAAGGTCCCGTTCAGGATGACCCACAACATTGAGACTGCCCTGGGTGTCACAGGAGTGGAGGGCATCTTCAGGCTGTCCTGTGAGCAGGTAAGCTTCAGGCTGTTGGTTGATCCTTGGTTGAAGAGTTATTTTCTTGTTATTTTTAATTTTTTTTCTGCTAAGCTCTTGGGGTTTGTTAAGCAGGAGCTGCTCCAAAACTTTTACAGCTGTCTACAGACAGTTCCGTTGAACTGAATGGAGGTTCTCTTCAGAGCAATGACAAAGCTGATCCCTGCTTTAAGAGTCAGATCCATGAAAAAAACAGCGAGGAGCTTGGAGTGCAGACATTCAGATACGAGTATCCATAGATGAATGTCCCTGTATCACACAAGACTGCACTGTTTATGTCCATTCATACTGACCCAACCAGGGTCTGCATGGTGCTCTAGGCGAAACGTCAAACCTCTGCTCTGAGTCAGTTTCCTCCTCCTCTTCCTTCCTTCCTTCCTTTTTTGACCTTAAAGCTGACCCTGAGGGCTGGTTTTTCTGCTTTTTCATGCATTAATTTTTGAAGAAGCAGCGACCCCACCACGCACCCCTCTTCTTCTTTACCTCCACCAATCTTCCACGGCGGCTGCGTCAGGCAAGGAGGGGCGCAGCACTGGACAGAATTATTGATTAGGTCAAACTTTTGAGTTATTTTATTTCTGAATTTAATTATTACATTTTTGTAACATTTTAAATGAAGTGGGTGGTGTGTCAAACTGTGTCAAAAAAAAAAAAAAAAAATCATTGCAATTTGGCGCCCCCTCCAGCAGATGGCGCCCTACCTGGCCATCTAGGTCACCTATGCCCAGGGTGGACCCAACCTAGGGCCAATTACAGATTCTGTTCATTTCTTCTGAATGAAGGGTTTTTATTTTTAGATCCAGGTTCATCCCTCAGCTTTCCTTCTTTGGTTCAGGAACTGTTTATTCATTTAAATCCTGTCAAAGAATCAACAGTTTACTGAAAGATGTTTGTTCTCAGGTGGTGCAGATCATGCGCCGGGGCAGAGAAACCCTTCTGACCCTGCTGGAGGCCTTTGTCTATGACCCCCTGGTGGATTGGACTGCTGGGGGGGAAGTGGGCTTCGCCGGAGCCGTATATGGAGGTGGGGGGCAGCAGGCCGACAGCAAGAAAAGCAAAAGGGAGATGGAGAGAGACATCACCCGCTCCCTCTTCTCCTCCAGGGTGGCTGAGATCAAGGTGAGCTCTGAGTTCATCTGTCTGCTTCACACCAACTCATCTGTTCTGAAGGGAACAGGCCAACATCACCCGTTATTCTTTAAAGCCATAGCACATGCTGGACTGGCTCTTCCGTCTGCCAGTTTTCATGCTAATCTAAATCTTTTTTAGTGGTTTCACTCTCCTGCAGACCTTTCTGATCATTGATGCTTTAATATCAGCTGTGGACAACCAGGGCTGTGCAAGCATTTCCATCACTTATCATTGTTTCTGAAAGACCCAGTTTAAAGACAGGTGTGACTGTCTGCAGGTAAACTGGTTCAAGAACCGGGATGAAATGCTGGCTGTGCTGCCACAAATGGAGGAGGCTGTAGAGGAGTACCTGGGCCTGCAGGAGATGCTCTGTCAAGGGGAGAAACTCCAAACAAAGTTACAGGAGGAGATGGCCTTCCTGGAGGGGGCAGAGAACCACCCGGACCACCTCATCCTGACTCTGGATCAAAGGTCTGAATGTGCCCCACCACACCTGCTCAATGCTTACCTCTCCCTCGTGCTATCTTATGGGATCCAGATGGCTCCACCCTTACCCTTGTGTTATCCTAGACATGTTGACATTAAAAGTGTGTGATCTGGATCCACAACTCAGCACACTGAACAGTTTTTTTCAAGGAGTTTTTTTATCTTCTCGGTGGGGTTATCTGGACCCCGTAAGACAAAACGAAGGTTACATTGATGTGTGAACCCTCCTATGACAAAGATGAACAGGATTTCATGTCTGCCACCAGTAAAGTGAAGATAAAAATCCTTGAAAAAAGCAGTTCAGCGCCCTGTGATGTGGGTCCAGATGACCCACTTGAATGTAAGCATGCATAGGACAGCCCAAGGGGTAAAAACAACTACATACACCATTCTCATTGGAGAGGGTCTTATAGCTGGTGGTACTCATACCTAAAAGCTACCTTGTATTTTCCAAACCTGATTTGGTGGAGTCATGTCGTCTGTCGGGGGGGTTACTGAGGAGACCATTAAGAAGGTACGCTGATAAGTGTTTATGACATATAGGTTGTGGTACGTGTTTGGGGGGACATTTCCAGTCAAAGCTGCAGTAAGAAAGAAGACGTGAAAACACTGGTCCTTGCAGCCCAGGAGCTGCAGGTCAGAATAGAAAGCAATCCTCATCTCTTTGGTAACTGCTGCCAACAGCTAACAGCTTCATGTTCACTCTATCAGCTTCATTTCAAACATCAGGGTTCCTGCCATCACAGCTGTGTGGTTTATGACCACAGAGCTGTGTGAGCTCTGGGAGTCAGAGAACTCCCGCTCTACATGGCCGTTATCTAGAATCTGATATTATTCAGAACTGTGCATGCGATTATGTAAGTTTCAGGTTTTTTGTTCTGTAAACGTTCAGCAGGTTTGTTCTTGGTCAACATCAGCCCAGGACAATAAATCCAAAAGTAATTGACATTGGAAGATTAACTTGTACAATTCTCACATCCCAAAAGATGTAAACTGCAATAAAAATGTAACTGAGGCGTGTACACACATATATATAGGCGGAGAAACCACTATGCTTTTAAAAAGTCAAGTCATATTGTCATCCCAATACCAATCATTAACATCACGAGTTTTTCCTCTTGCTGTGCAGCTCTAGTCAACATGGTGCCAAAGATGGTCACATTATATGAGATAAATATATATATATTAATATATAAGATAAAAATAAAATAAAAATGTATTATTATTGTTTTTCTAACATGGGGACAAGTCTGTGTTCCTGCCGTCCTCCGTCTGAGCATGGCTGACTCCTGTGACAGCACTCCCTGAGCTGGTCTTTTATTCCAGGTACTCAGACCATAAGCAGCTGCAGTCTCAGCAGCGGACTGTACAGGAGGCCATCCGGGGCAAGCTGGCTGACCTGGACCAGTGGATCTCCCAGTACCAGGCTGCGTTCTCTAGCCTGGAGGCAGCTCAGCTTGCCAGTCTGGTGCAGGACATAAGTGGTCCCATAGACCTGGGTAACTCCTTAAAAACCTCTCTTGTTTTTGTTGATGAAGACAGAGCCACATGTCCAACATGCTAACAACATCCATACATGTAATGTGACAGATTTCATGGTCTTTGTCTTTGTTTGTGGCTTTATTGGCTTATTCTGTCTTTAGAGCAGTGTTTTTCAACCTTTTTTGAGCCAAGGCACACTTTTTCCATGAAAAAAATCCCGCGGCACATTAGCATCCAAAAAGGTAAAAAATTAGTCTGTATTGATGTACATTCCCTCCACAATCTAGTGTACATTTTTTTATATAAGTGGGAAGCA
>NC_050516.1:6647413-6653607 GCF_002922805.2 Oryzias melastigma | reverse complement strand
AACTGAGAGATTTTTATGAGCCGAATCAGAACAAGGAAGTGAGGACGTTAACAACTTCTGATAGGTCAGATTGATGACATGTGATCAACCCTTCAACAATGAATGGCAGAGACAGCTGAAGGGGGAGGGACTTTCCTAAAGCTGAGTTTGAGGCTAGTTTTGCGGCTGGATTATGGTAATATCATTCTGATTAGTCATTTATAGAATCAAAGAAATATTTCTTTTAGGATCTTGCATATTCCAAACTATCCAGTGTTAAATCAGTGCCGTTTGGATGAACACAGAGCTGATAGTGATGGTAAATGTTTTAGATACGTGAAAATGGGTAATTTCCCACGGCACACCAGACCATCTCTCACGGCACACTAGTGTGCCGCGGCACACTGGTTGAAAAACACTGCTTTAGAGGGTAATGGAGAAAGGGTGAGTGGTTTGAGCTGTGCCATCTGCTTCACTCCTGCAGGTCCTCCCAGTTATGTTCCTGCCACAGCCTTTCTGCAAAACGCTGGCCAGGCACACCTCATCAGCCAGTGTGAGAGCCTGGAGGCGGAGGTGAGCTCCCTGCTTCAGCAGCGGCGCGTGGCGCTGCGAGGCTGTCTGGAGCAGCTGCACAGCTACGCCACCGTGGCTCTACTGTACCCCCGCAGCACGCTGCTCTGCCACAGAGTGCACCAGTGGAAGGGCTGGCTGGAGGAGCTGCTGAGAGACATGACAGTCGAGCACTGCCAGATCATCTATAGGAGGTAAGGAGCGAGTCGTGTTTTAGGATCATTCAGCTGATTCTATCACTTAGCGCAGCCCAAAGCCTAAAGACACACTGTCAGATATGTGCTCAGTGAGCATTCTTGAATGTGCATTTAGCCCATGCTGTTCACACTGGACAGGTAGGAAGGGTTTTTTTCCTGCTCTACCTTGATCGTGTCTGCCATTGGTAGAGGCTTGCTTCATAATGTTGAAGCAGTGCAAATCTTGTAATTTAGGTACAAAATGGAAATGTTTTGGTTCATTGGAAAACAAATGCAGATGTTGTCAGCGTCTTTGCTGTGTCTGGGTTTACCAAAGAAACCAAATCCAAACATCTCCACCAAATCAGAGTTCCTGATTGGTGAAAGTTTGACTTGTTTTAGCTTGTTCAATGCTACTAGAGCTAAAGATGGGCACAGAAACTTGCATAGCTACGCGTGAACATGCGTTTAAAAAGGTTGGTCACTGGCTGCTCGGTTGAACATACCTGAAGACTTCCAGTACTGTATGTTATTTAGGTGTTGCCAGCAACATCTCCACGGTTAAGAGGTGGAAGAGTCAGGGGATCAAACTAAGGCTTCATCAACACACAGAAGGTTCACTTTTGTCCTCCCTGGTCTGACAGGTATGAAGCGCTGTTTGCCCCGCAGCCTCCCGTCTCCTCCTGCCAGTTCCTGTCCAGTGTGGAGCTAACCCTACAGCACCAGCTGGCTGAGACCAACGAGCGCGTGCTGCATCAGGCAGAGCGGCTGAAGGGGGAGGGCGCCAGCGTGGCAGCCTGCGAGGAGCAGTTGCAGGAGATTGAACACTGCATCACGGGCTTCCTGCACGAGAATGGGGAGCCGGGCTCATTGAGCCTCGCCGCCATCGTCACGTCTGCTCTGTGTGCTCTTTCCAGGTCTGACTATCCCACAAACCTCCCTCTGATTTACCTGTCCGGGTTGAACATTAGGTTATGTAGCAGCAATCAATTTGTGGTTTTTCTCCAACTGTCAACCAATCCCAAATTCATGGACAGGTGTGTCTTTTTCAGGTGTAAATTGTCATTACTGTGCCCATAAGCAAGGCTCACAACCTAAACCTGCTCTAGTGTCATGTGATGAATATGTTTTTCATTCATCAAAGCAAAAAGAGAAAATTACCTTCAGTTGTTGAGTCACTTTTTATAACCAATGAAACTATAAAATTCTTGTCAGCTGAAAGTAGGGATGTCCCGATCCAGTCACATGATCACAGGTTAAGCCTGATCTCCATGTCATGAAGGAGTCGCAGCATGTTATTGTCCTAAAGCGCAGCAGCATATGGCACTGCTGTCAGCAGGAGGTGCACAAAGACGGTTTGTTCTCCACAGATTCAGTTTACTGCACAAATAATAATAGTTTTAACCTGACAGCAAATGTCTATTGGTTTGTGTTGATGCGAACTAAGACCTACAAAGGCAGTAAAGGATCAAAGATGTGGGATTTGTTTCTTTTCACTAAGACCGGCGCTCTCTGTGCGGCCGCCAGACAGACGCAGTGAGACGGCTGCTCAGGCACTGCTCCGCAGTCTTTTTCAGACTGCTGCAACTTAATGATATTTGCAGACTGGTCTGAATCCGGTCGAATTTGGCATTTTTAAGTTTTCGTTTTCTTAAAATCTATTTTCAAAATAAAATACTAGTAAAAGAAATCTAGTTTAAAAAGAATAAAAATATCAACACTTATTTTTGAAGATGAAGATTCAATCAAACAAAGTTGTTGATTTGTAGAAGTGGTTTCTGATTTTATAAAACTCATGACCCCCCCCATAGAATGCCTTTGTAACATCAATCCAGACTCCAGTCATCTTTCAGGACAAACAGATTGGTCAGGTTTTCTTCTTACATAAATCCTCATTCATCGGTATTTTTTTCAACCCAAAGGAACCTTTTCTGTGCTAAAGTTTCTGTAGGACATTCTAAAATCTTCCTCTTCCAAGTTTCCACGAATCAGCAGCTTTATTTGATTGCATCTTCATTCCCCATTAAATGTTTGAACTTTGTGATGAAGATTTTCCTTTAATGTCAAAGTGGAGGCCAACAACCGGACCCTATCTTCAGCTACATCTGACTTTTAAGGTGTGATGTATAATTAAAGGGAAAAAATGACGCAACCGCCATAAAACTCCCTCCCTTATGTGATAGGATTGAACTAGATCAGGACATCAGTAGCTGAATAGAGGATCAGGATCAGGTGTAACCCCCGCTCCTCCTGTTATTTCTGCCTCCTTCCAAACAGAAGCAGGTGTGGCTGTTGTTTTTAAAACCAGAACAATGATAAAACATTAAATAGATGAAAGTGGATGCCGGTTGGATGCTGAAATGTTAGCCAGACGTTGAAATCATTGGACGGTGGGTTGTTCTGTTTGAATTGAGCCGTCAGCAGAGGCAGCCACAGTTCTGGACTTGTGTGCCACATTACCTGGATTGGAATCGGAGGAACATGGGGAATGATGACTAAACTCTGAGCTGTCTAACGGCGGTGTTGCAGGCGTAACCTGGTGATGGAGGGCGCTGCAGCCAGCGCCGGAGACCAGCTGGTCGACCTGACATCCCGGGACGGGGCTTGGTTTCTAGAGGAGCTGTGCAGCATGCTGGGAAATGTCAGCACTCTGGCCATGCTGCTGCAGCGCTGCCTGCTGTTGCCTCATGACCTGGAGCTCCCAGCACCCTCAGCCACCGCCCAAACCATTTACCTGGCCAGCGCCGTGTACACCTGCCTGCAGGTGACTGCAAACACACAACTGCAGGTTCCCATGGTTTTCCATGCACTACCTCTGCACTTGTTTTGTTTCTTGCAGGAACTTAACACCAATTTCCAGCAGATAATTTTTCCAGAGGCTCTGCACTGCATGATCAAAGGAGAGCCCACCCTGGAGAGCATGTTGTTGGAGCTGGAGCAGCTGGTGGAGCAGATCTCAGACGGACTGGGCCTGCAGGGACTGTGTGACAGCCTGCAGGCTGCATCAGGCCTGGATTGCGACAGACACAGTGTCCACATCATCAGGTTTGGAGCTTTATAGAGCTGTAATCCGTGATTACTGGTGGCTTGAATCATGTGAGTCAGAAGGTGGTGGTTCTGCTCAGGATGCTGCGGGCTCAGTACTCTGAGTTGATACAGCCCCGGAGCATGGACGGAGCGGGCCAGGACACTCCTAAGATGACTGCAGGGCAGATGCTGCTGGTGGCCTTTGACGGCATGTTCACACAGCTGGAGACGGCTTTTGGACAGCTCTTAGAGAAGGTGGGCTGGTCCTGCAGGTCTTTTAGTTTCAAGTGAAGAAGTCACCTGAACCATGTGATGTGGAGGAATCATTGGCTCATGATTCATTGGTCTTTATGCAGGTCATGAGCTGTGACTTAAAGAAAATGTTTTACTGTTGCTAAGTGACCTGTGCTCCCCCACCCCCCTTCTCCAGCTGAGCTCCCTGGAGGTGCCTCCGTCCTGGAGGAAGGTGGATGTTCTGCGGGAGGCTCGTGCGCTGCAGCAGAACTTCCTGGAAGGTGTGGGCCCGTGTCAGCTCATGCTGGATGTGTTCTTTATCAAGAGGCTGCAGACCATCAGAGACTTCTTCAGACTTTGTTCCTCCTTTGCCCAGAGTCTGTCTGGTGAGGAGCAGCACTCACAGCATCCACAGCCTCAGGTCTCTGTGGGTTTTGTGACCGCTGTGCTCATCTCTGCAGGAACGGGTCTTCCTGCTGAGGATCTGCTGTCGTCCAACGGGCCCGTTTCTCTGGGAAAGCCTCTGTACTGCCGGCCCAGTGGTCCGAGCGCTGCAGTGATAAGTGAGGAGCAGATGACGCGCCCCATCAAGGCCTTCACAGCAGAGTTTGTAGGGCAGATGCTCCTGGGACTGCCCAGTCAGGCTCTGGGTCTGGCCCTCTGCAGCGCCCTCTCTGCTCTGGGTCTGGATGTGGTCGCTCAGGTAGAAGCCAAAGACTTTGGTGCAGAGTGCAAGGTGAGTGGCTTGGATTCTCCTGTTTTTCTGAGGACAGAGTGTTCAGAAGTCTGATGCTGACCTGCCTGTCTCTGAAGGTGTCTCTGGATGAGCTGTGTAAAAAGGCTGTAGAGCAGAGTCTGGCATCAGGCCGGGTGTCTCAGCTGCTGCTCAACAGGGCCACGGTGCTGGCCTCCTCCTACGACACTGCCCTGAAGAAAGTGGACCTTCTCAGGAGAATGGACACCAACCTAGAGGCAGCCAAGGCCAGCCTGCACAGGAGCCAGCTGCACCTCGCCATGTTTGAGGTTTACACATCTAACCCCACCTTCATGTCTTTGAGGAGTGTTGCCATGTTCTTAACCCTTTCTGAAAGGAACGCTGCTTCCCAAATCAATCCGTTGCATGCCGAGCTGTAGCAGGATTGTGTTTTTCAGACCACAACGCACATGTAAAGAAAAAAAGTCATCAGTACACCTGATGGAAGAACTCTAGTTCTGCTGGCAGACCTGGATCGGGTTTTCTGTTGAACATGGCACTCAAAAGTCTGTCAACATGTTTTAGTACACTTTTGGTAAACTGCAAAGCCGTCTGGGTTGATGGATTGCTGGAGCATTATGAGCTCTGCGATCAGGACCCTCCAGGTGATCTGTTTCACTTACACCTCCTGGGTCAGAAACCGGATTTCCTCCACTCTCGTCCGTCAATCCTCCCAGCTTTCATCCAACTATCTCTCCACCCTGCTGACTGACGATCAACAGCACAAACCGCAATGGCTAGTTTGATTTGTCTGCCAAATGTGAAATGTCACCTGAGCTCACCTGTGGATCAAACAAATGAACGGAACATGAAGCTTGAGCCAAAGTGAAGTGAAGAAAAAACCTAATTCCATAAGTCTGAACGAGCAGAAATGATGGAACAATGAGCTTTTAGTGAGGAGCTGCAGGTCTTGTTTAAGATGTGATGAAACAGGAGTTTCCTTGGCAATTTGCTTTGCTTCAGTCTTCAATTTGATTTTAGGAGCGCCATGTGTGAAAGCAAACCAGACCAAACAAAGAGGTCTCCCCAGCACAGACTAGGCTTCATTCATTTAACCTCCAAATGGGCTTTCAAGTCTGCCAACAAGAGTTCCCAAACCCTGATGCCCATCAAACCTACCAGTGTGAATGCACTGTAACAACCTGAGAAACCAGATCACTAGAAAGGACCCCTCTAATTGCAGTGTCATGGACATGCCCACAGATCAACCACAGATGCAACCTCGGTGAATACCTGGAGTCCTCTGATCATTGTTAATCTGGGCATAACCCTTGCATGCACAATGTAATACTTATTGGTCTCAGGACTTAAAGGGTTAGTAATGGGGTTGTAGGTCATTTTCGGTGTTAACTGTAGTTCGCCTTATATTTACCATTTCCAAATCTTTTGCCGTGTTTTGAGCAAGAAATATTGAAATAAAACGGCATTTTTGAGGCCAAATTTGGCAAACCTGT
>NC_050516.1:6641976-6646383 GCF_002922805.2 Oryzias melastigma | reverse complement strand
TTGTCAAATTTTACAAAAACCTGCGTTTGTCAACGGTAATTATTTGTTATTTTTGATACATTAGAACATACGGAATATATCTGGATACTTATTTTAGCTTTGTCCCAGCCCATTACTAACACTTTAATGGTTGGTCAATGGGATTCTGGCTTCTTGAAACCAGCAGGTACTTCCTGTTTAGAACGCCGGGGGAGGGGTCAGTATGTCCAGTTCTGTTATACAGTCAATGGTCCATCCTGGTTTAACTTTAAATGCACATTTGATTGCCTCGTGTTTTGTACTTGGAACGTGAAAATGGCCGTAGTAGCTTGTGTAGCGCTGCATAAACATAAGTTTCTCTCGATGTAGACGCCTAAAACACATATAGCTGTTGGAAGGGGTCACTGAGCGCTTGTTGCTGAGGGCGGTGTGAACGCAGCTTCAGGGCGTTCTCAGACTGGAAAAGTCCGAGAACGCCCCCCCCCCCTCGGTCTAAACAATTGGGGCGCCAGCTCATATGATGACCCTTACACAGTAGGTGGCAGTGAGTCCTCCTGTTTCCTCCTCCAGATGAAGAAGAGCTTGTGGGTGCAGAGAACATGGAAATGTGTGGTCTGTTCCTAGAGCTTAGCTTTGTTTGCAGTGGGGGTTTTATTGTCCCAGCTTGGTTAGATTGCAGTGCTAGTGTTCATGAAGTGTGCTCTGGAGCAGCTGTGCTGCTGGTCTGAAGCCTCTCCAGAACAGATTCTAATCTCTCAGGACTCTTCTGGTTTTGCTGAACAGCTTTTTTTTTTTGTGTTTTTGTGTTTCAACTTTAATCGTTTTTAGAGGATGTTTCTGATGTTTCTCTTTTCAAACATGACAGCTGGATGTTTGTCATTGTGTTGTTTTCTGTGTGTGTGTGTGTCTGTGTGTAGTGGCAGCATGAGGATGTCCTTGGCCCCAACAACCAGCCTCTAGGGGTCAGTGTTCCTCCCCGCTCTGTGATCCTCAGCAACATGAAGAAGAAGCTGTATAAGCTGAGTCAGGATGAAGGCGCCATCGCTGCGGTTCAGGTCAGCAGAACACCAGCACACGAGTCCTCTGTGATGCTCCATATTTTTCTGTTCATCCATCAACCACTACCGTGGAGGGGAGGGCTGTGGGCTCCTGGTTCAGTTTGATAGTTTTAGTGTTTTCTACATGAACCTGGAGCTCTTGCCAGTAATAGGGACCCTTCACTGGAGGTTGTGGTCTAGATCCAGATCACTGTCATGTGGAGGTTCTGTTATGATGAACGGCTGTCCCCCCCTGCAGGAGAAGCTGGTGGCTCTGGAGGCCAGCATTGAGCAGCGTCTGAAGTGGGCAGGGGGGGCTAACCCTGCCCTGGCTCCTGTGCTGCAGGACTTTGAGATGACCATCAGAGAGAGGCGGGCCATGGTGGCTCGAGACAACCAACGCAGCAGCCAGGTAGAGCCCCGCCCCCCCTCAGATCCTGTTAGTGAGCAGGTGTGATGAAGCTGTTTCGGTTTCAGGTGTCCTTCCTGTGTTCCACTGTCATCAACTTTGAGGGCCTGCGGACTCGCTCCCCAGAGGCCCTGAGCATGGACGCCGCTCTGTTCGAGATGCTGAAGCGCTGCCAGCAGACATGCTCGTATGCAGCACAGTTCAGCAGCTCGGTGTCTGCTCTGGAGCTGCGGCTGCTGCACAGACTGGTGAGCTGCACTCAGACGCTCAGCCAGCTCTTGTTTGCTTTGACTCCCTGTAGGGCGGGGGGGTTATGGGTAATCAAATAAATGAAAGATGTCATAAAACTCAAGACAAATCAGTTAGGGATTATTTAAACAAGAAAGGCAAAAGCTGCCCCCATGACTTCTCTAAGTGCCTGAATAAATGCTACACTTTAACATAGAGCTGTGTGATAAATCCATTTAATCAGTTAATTCAAAACTGTTTTTTTGGACAATATATTTTTGGGGAAATCCAGATTTTATTATCCCAACATATTGCTTTCTTCAGCTTCTGTTGTTTGGCATGAGGTAAAAGGTGCAGCTAGCAAAGAGGAGCTCGCTCCTGTAGGCAGAGGGAGAGAAAACAAAGCTGGTTTCCCAACAAAAACGGCGCCTGCGCCGTGAGAGGCCCATGTGGTGAGCCACATGAAAGGAAGAACCAGCGACGGCTGCAGAAACTGTCCGTCATGAACTTTTAAAACCACTCAGGATGGCGTTACTGTGGAATCTTACTGCAACCCAATGAAAAAAAAAAAAAAAAAAGAAAGTGACTATTTGCACGCAACATTTTTGCAGCTTATTTCTAAATACATAGTGCCAGTGCTGGTTAATCCAACAAATGGTTTCTGGATGCAGCTGTGTCTGCAGCCCCCCCCCCCGACTGCTAACGGGACTTTAACCTTCATTTTAAATCTCTAATCTCTGACCAACAACATTTAGCCTTGGATGCTCACTTCCTTTTTCATTCTCATTCTCATTTTTTGTTGTATTTAAAAAACACCAACAGATAATATTTGTTCAAATTCTTTCCATGATTTTAATTCGAATATTTTTACGAAATACAAATAGGCTGTCTAACCTCATCCACTCATGAAAACTATTGGATGAGCTACAGTCAGAAGTTGAAAAGCCAGAGTGTCAGAGACACGACCAGGTTAAGTTCTGGTCCCCGTTTCAGCAGCCTGTTTGGGTCTTCTTACTTCATCCACAGACTATGCAGAGCAAAACATTTGGGGAGGATTAAATATGGACCACTATGAACTGTTTAGTTTTGTAAGTTGGTCCTGACAACAACATTGGGCACAAACCAGAAAATCTGTGCACGACCTGCGGACACTCACGCTGTGGGTGTGGTCAACTTTGTTATATTTTTTTTTATAATTCTTGCAATAATTGTTCCAGATTTTTGCTTTAGTTCTTTCTGATTTGGCTATAAAAGTAATGGTTGGAAGTCTGCTATAATAAAACCATTTTTTTTGTTGTATTTCGATCTTTTCCTCCGCCACAAAGTTTAAATGAAGATGCCTTTAAATTAGGCTTTTCAAAACTAATAGTAGGTTCAATTAAAAATGGATGAATTAGATGTATTAATTACTGGTCAGAATTACTGAATCGCATGACAGCACTAGTATCAATATGTGTCTTGGTTTGATTTAGCAGCACCAACTACAGTCTGACTGAAATGTTTTCTTTTAGTTTTGGAAATTCAGAGAGGTTTTGGAGAAGGCATAGAAAAGTTGTGGAAAGCCATTGCTAAAAAAGTGTACAAAAGGATGGAGAAGAAATCAATAAAAAATTGGATTTGGTGTGAAAAAAGTCCTACTTCAGTGTCTTGGCCATGGCGCCATGGCGCCCAGCTCTATAGCTGAAGGTAGCTTCCAGCTGAAGGTTTGTTGAAGTGCTTTGCTCTCACACAGCTCCACAGTGATCATGAATCATTGGAAGAGCTGAAATGTGCTGACAGACGTGCTGACGAGGGTCTTTGCTGTTCCTGTGTTGTGCAGGGTCCTGGGGCAGACCCGCCCATCGGTACTCCTGATTGGCTGAGCTTTGCCCAGAGGCAGCTGAAGGAGGAGTGGAGTCTGGAGGTGAAGACTCAGGAGGAGCGGGAGCAGCAGCTGGAGTCCTGCGCCGAGACGCTGCATCTGCTGGTGGACTCCATCAAAACCATCCTGTCCAACCACAACCGGCAGCTGGCAGACGTCAAACACCTGCTGCGGGCCATGGCCAAGGTCCGATCAGCGGCTCTGCTTCAGCCCCGTGTCCGGTTTCAGCTGCATGGAGTGAAGCTGAGCCTGAAGCGTGTCCCCTGTGTGTCTTAGGACGAGGAAGCGGCGCTGGCAGATGGGGAGGATGTGGCCTATGAGGGCAGCGTGCGCCACTTCCTGCTGGAGTACAAAGCTTGGCAGGACAACATCCAGCTGGTTCTGTTCACTGTGGTCCAGGCCAGCGGGCAGCGCCACGGCCAGGAGCAGCTGGACCTGCTGGAGGAGGTTCCCGCCACACTGAAGGAGCTGCAGTCGCAGAGCCAGAGGTCCTCATGTTCACGCAGCACCCATCGCACCGCCGCTGTGCACGTGCCTGACTGACCTGTGTGTTCCTGCAGTGTGTACAACTGCCTGGTGGGCTTCGCCTCCCCCCTGGTGACAGACCGAGAGAATGAGTGCTCCAGTCCTGTTTCTGCGGGTCAGACCAGCTTCGCAGCAGGTACCCCCCCACACCACCACCAGCACTGCGACCTGAAGCTCCGTCTCCAGTCTGACACTTCTCTGTCTGCAGCTGTCAGATGCAGTGGGCTCAAAACTCAGCCAGAGTCCATGTCTCAGAATACACGCAAAGCCCCGCCGCGCAACCTGGAAACCCCCACGGACACCCCCCCCAGCACGCTGCTCACTAACACCAAGGGTCTGAACCCCAGTCCCAAGAGAGCGGCACGAGA
>NC_050516.1:6640093-6641913 GCF_002922805.2 Oryzias melastigma | reverse complement strand
GCACCCCGGCTCTGACCCTGTCTGTGTTACAGCCGTCCAGGAGAGGAACTCGTACGCCGTCAGTGTGTGGAAGAGAGTCAAGGCCAAGCTGGAGGGCAGAGATGTGGATCCCAACAGGAGGCTGAGTGTGGCCGAGCAGGTATGACGCAGGGGGCGGGGCCAGGAGCTTTAAGGTGAATCGTGAGGTTCAATCAGTTCATGATCCTGCCACTGTTTGCTGTAAAGGAAGCTTCAGATTACAGATGTGCTTCATTATTCTGCTCATTCGGTCATTCCTATAGTTTATTCTACTAATTAGGAGTTTAGTCATGGAACCAGTCTTCTTCTTTAAATGAATGCTCCTTTGAGCTGGTATCCTTCTCAAAACAGCTGGATAGCTCCGATATCGCTCCCTGTTTTCAGTGGAACACAGACAGCAGAACTGGGAGATGCAGCACGAGGTGGAGGTGGTGAAAGTAGTATAAAGTATTGTAGAACACAAAGGAGAGAGGGGAGGATCTGTAGAGCTGTGACAGAGGAGATCACACCTGTCCATCACTGCACAGACGAGGTCACACAGGAATCTCTGTGGACCAGGATGTCTGCAGATGATATAATGATCCACAGAGAGCAGGTGGAGAAGCATCCAGAGGGGTGGGGGTTTGATCTGGAAGGGAGAGGAATGCCGGCGAGGTGACAGGGATGCCCGAGGGAAAGAGGTGTCTACGAGCAGGTTAGGAGGAAGGTTTCTGGTAGAGCTGGGCGATAAATCCATTTTATGATGAACACTGATTTGTTATTTTAGACCAGGGGTCAGCAACATTTATGACATGAAGTGCCAATTCAAAATGTTCTCCTCAACAACTGTGCCATCACCAACTATAATGTGAACTCTGTTGTTCACCTCTCAGCTTATCCTGTCAGGGATCACCACAGTGAATCAGCTTTCACAGGTGGTTTTGCAGAGTTTTATGCTGGATGTTCTTCCTGACACAATCCTGTTTTTTTAAGGAACAGAAAGATCAAGTTATGCAGCATCATGAAGGGTCTTGTCTGAGGACCCTCACTGGATTTGAACTCATTGGCCTGGAAACTGAACATCATAACCAGCCAACTGAGTTATCCAGCCACTTCCAACTATAATATGAACATTAATATAAAGAAGTACAAAAACATTTCCAATATATCTAAAAAAATGTAATTCACAACCAGCAGGTCAAATAGCTTTTTTTTTTAGCATATTCGTTCAAAATTGGGATTTCATAATAAAATTGCACACAGAAAATAGTTGCAATAGTATTGCAACTATGTTTGGTTGAAATCAAAAGTACTGCAGTAGTGTCATACTAACAGTAGAGGTGTAACGGATCACAAAACTCACGGTTCGGATCGTGTCACGGTTTTAGAGTCACGGTTTGGATCATTTTTCGGATCAGTTGAATGTTAAAAAAAAAAATTACGACAACAGTATGAAAGCTAATTTTTGGAAATGCTTCAAATCATATATTCAGTATCAATATAAAAACTTCCCACACACAATATTTATATATGCAACATTAAAACGTTTGCTCATTGACACCTATTTATTAAACAGAATATCTTTAGAGTTTGAACACAAACAAAATACTAAAACATGTAGTTTCTGACTACATTTGCATGTCTTGCGACCAAATCTACAAAAACTGAGAGAAAATAATGTTTAAAAATAGACAGCTGCTTCTCCAAACTCGGAGATTCTTTGAATCCAAAAGTAGAAATGTGTACCGATGCTTTTATTCAGGTCTTAACATTAAATAAACCTGATATCTATCCATCCGCGTCAAGTTGAGTAAAGTTTGTGA
>NC_050516.1:6638868-6639848 GCF_002922805.2 Oryzias melastigma | reverse complement strand
GCCACTAACAAACCATATATTAATACAAAATAAAACAACTAATTATTCTTGTTTGAAGCTCCATACAAAAGCCTCAGGCAAATGTTTTGACAAAACCCTCAAATTCATCACTTCAACTCCACAACTAACTGGATGCCCCCCACCCCTCTGTCCGTTTATGAGCACGCGCAGTCTCTCCTTTCCAATAGACGGACTGTCTCCTTTTGTCTTTTTTCATGGAGGTTCTCCTCTAAATCAGGTGTTTAAACTCCTGATTTTAAAGCGTGTCTTCTCTCCCTCAAACTCTGTGGGTCTGTCGGTCATAAACAGCGCAGCTGTGGAAGTAAAGTCCAGTCGGACCGAACCATTTTCAATTTAGAGGAGGGGGGTCCACAGACGATGTTTCCAAAACAAAATATTTAAGTATTGTTACCTTGACATTAAAATCTAAATATTTGCGAATATACATTGGTTATTGGTTTACTGAAATAATTGTTTCTGTTGTATCATTTTGTCATCATTCGGGGTCTCCATGGACTCTCTCTCAGTCTGGGCTCCTAGAATCAGCCACATCCCCCCTTTTCCAGGAGCTGGTGGCGGCCGACACCAAATTCTCTATGCAGGAAAAACGCTGAAAGCTCCGCCCACACGCAGCGGGAGATTCAGGAACAGACTTTAAGAAATAACCGTGAAGCTGTTACTTCAGCGCTGGTCAAAACAAAGAGGATTTACAGGAATTTGACAGAATTTCATTGATGTGAACGGAAAATTGATTTAAATTATGAGAGCCCGAGGTGTGTGCGCTTGCTGGGGGTGGGGGTCAGAGTGGTCCGCGGTACACAAGTGTCCGAACCGTGTCTTCTGATCCGTACGGACCACGGATCATCCGTGATCCGTTACACCCCTAATTAAAATCCATCCATCCATCCATCCATCTTCTTGTCCGCTTCTTCCCTTTCGGGGTCGCGGGGGTGCCGGAGCCTATCCCGGCTACTGATGGG
>NC_050516.1:6628507-6638692 GCF_002922805.2 Oryzias melastigma | reverse complement strand
AAGGTCCCAGCCGGGATTCGAACCGGGGCCTTCTCGCTGTGAGGCAAGAGCGCTAACCACTGCGCCACCGTGCAGCCCTAACTAACAGTAATGGGATTAAATACATCAGAACAAAATACCATCAATATTTCTAAGAACTTCAGTTAATAAAGAAAAAACGCGAGTATGATGTTGGCTTTTTTATTTTTTGTTACATGATGAGACATGACCTGAGGAACTTGTTAGTTCATTCTGTGATGCAGTGTTAATTTTGACAGAGGATTTTAATTTAGTTTTAGTCATAGTCTTTTGACTAAAACAGGGTTTAGTTTTAGTCGCAATTTAGTCATGTTGATTCTATTAACTTTAGTCGACTAAATTACAGTAGATATTTAGTCGACTAAATTACAGTAGATATTTAGTCGACAAAAATATAGAATAAAGGTAAAGCGTTTTAATTACATTTACAAAGTATGATCATATGAATAACACTTAAAGATTTGTAAAAAAAAAACATTTTACTTCACTTTTACTTCGCTTTCCAAACTTGTCATTTCTGCTAATTCGGCTTCAACAACTTAAAACACATTAAAAGAAAAAATAAATATAATTATATAATTATAATTCCATCCCATTTCCAATCAGAAAGTGTCTATTCAAACGTAATTTTCAAAAAACCTGCAGCCAGTGCTAAACTTTTTTCTTAGTCGCACTGACCCAGAGGAAAGGGGTTAAGGTTAGGATTATGGTTATGGTTAAGGTTAAACAAGCAAATGTTTCCTGAGTGTTCCTGTCTCTGCAGATCACGGCTCAAATGGGTCAAATGTGGAGAACACATTTCACACATTTAGGAGCGTGACAGTTAATGGGACTTTAACTTAAAAGTTTAATTTTAAATACGTGCGGCCAACAAAAGAAATCCAGCCTTGGACAAACTTAAAATATGTGCCGGTAATGCAGCGACGGGATCCTGGCTGCACGTATTACATGTGGACAAAACATGAATTTCCATCATATTCTGTGCTGGTCACACGTAAATGTGTGTAAATAACATCAGCCTTATTTTAAATGTCTGGGGAAAAAAAGAAAAAAAAATACTTGTATTGAGGAGGTAGTCAAGTGTACAAATGCATAAAAAAAACATTCACTAAGGAGTAAGCTGTCGAGGACACGTGTGAGGATGTTATATGTGCTTCAACAGCATGTGTGGTGAACTGTAATACCACCGCCGGCCAATAGAGGGCACTGTTGTCATGTAAGACGTGGTGGAGTTGGAGATTAAAACGTTGACTGTTGTTGATCTGAAGAAGCAGCGGGGCTGCTAGCGCTCGGAAATAATCAACAACATCGGTTTATAACTTTACAAACGTCATGCTAAAACAATAAATCATTAGTTGCATTTAAATGTAAACCTCTGTGCTTCAGAGCTTCACCCGCGTGAAGAAAAGCGCTTCTCCACCGCGCAGTACCAGCGCTAATTAGCTTGGCGAGAGTAACCCCTTAAAACAACTCAGATAATTCTACTCTTTAAAATGTCACAACAGTTTGAAGGGTAGCGGAGGAATTTGGATTCAGCCCAATACACTGGAAATAATCGTGTTTGTATGTTTACCTTTGCGTGGATTTCAGGCTGGCTTGTCTGCAAACGTCGCATCAGGTTTTCTTGTGTTTTTGCCTGTGATGGTCGCTCCACACAACGTCTTGTTGAGGGTCGCGTTAAATGTCAAATTTGTCCATATATGTACTTCTCTTTTTCTACCTGGAGTAGACATTTTTCTCCTAAATCACAGACACAGTTCATTGAAATAGCGTCTTCCCAGGCGGCTGCAGGGCTCTGTGTTCTGATTGGATCGCTCTGCATTGGCTCCCGCCCTCCTCCACCAGCAGTCGCTATGAATGGATGTCGTCTTCAAAGAGCATTTTCGCTTCGTTTTTATTCGTTGACGAAAAAAGTCTATCAATTTAGTTAAAGTTTTCGTGTCTGGGCGGGAGTTTTTGTTTAGTTTTCGTTTCGTTTTCGTTGGGTGAAAAATGTCGTTGACGAAGACGATGACGAAAATTTTTCGTCAACGAAATTAACACTGCTGTGATGATGCTTTTATTGCATGTAAAATTAAAGGTTTTTACTTTTTCATTAGTTTGCTATTTATAGTGATTTAAATTTTCTGCAACAGGACATCATCATTCTTCATTTTCACCTCCAGGAAATGCAGTGGTGATCAGCTTAACATAGAAGCAGGAATAAATGATTATAATTTTAGAAGAGACGTAAGGCTGTGAGGAAACAATAGATCAGGAATCTGTTACCCAGCAGCAGATCAGCCACAGATCATCACCACAGCATCCACCAGAACCAGAATGTAACAGGTCCGGACTTCCGGTTCCACCAGCAAGAAGATGACTGCTTGAGTTTCGAGTACCCGACGGTTTTGTAAGAATAACTCCCACAATAAGGTTTCTGCTAATATCCGTGATACAAATTAAAGATGGATACGGGAGTTCAGACAAGAAGGAGGAAAACGACACAGTTTGGTGACAGCGACATCGAAATAAACCGTAACGAACAGAACAACCCTTCGGAGCTAGCATTAGCTCAAGATGGCGCAGTCAACCCCACTTCCGAACCAACTCTCCGGGATATCCTAAAGGAGCTCTGTGACTTCAGGAGAGACAACAACGAGCAATTTACCTACATTAAAAACGAAATGGGACGAGTCAGTGAGAGAATGGACGAAGCAGAAGGGAGGATAGATGAGACCGAGACCGCACTACAAGCAGCAGCTAAGCTAATCCAGAGGCTAACAGCCCGCCAGGCTGGCCAAGAGGCGAGGCTCATTGACCAGGAGGGTCGGGCTCGAAGAGAAAACCTCCGTATTTATGGAATACCAGAGAATAAAGAAGGATCTGACATGGTTGCATTTGTCGAAAACTTGTTGAAAAAGACTCTCGATCTTCCCAGCAACCAGGTTCTCGGAATCGAGCAAGCGCATAGAGCCCTGTCAGCTAAGCCCACCGGGGACCCGCATGCGAAACCGCGGTCCATAGTGGTGAAGTTCGGCAGCTACCGCATCAAGGAAGACATCATCCGGAGAGCATGGCAGAAAAAACAAGTGTTCTGTGAAAACGCCCGTTTTTTCATTGACCACAGTTTTCCCGTCGAGGTTTTAAAAAAACGCAATGAATATGGAGAAGCCAAAAGAGTGCTGAAAGAACACCACATAAGGTTCCAGACTCCCTATCCAGCCAAAATGCGAGTTTTCTACAGCGATGGAGCGCGCACCTACAAAGACGCCGCCGAAGCAACCAGGGACATGGCCGCGCGGGGACTTTCGGTCAGCGTGGTGAAACATGCAACGGCTCCTGACCGAGACGAGATCAGCCTTTTGTCCAGCTGGGCACCGGCAAAGGGACGCCGCGTTCGACAGAGGGATCAGCACGGCACCGCGACGGGGACCGAAGCTAGCGCTTGCTTTAGAGAGAAGCTCCAGGGATTTCGAAGACTCGCTGACACCGAAGGTTAAGAAAAGGAACGTCTACCCTTTCTTTAAAGATACACAATTATGAAGGTAGATATTTGATCGCCTGATCCTGAGTTTTGTTTGTTTCCTTCTTTGAAGTTATTTCCAAATTGTTGGATCTCCTTTAGGTTTCATTAGAACTTGTCAACATGACACATAGGGCCCCTCCTCCTCAAGCTGGGTCTTTCCCTTACCTGGACCCATTCCACCTCGGGTCCTGCAGGGTTCCTTTAATACGAGCCCCCACCTTGGAAGCACCTGTTTTTGGTATCTCCATTGACACGTTCCTTGTTCTATTTTTTGTTACCTGTTCTTCGGGAGGGAGTTTTTTAGTGCACGAGAATGAACTCTTAAGAATTTTTTACTGTTATTTTTCGAGCTTCGTCATATCTGTTATCTGTACAGAATACACAACGTACAATGAACAAGAATGATGTTAAAATAATCTCATTTAATGTGAAAGGGATTTCAAGTCTGGCCAAGAGGACTGAAATATTATCAAAAGTTAAACGTGAAAAGGCCCAAATAGTACTTTTACAAGAGACACACCTTTCAAATTCAGTAAATGATAAATAAAAAAGAATGGGGTATTCAAAAGCTTATTACTCATCTTACAAAAATGGTCGAAGACGAGGAGTGGCTATATTGATATCTCAAAAAATTCCGTTTGAATATGTCAGAGAGAATTCAGATAAAGAAGGTCGATACATAGTTGTCACAGGGAAAATAAACAATGCAACAATTACCATTTGCAATGTTTATGCCCCGCCTGGAAGCGATTTTGCATTTTATAGAAAACTCTGTGATTTAATAATTGGAGCACCTGGTATAGTAATTTGTGGAGGTGATTGGAACATTCGTCTTAACCCAAACCTAGACTCTTCCAGAAATGTTCCCTCAATAACATTATGTAAAAAAGTTAAAAATCTAATGGGGGAATTGGGCATCATTGACGTTTGGAGAGATATTTATCCTACTACGCGTGACTACACATTTTATTCCCACCCACATGATACATATTCCAGAATAGATTATTTTTTTGTGAGAAAGATAGATTGCTCCCGAATCACTAGCTGCAGTATTGGTTGCATCGATCTATCTGATCATGCACCAATTTGCTGCACAGTAGATTTTGGAGGCACTCAACTAAATTCCATATGGAGACTTAACACAAGCGTCTTAAACAATAAACAGTTTGTGGCTCAGATGAAACGGGAAATAAAATTATTTTTGGAAACCAATGACACAGGAGAGGTGGAGCCACATGTCGTGTGGGATACTTTAAAAGCTGTTATCCGGGGTAAAATTATTTCATGGTGTTCTTACAATAAAAAACAAAATCAACTTAAACTAACAAACCTTAACAAAAGATTGAAAGATCTCGAGATGCAACGCAAGAACAAACACTCCCCCCAAAATTTAGATGAAATAAAAAAAATTCAGAATGAAATCAATCAAATGTACTCACAGGAAATTGAAAAGAAGCTAATGTTTGCAAAACAGAAATTCTATGAGGCAGGCTCCAAAGCTTCTAAAATACTTGCTAGAAAACTTGAAAAGGAAAAAGCAGAAAGAACAATATACAAAATTAAGGACTCTAATTCAAACACAATAGAGTATAAACAAGAGCGGCTTCAAGAAGTATTTGAAGAATATTATAAAAGCTTATACACCCAATCTCCTGTAGAACCTGAACATCAAATTGAGTCATTCCTGAATGCTCTTAATTTACCTAAACCATCTGAAGAACATAACAAAACTCTGACAGCAGAAATAACGGAGAGAGAACTAAATGATGCCATTTCCAGGCTGAGGGCAAATAAAACTCCTGGTCCAGATGGCTTTCCCCCAGACTGGTACAAAGCATTTAGAAATGATCTGGCTCCATGCCTCCTGAAAGCAAACAATTCAGTTTTGAAAAACTAAAACATGCCCCCTCCTGGAGGGAAGCTATAATCTCAATTATACATAAAGAGGGAAAGGATAAATTGGAGTGTAGCTCTTACAGGCCAATTTCTGTATTAAATGTGGACTACAAATTATTTACAAGCACCCTTACTAAAAGATTAGAGAATTTAATGCCCCCCCTTATACACACAGACCAAACTGGTTTTATTTTGCAGAGGCAAACGCACGATAACATTCGACGGTCCCTACATCTTTTACACCACATTCACCAACACACGTAACCTGGTTAGTTTAGATGCTGAAAAAGCTTTTGATTCTGTCTGCTGGGTTTATCTCTATAAGGTACTAGAATGATTTGGCATTCATCCCGAATTCATTAAAATTATGCGTACATTGTACAATAAGCCATCAGCAAGAATAAAAATAAATGGTCGCCTTTCAAAACCAATAAGCTTACAACGCGGCTCGAGACAGGGCTGTCCAATATCCCCAATTTTGTTTGCTCTGTATATAGAGCCGTTAGCACAGTGGATAAGGCAAACAGATGGTATAAAAGGCATCAACATGTACGGAGAGGACCATAAGGTTGCTTTATACACAGACAATGTTTTATTGTACTTATCTGACCCAATTAACTCCTTACCAGAGGTGTTTAGACTTCTGGAAACATTTGGAAATTACCCAGGTTACAAGCTAAATATACAGAAAACACAAGTTTTAGGATTTCATTTTTCACCCTCAAAACAACTTAATGACAAATACGCATTAAAATGGAATCGACAAACATTAAAATATTTGGGCATATTACTCCCAAGGGACATCAACTCTATGGCAAAAGTGAACTATGACCCCTTACTAATAAATATAAAAAAATATATCAAAATATGGAACACCATCTCTTTTCTCAGTCTCAGTCATAGAATTGAAAGCATTAAAATGAATATCCTTCCAAGATGCCTTTTTTCTGTTCCAGGCGCTTCCAGTAGAAGTCACTAAAAAAGAATTTTCAGAATTAGACAAAACCATCTCGCGTTTCATTTGGCAAGGAAAAAGACCTAGAGTCAAATATAAAACTCTACAGCTCTCAAAAAGGCATGGCTCTACCATCTTTTAAACAATATTTCTATGCAGCACAAATTAAACCACTTATTAACTTATGTTCCCCAAAATTTCAAGCTAGATGGAAAAATATAGAACTCTCGGTTAAAGACCCTCCAATACACACAGTATTGGCCTGCACCCACCTAGATGAATATATCAAAGATATCGAAAACCCATTTATAAAAACTCAACTAAAAATATGGAATAAAGCAAAAGAAGAATTTCAACTAGATAACAAAATACAAATTATACAGTGGTGTGCATACGACCCAGATTTTAGACCTAACAAGATGGACAACATTTCAAACAATGGATTTTGAAAGGGGTAACAACTTTTTATTCTATAACGGAAAAAGGTCAATTTAAAGATTTTAATAGTCTAAAGGCAGAGTTTAAGTTGGAGAACTCAGACTTTTTCAGATACCTTGAGTTATTTTGAACATCGGGGTCACAGCACTGCGTGAATGGACTCTTTCCTAATGACCCCATGGGGGATCAAAAATCCTCTTGTGAAGAGATGATCACTCTTTTCAAATCTGAAAAATACAAATAGATGACAAAATAGCTTTTTGTTTTCACACCCCGGTGTGTCACTGTCTTTCCCTCCGCATGCCACCTGTGGCACGCGTGCCCTAGGTTGCCGAGATCTGTTTTAGACTATTTGTTTTTGGGAAAATCTGGCTTTTATTTTGCCAGCACTCTGCTCTCTTGGCCTTCTGTTGTTCAGAGTAAAGTCACATGAAAACAGCAGCTAGCACAGAGGAACTTGTTCCTCAAAGCAGAAAAACTAAGTTTGCTCAGTGGAAAAAAAGAAGCACCCCCATAATTTCTGCTAATCAGCTGCCTGTCACTGATGGAGCAGCAGGTCATGTGACCATTTTAACCAGGATTCCCACTGAACCGGAAGATGAAGCTGCTGGAGAAGTTTACTAACACGGGGTTGATTGCTGTTGTTACACTCAGATTTTAGCATGCTATCATGCTATGCAAACGAGCATGTCGCCTCTGTGTGATCACTGACTGCTCTAAACTCAGACTGTATTCCTCGCAGTGGGCTTCAGTACGGGGCGGATAAATTCTACAAAACTCGTTTATAGAACATTCTTAAAAACTGTATTTTATAAATATAATAACAGACGTGAATCCACTTTTTATGGAACTTTATCAACTTTACAGAGCTGGTGTTGAGCTGGAGAAAAGCCACTGTTTCGGTCTTGGCAAAACTCTGAAACATGATCATGTTTTTATGATCTTATTTCAAAATGAATCACCTGGAGGCAGAATTATTTTCTGTCAGTCTGCTCCCCTTTAGTAAATCTGTTCTTGTTTTCTCAGCATGTTATAAAGTTTCATGTTAGATGACTCTAAAATAGTGTTCATACCATTTATGAATTACTTTTTTCCACATTTAATGTTTTTAAATAAATGTCATTCTCTTCAGCTGGTTCAGACTACAGGTGACTGACTCAAACTCCTCATGGGGGGTTTTCAGAGACTCGCTTGTGATGCAAAGTAAAACACTACATAAACAGAGAGCAAAGACTGACTAGAAATCACTACAGGAGTTCCTTAAAGTCATTTTTATCTTCTGTTCTATTTGTTACTTCCTCTCTGTTTGCATTTATTAAAAAAAAAAACACTTGTGGCTTTCCTCTGTAAAATAATGTCAGAATTTGCTGGCCAAACTTGCCAGATTTTGGTGACTTCAAACTTGGAGCATCAAACCACACGCAGCAAAAGCCATTTCAAAGCTGTTGTTACCAGAACTGCTCTGCTGAGAGTGCGGTGTTTCTCTTCATGAGAGCTCAAGCTAGCGGTAGCTCACAAAACACCTGCTGCTTTCTTCTACATTTGTACAGCTTCTTTTTAGTTGTACTTTGTGTTTCAGGCCAATTCCAAAGAAAATCTTCAAATACATGTTTTTTTGTGAACTACATTCTATCATTTTTAACTTTAGTTTAAAAAAAAGTAAAAGCATCAAGAAAAAACATTATTAAAATCAAAAATTGCATTTGGAATAAACAAATCTTAGATGTTGCTTTTGGCCATATCGCCCAGCTGTAGTTTGAGGTGTGAAGTGCGACTGCCACAGTTGTAGAAGACTGGTGAGTGGCCATGTTGTTGGTTCAGAGACTCTGATGCAGACAGGAAGCAGAGATGAAGATGTTGAGGTTCTCTTTAGGAGTGATAGGATGGATCAGGAATGAATCCATCAGAGGATCAGATCATGGAGATGTTCTGGAGATCAGTGCAGAGAAGCAGATGGAGAGGAGGAACATGATGATGATGGTGAAAGGACGCTGGAGCTACAGGAATGAGGTCTAGAGGAAGAACAAAAGGAGGTTCATGGAGGAGGACATGAACATACAGGCAGATGAATCAGTGTGGCGCCCCCTAAAGGAAGCAGCAAAAAAGAAAGCGCAGATTTAAACACGGATGTGGCATTTTTATGTCGAGGTTCTGTTCTTCAGGACTTAAGAACTAAATCACACGATAGCACAAACTTAGAGAATCAAACCAAGTTCTGGCTGTACCAGCAGCAGTGTTGCAGTCATGTTTGAGTGAGGTTTGTTCAGGTGTATTTTTTATCTTTTTAAGAAGTCTGTTTTTAAACAATTTTATGTCATTTTGTAATCAGCTGTTTTATTTTATATCTTATCACCGTCATTTTATTGTATAATAAGCTCATCTCCTGCAAATTAGCTCTTGCTACAAGCATGATATGTGCATTTGCTGCTTTGCTGTTTGTCTGTTTTTATATCCGTCCCTACTAAATAAACTCAATAAATCTTTTAGATCGGATTAAAAGTCGAAAATCTAGTTTAGACATTTTCAAAATTATAAACGATATGTATTTGAAATCATACTGTTATCCTATTAACCCTTCTGCTCTCTTTGGGGTCCAGATGACTCCACCCACATATTGATGTGTGATTCCTCCCATGACAAATGTGGACAAAGGTGGACAGGATTTTATGTCTGTCATGGACATTAGTGAAACTCAAAAATCAATGATACAAAAAGTTCAGTGCACTGTCTTGTGGGGTCCAGATGACCCCACTTTTAATGTAAACAAGCCAAGGAGAGCGTTAAACTTTGGTCTTAAGGGTTAAAGGAGTTGTTTCACAGAACAGTCCAGCCGTCTGTCAGCAGCACAGAGCTCTCATTCTGAAGACCGGATGTGTTTCTGTTCAGATGCATTCCTGGATCATTGATTGTGTTGAGACAAACCAATAGAGACGCTTGCTGTGAGTTTGTTTTAAAATGTTCTTGGCTCTTGTCTTTACTGAAGCGTTTTTGTTAGCCTCCTGCTGCTGTATTCTCCTGATTGTTTCAGTCATCAAACGTGGCGCTGCGCCTCTCGATTAGTTCTGTTTGATTGTTCCTCACCTGCTGTACAGTTTGTTGTTTTGCCTTGATTCCTGTCATGCTGGTTAAGCACCCAGGTGGGATGTCTTGCTGCAGGTGGACTTTGTCATCAGAGAGGCCACCAACATGGACAACCTGGCTCAGCTGTATGAAGGATGGACCGCCTGGGTGTGAAGGCTGCGCTGATCTGTGTCGTTGGTCCAACCAAGGCTTGGAGATCCACCAAAGTCCAGTGGGACAGGGGAGTTGGAGCAGCAGCACTGGGCCACCAGGGGGCAAGAATGCAGGGGTGGGTACTTACCCCCCCCCC
>NC_050516.1:6627753-6628480 GCF_002922805.2 Oryzias melastigma | reverse complement strand
CCCCCCTAAACTCCTGGGCACACTGGGCAGCACGCTGCAACCCAATCCCCCAGCATCGACCGTGGGGCGACGACAGCGCCTCTGGGCCTGCAGACCCACCCTCCTTCATGGGTTCAGGTGGGCAAATAGGTGCCAGACGGACGAGGGGAAGGAGAAGAAAGGCCTCCTCATCCTCCTCTTGGATATAGCTCCCCCCAACCCCCACATCTATAAACATCTCTGTGTCCTGCTGAGCCCAACCTGTCCATGTGGGGGCAGTGTGGAGCAGACATGGTCACACCACTGACATGGTTGGGGGGGGGTCGGTGTAGGAAGAACGGGGCGCTTCCACTTGTTGTCTCTGATGTTTTTCTTGTTGTGATTCTGATGGGCCGGGTGGGAGAGGCGTGGCTTCATCCTGAGGTACCACAGAGGAACACCACCCACTTTGATGAATAAAAGGTGAAGACAAGTGAATGAAAAGTTCAGCTCATTTCTCAGGACATCTCAACAGTCATGTCCTGGTACATAGTTCTGCAGACGATGTTCTGCTTCAGTCGTTTGTGCTGTAGCTCTTTCTTTTGAGGTTCTTCCTCCTTACTGAACTCTTTTTATGAGAATCAACCTTCTGCTTTTAGGTTTTTATTGGGTTTATTTTGTGGTGATGGTGGAACTTTTTCTTAAAGCTTTTAGTGGATTTTGTTAAATGCTTAATAAAAGTGGAAGTCTTCTGTCTGTTGTTTCTCCT
>NC_050516.1:6588782-6627744 GCF_002922805.2 Oryzias melastigma | reverse complement strand
CACATTTTAAGGACATTTACTCAAATTAAACACCCCTCCCTCCCCCAGTTCCTCCCCTATCCACCCAGCTGCCCCAGTATAAACCTCAACAACCACAGACTGCAGTTCTGAACCGTCGGGCTCGCTACTGCTGTGGAGAAACACTGTTACGGGAACCCCTTTGTTGCAAGGCCCAGCCTGACCACGGGGGTCAGTGCAGGGTGACCCCAGCCGCCCCAATGACAACAGGCACCACAGCAACAGCCCCCCCCACAGGCGGAGCCAGAACAGAGGATCCCTGTGAGGAAGTACTGGAATAAAAGAATAAAAATGATTGAAACATACACTTCAATAATCTGAATATAAAAACCAAAACATAGTATATTAAAAGAATAATCGTGCATATAAATTAACTATAAAATGACTCAAATAAAAGCTAAAAAAAAGTCTAAAAGAAAAGATCAAATGAAACCATTGATCATGATTGAGAAGGAAGGTGTCTCCAGCCTCTCTGCAGCTCTGTCCAGCAGGCTGTCCACAGACGAGGACCGGAACGCTGGAACGAAGCCTCAAGTGTTTTAGTCCTAACTTTAGGAACTACTACGAGGCCAGGGCCTCGGGGTCCGTGAGGGTTCACATTCTAAAAGAAAGTCACTCCAATAAGAACACAACAGTGAGCAGAGAGACAGATGCAACGTTCCCATCTGCTTCCTGGAAAATGGTGAGGTTTCTCTGACCCCCCCCTGCAGTTTCTCTGGATGAACCTTGTTGGTGGGGGCTGATTAACAGTCAACAGGGCTAACGTTCAAAGTAAACAGTTCTCCTCAGGACCTGCTGGCAGGACTCAAAGTTCATTACTGGATATGAAAAAAGGGGAGGGGTTATCTTGTGTACATGTGGGGGGGGGACAGCTGTCCGGTTGAAGGTTGGTTAATGTTCATACTCCTGTTAGTGGACAGTCGGCCCCCACTTCCATACGGCGCAGCCATGTCGGGACGTGTGTGTGCCTCAGACTTCGAGGAGGAGGCCAAGAAGATCCTTCCTAAATCCATCTATGACTACTACCGCTCTGGAGCTGACGGGCAGAACACGCTGGCCCACAACTTGTCCGCCTTTCACAGGTACCACATGCTGTCAGCCAAACTCCATCTGCACTATCTGGGGACGGTTTCTTCATAGAGGGAGTTCTGGAGGTCTGCAAACAAACCAGAAATCATTTCAGGATTTAGATATTAAGGAATGTAGATTTCAAACAACAGAGATGACAAAAAGAAACCTGGATGTTGGGGAATTGTAAACCGGTCCTGTCGGTCTGAACCGCTTTCTCTCTGGCTGAGATCAGTTCTTTATTCTGTCTGCATGAATACTATATTGAATGTTTTAACAGGAACAAAGATGAAGGCAGTAAAACGTAGATGAAGCAGATGTGAGACTCTTGTTTACCTCAAGTGCATCTGATTCTATCAGCATTTTTAGAATCAGGAAATGCTATTCGTTTTTGTAAGAATCTTACAATAATAGAATTAATTAACTTAATTCTTGATACTAAACAAGATTTAAAGCTTCACAAAACAAACGCATATGAAAGCATAGGAATATAACCTACCAGAGTGTCAACGCCAGTTGTGTTAAACCGCAACCTGGGTCCTTGGATACCCGCAGAGGAGCCGCGCAGCTCTGGCTGGAACCGCTCTGTGCGCCCTCGGCTCCGCGGGAATCTCCCCCTCGTAAAAGGACTATGGATTTAACAAACTTTTCATCATGTCCCGACATCAGCTACCAACGTGAACGGACAGCTATTTCGGCCCGCACTTATCTTCCACCGGTGGGTGAACGATTTTAAACCTAAACTCAAACATCTAATCTCCAAAGACTCTGATGTTAAGCACTTGAAACTGGTCCTCTGGGTTCTTTTGTTTATTGGAAACATTGAACTTAATCCTGGTCCTTTTAGTCTGAATGTTTTTATATCTTCTTTCTTATATTTTATGGGTTTTTCTTTTCATGTATTTAACAACTCCTCAGGCTTGGGTTTGCACACAGGTGCTTCTCCAGCTCACCCCACTCATCTATATAGCATTCATCAGCCAGCAGGTTCATCTTTTGCAGGTCAGACACTAAATAGTAACCCAAATGTTTAAGTTAATCATTTTTAAACCTGTGAAAGCACAAAAAAGGCTGACTTATTTAAGGAAAAACCCAACCACACTATCCCAGATTGGTAGAATCAGAGGCTTTAAAATCTGTCACCTAAATACCAGAAGCCTTGTACCCAAGCTGGACGAATTCAAAATCCTTCTTGCCCAAACCAAGCCTCACATCATGGCAATATCTGAATCTTGGCTCACCTCTACTGTACCAGACTCCTTTCTTGCAATACAAAACTATTCGCTATATCGAAAAGATCGAACAGAGAAAACCGGAGGGGGTGTTGCTCTTTTCGTAAATCAAAAATATGCACATTCGATAGTAATTTTATCAACTAGCTTAGAGCTACTTCAACTAGTTGTTCATTTTTCAAAATAAATGTCAGTTACAATTATAGTCACTTACAAGCCCCCTAATATAAGTGTAACTGCATATTTAATGCAGTTTTCAGATATCATAAAATCTGTTACTACTAAAGAACTTATTATTCTTGCCGATTTTAATTTAAATTGGATTGATAATTCATCCAAATCTCTTAAATCTACAGCAACAAAACTTGGTCTCCATTAATTTAATAAAGGAACACACCAGATTTGACAAAATGTCAACTCTATTTTAGACCTCATATTCACTAACAAACCTTGTAAATATGGTATTTCTGGATCAATAGAGGCATCAATTTCAGATCATTCACTTATATATGTCGTTAGGAAATGTCTTAAACTTCCACAAACTCACAAACATAATCATGCTACTAAAATACCAATCTCAAATCTACTAGACTTTAATGCTGAGCCAACCAATACGGATTGGAGTAACGAGTTGTCTCTGCAAAATCCAGATCACATCTTATCAAGTTTTCACAATAAGGTGGAAACCATACGGCAAAGTATACAACTACTTGTAAAATTCACGTTAAACAGAAAAAAATTCCTTGGTTGACTTTGGAAATCTTGCAGCTGCTAAAACAAAAGGCCTCCTCGCTAAAAAATTACAGTCTACTAAAAACACCTGAGGCTCGACGTATCTTTACCCAGATACGGAACACATGCAATTCTAAATTGAGTAAAGCCAAACAGCTCTACTATAAAAATCTAATTAATTCTACAGCCTCAAATCCAAAAACTTTATGACAAGCAATCAAATCGATAACTGGTGAAAACAAAATAAAAAATGCACAGAATTTTCAAATTTCCACGAGTGGGACTCTTCTTACCGATTGTGACAAAATTGCTCATTCTTTTAATGAGTATTTTGTTGCATCTGTACATGAACTATCTTCCAGATTTACTGCTCCAAAACTTCTCCCGTTAGCATCAGCTGCCTTTGAACAATTTTTCTTTTCTGAAATTTCACAAGCTGACTTACATAACATTTTGTGTTCACTGAATGTCTCACATACCCCTGATGTAAATAACTTGAGCATGTCTTTTCTGAAAATGCACGGCAGCACTTTTCTACCACTTATTCATCATTTAGTAAACCTGTGTATCAGACAATCTGTATTTCCTGCCATGTGGGAAGCAGCCCTTATCCACCCTGTCTTCAAGTCTGGCGACCCCACTGATGTTTCCAACTACCGCCCAATCGCAATTCTTCCAATATTTTCCAAATTACTTGAAAAAGTATTACATAAACAATTAATTACATATCTTGAAAACAATAATCAGCTCAGTGACGTCCAGCATGGCTTTCGTCCTTCCCATTCAACCCAGACAGCCCTGCTGCTTTTAACAGAGCAGATTCGTGCATCTTTAAACAAAGGCCATGTAACAGGAGTCATATTCATAGATTTTTGCAAAGCTTTTGACACAGTTAATCACCAAATCTTATTGAATAAACTCTGTTTTTTTCATCTCTTCTCCTCAGCAGTAAACATGCTTGCATCTTATCTAAGTGACAGATCTCAGACTGTAGAAATTGGCTCAGCAACATTGCAGACTCTGAAGTGTGGCATGGGCGTTCCACAAGGCAGCATTCTGGGTACTTTACTTTTTGTTTAGTACATTAACCAACTACCTAGTGTACTTAAAATCTCTTATATGCTGATGACACTGCTATTTTCCTGTCCGGTCCAAACACTGACATGATTAATGACGGACTCAACACAGATCTGCAGCATTTACATGACTGGCTGCATGAAAATCATCTGACACTCAACCCTAAGAAAACTGAATGTATGTACTTTTATTCATCACGCAGACAGTTACGTCTCTTCACTCACATCACCTTTTCTGGACACAAACTCTCAGTTGTCTCTAACTACAAGCATTTAGATGTCACTCTTGATTCTCACTTCACCTTTGCTAATCATGTCCAAAACCTAACTAGAAAACTGAAACAAAAATTATATGTTTACAGCAAAATCAGACCCTATCTATCCGTTTCAGTCTCCAATACCTACCTTCATGCAATCATTATGTCTTCTATTTCATATTGTCTACCTGTTTGGTCACTCACAACCAAGGAACATCTACATTCAATAGCAAGACTTTACAACAGAGCCTACAAGATTCCCCACAGGCTCCCCGGATGGACTCACCACTGCATAGCACTCTCACACTCCAATGCTTTAACTTTCCAAGACTACACATTAAACCATGGACTCAGACTGTATCATCAAATTCTAAATGGAGATACCGCTACAGGACTTACAGCAATGGCTCCAAAACTCAGATCTGAACACTCCACCAGATCCTGCACAAATGGCTTTCTGCCTATACCTGCTTTTAAAAACTCTTACGTACAGAAATCTTTCTTTTATGTGCTCACTAAAGCTTGGAACAATCTTCCACAAGACATCAGGGCTGTAAGCACAAAAATTCAGTTCAAAAAGAAATGTGCAGGTCATTTAAAAGACATATACTGTTGCGACCACTGATGTGGCTCCTGACCCCTAAATCTAAATTCATTGTATTTTATTTGAGTGTGTGATTGTTTCTGTCTTTCTAGCTCTGTATTATGTTTAGAGTTTTATGTTCTGCAGAGCAGGAACCTGCTGAAAACCAGTTTTAATCCATTCCTGTTTAATAAATATTACTATATTACAACCTGTACAGTCTATACATACATCTATGCAGTTTTTACATTAACTCAAGTATTTCTCCCATTTAACTTACAACCAAATCTGGCCCCAGCTTTTCCTCCAACAAAATCAAACTTCCGTCTTAAGGCCTCCCTGACACGAATGAAAATCCATCATGAGTTCTGTCACTAAATATCAGCAAACATGTCCAAAGGTGAGAACCAGCAAAGAATGAAGCTCCAGAGCTCCATGCTGATCTGTAAAGAAAGAAAGATATTTATTATTGACTCACGAATGTCTTATCCTATTTGTTTTCATTCTGGTTTAGGATAGAAAGGGAAAAGTCTAAAAACCTCATTTTTGTCCAGATCTTTTCCATTCAAATAAAGTTTTAACCAGTTCAGTGCAACCCCCCCGATTCCATATTGTTCCAGTTTATTGAGCAATACTGAGTGATTAATGGTGTCAAATGCTTTTTTAAGATCAAGAAATATTCCTATTGCATACTTTTTGTCGTCCAGTGCACTGGTGATATGTTCCAGTGCATCAATTATTGCCATAGTTGTGGTTCGTCCTTTCCTAAAGCCATACTGTCCTTCGTTAATTATATCATGTTTCTCAATGAATTTATCAAGTCGTGTTTCAAAAAGTTTTTCCAGAATTTTTGAAAACTGGGGAAGTAATGAGATTGGCCTATAGTTTATAAACATATGTTTATCATCATTTTTGTAAATTGGAATAACTTTGGCAATTTTCACTTTGTTAGGGACACAACCAGTCTGCAGCGATAAATTGCAAATATGGGTAAAGGGTTTAGAAATGTTATTTATTACTTTTTTCACTAGAGACATGTTTGTATCATGACAATAAGTAGATTGTTTTTGAATTTCTGAACAATACCTATAAGTTCTTGTGCGGTTGTTGCAGTGAGAAAAATTGTGTGTGGATTTGGTTTGATTATTTCTTTGAATCGTTCGGTTGGATAGTCTGAGCCAATATTTACAAAAAACGTATTAAAGCTGTTTGCTACAATTTCTATATTGTAGTTTTTCTCATCTCCTTCCAGAAAGTAATTAGGGCATGCTGCTTTGTTTGATTTATTATTAATTAAACCGTTTAATATGTCCCAAGTCTTTTTTATACTATTCATATGTTCATATAGTATTTTTTTATAATGTATTTTTTTACTATCTCTTATTATATTATTTATTTTGTTTTTATACATCTTATATTGTTGTTCTGTTTCTTGTGTTCTTTTCTTGATAAAATGTTTGCAGAGATTTTTTTTCTTTTTGCAGGCTTTTAAAATTCCATTTGTAATCCAGGGGGTTTTAATATTTTTATTGTGTTTACAAAACATTTTGATTGGACAGTGTTTGTTATATAAAAGGGTGAATATTTCTAAAAAGTGATCATATGGTTTGTTTACATCCATCTCTCTATATATTGAGGTCCAGTCTTGTGTTGACAAACTGTTATTAAAAACATTCATATTTTCCTCAGAAATGATTCTTTTATAAGTTACCTCCTTTGATTCTTTATTTTTCTTAACTTCACTAGCAAAAACGGTGAAAACGGGCAAATGATCAGTGATGTCACACATCAATAGGCCACTAATTACCTCATTAGTCATACAATTAGTAAAAATGTTGTCAATAATTGTCGCACTGTTTAAGGTTATTCTGGTTGGTTTAGTGATTGCTGGGTAAAGGGACGTACTAAACATCATATTAATGAAAGAACCTTTTGTTTTTTGTTTGGTTGGATTTAACAAATCAATATTGAAGTCACCAGATAAAAATGTTTGTTTACTGCTCATTGTAAAAAACAGTTTCTCCATATATTCAAGAAAAGTATTCATATTCAAACCAGGAGGACGATGTATACAGCTTACAATAGTGTTCTGTTTTTCTCCATTAAGAATTTCCACAGTTAGACATTCCATTACATCATCCATAGCCAGTGACATGTGCTTAACTACCATATATTGTAATGTTTTGTGTATGTATAGTGCAACTCCACCTCCCATTTTATTTTTTCTGTTTTTATATTCCAGGTTATAACCATCTATTTTGAAATTAACACCTTTATCATCATTAAACTATGTTTCTGAAATGACAATAATACTGAATGGACTGGTACAACATTGCAAGAATTCTTTTATAGAACTGTAATTTGTATACATACTCCTACTATTGAAGTGTATAATTGAAAGTTTGCCTTCTGTATTTATAAAGTTATTAAAGTATTTCTGTGAGTGATATAAAAAACTTTTGTTGACGGAAACGAGATAATTATTATCAGGATCTATTTCAGCTCCTAAATCTTGTGTGTTGTAGTCCGTATATTCAAAGGTTTCCAGTTCCATTTGCTCTAATTCTGAGATTTTTAGTTGCATATGATTCTCCTCATTACTCCTTTGTGTTGGTATATTTGATGTTCTGTTCATGAAATAGATATGGGAAGCAAGTACAGGTATGTGATATATCAGTACTTGTCAAGTTCCGCTATGTTTCTCACCACCAACACTTTGGCTTCTTCTGGAGCTCCATTTAACTTAATGAAAACTTTACAATTTGACACCCGGTTTGATGTATTTTTTGCTGTTTTTTCAGATTTCTTGCTTTTTTTTGGCAATTTCTGCATTCTTTTTAGTTAAATGCTCATTAATGAAAGGACTGGTTCCTTTCAGTTTACGTCCTTGCTTTAAGAGTGATGTTTTGTTTTTTCTATTCACAAACCTTAAGATAATTAGAGGACGTTCCCTGTTGCTCCGAGGCAGTGGATGACATGCCTCAATGTGGTCAGGTTCCAGCTTTATCTCCTTGCTTTGGAGGAAGGAAACCACCTGTTGCTCCGCTGTTCTTACATCCTCCTCGCCGGGCTCCTCGGTGTCTGGGGCTACAGTGCGCGCATAGCTGCGTGGTTTGATTTGCAGTCCCGTAATGACCACACCGTTCATGCAGGAATACTGTTCCAGGTCGTCCACTCTCCGCTCTAAATCCGTGATGCGGCGGTCCTTTTCCGCTATCCGGAGGCGCATCTCCTCCAGTAGATCCAGAATCTGCCTCTGCTGTGCCCTAACAACAGTCACCTCATTGGACACGAAGTCAAGTGACTTTTTAATGTCATCGATTTCTTCTGCCGATTGAATCTTCTTTGGGGCCATTGCTGTCCTGTCCTGGTGTCGTTGCATTCTTTCAAATACCAGCTAATCGCGGCTTGATAGTAGACCGATCAGCTGTTGGCGTTGTACGCTAGCTCCTTGACAGCATAGCGCCGAAGCAACGGAAAACTTTCAGTTCAGTCTGGAATCCAGGAGTTGATCAAACACGTTGTATCGTGTTAATTTTCCTTCAGGAGTAGCAATCGGACATTATCTCTAGTTGATTCTTCCAAAGAAAATAAACTTCAAAGTGAGAAACCCGACACAGAGTTGACGTGGCAATTGACAGGAACCGGAAACTCATATTACTCACCTCAAACTCACATGTTTGAGGTGTCAAGCTTATGAACACATGTTTGAACTGGCGTTGAAAGAGAGGCGTCCAACGCAGGAAGTGCGTTTGTTGTGGTCAGAGCTGTTAGGGATGTCAAAACTAACGTCTAAGCTGAGCTTGGTGTGTAAGACACTACTCTAAAGAATAAAGGGAACACTATGAAAACACATCCTAGACATGAACAAATGAAATACTCTTGAGAAATGCTGCATTCTTTACATAGTTGCATGTGTTGACGACACAACCACACAAAAAGAATGGAATTAAAATATTATTCTATGGAGGTCTGGATGTAGAATCAAAGAGTAAAAACACTACAGGCAGATCCAACTTGGATGTAATGTCTTTGAAACTAGTCAGAATGAGGCTCTGTAGTGGGCGTGGCCTCCAGGTGACCACATGACTTCCCTGCAACTCCTGGATAAGCTTCTGATGAGGCGGTGGATGGTCTACAGGGGATCTCCTCCCACTCTGACCAAAGCATCCACCAACTCCTGGACAGTCAGTGAAACCTGCTGTTGGTGGATGGACTGAAACAGGATGTTCCAGATGTTTTCTATTAGATTCAGGTCTGAGGAACAGGTGAGGCAGTCTATTCCATCAATATCCTTGTCTAGACCAGAGGTCTGCAACCTGCAGCTCCAGACCCACGTGTGGCTCTTAAATCTCCATAGTGGCTCGCTGGCCAAAGAAAAATAAAATAATAGTATTTTTTGTTAAAGTAAGGATTACTTAATTAGACTTTATTTAATTTATATTAGTTAAATTTATAAGTGGATGACTGAGGAGCACATAGATGATAAACTATGTAGGTTTCTACATCCCTGTCAACCTGAAGACGTCTTGATCAACAGATTTTATATGCAAAGCAAAACTTTGGTAAAAAGTTTGATCTTTTATGAGTTAAAAGCACATATTATATTATGCTGCACAACATTGGTTATGAGCTGTTCAGAGCTGCACTGACATGATCCTGATTGTCACTGAACATCTTTTATTTTGAAAATAAGTTATTTGAGCTTCTGCCAAACATAAAAAGAAAAAAAAAGGAAGAAAAATCCAATTTCAAGAGATGCTGGTTTCTTTTTATCTTTTTGCTTTTGTTCCTGCCAAAAAATAGACATAATTACAATTTATTATTAAGAAAAGAAGGTCACAAATTCAAATCCAAATTTCTTAAAGGCTAAAGTAAGACTATGTGACTCCTTCTAGGTTTTGATCAGTAGAAAACAAGCCCAAATGGCTCTTTTACTGTTGAAGGATGCCGACCTCTGGTCTAGCAGAACTCCTGAGACACTCTGACCTCGTGAGGTCTTGCATTATCTTGCATTAGAGGGAGCCAGGGCCGATTATACCAGCATATGATCTCATCTGAGAATCTCATCTCAGTACGGCTGTGGGTCGTTGCTCAGGTGGCGATACGATTCGATTCATGAATCGAACCACGATTCTTTTAATTATAATGTTTATTGCTATGTTTACGTCTTTTTACTAGAAGGATGAAAATTGAAATTATTTGCATTAAATGACCATCATTTATACTTTTATTTAGAACAGGAGATCAGAATCAACAAAACTGAGTAACATAAACAACAACATAAAGCATAAACATCATTGTTGTTTTGGATCATTTAACATCAAATCCTGAAAATGTTCTCCACAGTTTCTCCATCCTCAAAGTTCCTCAACACTTTACGTTCTAACCATTACATATTGGTGCAGAGTCGGCGAAAAAACGTCATTTTTTTATTCTGTGATAGAATCAGCTGATTAATGTGGACCACATCCGCCCTTCAGCTGTGCAGAGCTGCAGATCAGAGCGAGGCTGTGAATTTCTGCCTCACAATCCGCTGGAGTTACGTTAATTACATCAACTGTTTAAGAGTTACCAAAAGAATGTAAACACTGAAAAAAGACTGCATTCCTGTCCTGAGCAAACTTCTCCATGACTCCCTACATCACTTCTGGTTCCTTCACCCACATGTTCATTATGTCTGCTCCATTCATCACGCTCTCCCTCTAAGGCACAGGTGTAGAATTCCAGGTCTCCTACATTTGAAGCTTCTTATTGGCCAAACACACTGGATCCAGGTAAAACAAGCAGGACGTCGGCCCTCAAGGCCTGGAGTTCGACACCCCTGCTTTAAGGAGACCCTGGATCTCCTTTTCCATCTCCCTCCAGGATTTCTCCTCCACTTCACATCCTGCCTGGGGGGAAATAGCCCCGAAAACATTCCACATCACACCTTCAACTCCAGCTTCAGACTCATCACCCTGTCTAACCGTCTCCTCATCTCCAGAACATTCTCAGCAAAAAAAAGCAGCTACAGCAGATATAGATAGATAGTTCAGATCGAACAGATAGTTTGCTTTTGTTTGTCTTCTGTTGTAACGTGCATGTGTGTGCGCATGTGCAGGTGGTATCTCATCCCTCGGGTCCTCAGGAACGTGTCCTCAGTGGATCTGTCAGTGTCAGTGCTGGGTCAGAGGCTCAGCATGCCTCTGTGTGTCGCAGCCACGGCCATGCAGAGGATGGCTCACCCTGCAGGAGAGACTGCCACCGCGAAAGGTTACACACACACAAAGGCACAAAAAATGCACTCTGGTTACCTGGTTTCCTAAAGGAAAAGGAATTCTTACCATTCACTTTATTTATGAAACAACAGTTCACGACCCAGTTTGTACCCAGCACTACACAAAAAAACAGAAAAGTCTTTGAAATTGAAAATCCAATTGAGTCCTGATCTCCCCAACAAAACCAGACCCTCCTAATGAATGAATAACAGGCTGTGCAAGTGATCACAAAAGTACATGGAAGGGTTTTTAGTGTGAACAAGCTAGAGAAGGGGTCACCAACACGTCGCCCGCGGGCGCCAGGTCGCCCTTGAGCACCTCATAAGTCGCCCGCCGGTCTCTTCTAAAAATAGCACAACTCACTTGTGAGCCGCTCGAAAATTAAATTTTATTGTGATGCAAAGAATTAAAATTTAGAGCATTTTAAAAATATATGTTCATTATTGCTGAAGCCAAAAACGGCCTATTCCACTTTTTTCTTTTTTTTTTTTTAATCGTTTTCTCGTTATATAGAGAAAATTAATAACAGAATGAAGCGTCCAGTTCTCCCTTTCCCACATGGAGACTTAACCTGTTTTAAGATTCTTTATTTTGTGGTTAACAACAGAAGCAATATAAGAAAACACTTCACAAAAGTGGTTTTTGGTCAATTCTTAATACTTATTGGCGGAGCTGCGCTCTTCAAACGCCTGAGAGAACCTGCCCCCTCCCTTTATCTCCCCCAAACCCCAGCTGCTTTCACATTAACTCTGAAATTTGAGTTGGATTGGATTTTTTTATTATTAGTTATCTTTAATGGAAACACAATTTCTTAAAAAAAAAAAAACTCGCATTTTTAGAAAAAAGTTATTGCGAGAGCTGGTTTTGGGGGCGTATTGTAATGGTTGGACATTTTTCTCAAAACTGTTATGGAAATTGACTTTTTTCTAATCAAATGCGCTTCTGAAATGTCTGTCCGAGTACAGCACAGCGGGCGCCACGACAGATCAGCGTCACAGCTGATCGTGCATCTCCTCTGTAAAATCAATAACCAAGATTTCCTCTTCGCTTCATCTGCAGCCTGAATACGACGCAGAAGTCTCATTTGAGGTTCATCTCGAGGGCAGTGACAAACTTCAATGGATCTAGTCGTGTTCTTTCTTTTACATACCACTGAACAGACTTCTCACTTGCATCTGAGACTGTCAATGGAATCCAGCTGCGCGAGCCAGCGCAGCACGCGCACACCACACTGCTGTGACGTCACTCAAATGCTCCTTTTTAGTAAATCAAATTAAAAAACACACACACACTCATCGCCGTGTTTTTAATGACTTATCGCGTGAGTTGGTTTGTGTTTTATCGCATTATTGTGAAACCGTGTCATTGCGACACTGTTTTTTTTTCTAAATTCCTAGAATTTGGTTTAAGTTTCATGTGTAATGGAAACAGAACCCAGAGCTGCTGACTGTTTCTGAATGGTGCGTTCACTGAGCCCCAGATATCGTCAGTAAAACGAAGCAGTTTATCAGAGAGAACATAGAACACCGGCACTAATCCGAATATAAATGAGTGATTAAATAGAGTCAACGTTTTCTCTGAAAAACTGATTTGCTTTTCTGCAGATTGTATAAAAATGACAAAGTTTGTAGCAGACTGAGTTGGGCCGAGTAACTGTTTGGGTTCACTTATGTCCAGAGCTCAGTGAACGCACCATGCGCAGATTCTTGTCTGCTGTGGGATCTGTCAATCATGTTTGGAGGTTTAAGGAAAATAAAGGGACAGGTGCATGAGACTGAATTAAAGCATTTGAGGAGCGTAGATCCACTAATAATAGCTATAATTAATTGATTAATAATAGTTATAATTTTGCTAAAAACATTGAATTTGGTCATAACCTCAAAATGTGACAAGATCTGTTGATATTAATAAAGTTCTGAATATTGATATCTGTTTCCTAGCTTGTTGTCATTCTTGATACTTATGGTGAGAAATCAGAGTCTTTACATAGAGGAGAATCATTATTATTATTAATAACTAAATCCAAACTAAGTATATTTGTTATTTCAAACTGGTAGCCCCTCCTATGACTCAGTACCAATAAAGTAGCCCCCAGTTTCAAAAAGGTTGCTGACCCCTGATAACAATGGAGAGCAGAACCAGAACCAGAGTCAGTAAAAGGGGGAACATCCACTCATTGCATTTGTCCAGCAGCTAGTGCATCTCATCATTGTGATTTCTCACTTGGAAAAAAAACATGTTTAGCAACTGCAGCTGAGATGGAAAATGAACATTTGTGTTCTTCACAAAAGGATTCAGCGAATAATGGAAATGGATTGCTGTCGATGTGTCATAGACCATAACAACCACATCTGTCAGCTGAAGTGAACTTTTCTAAGATGATTCGTTTTTATTTTTGAACAGTTGTTTATGGGTTATGAATGTGAAACATGCTGTTTATGAAACCTCTGTATTTCCAGCCTGCAAAGCAGCAGGAACAGGGATGATGCTGAGCTCTTGGGCCACCTCCACCATAGAGGAAGTGATGTCAGCAATGATGGCTGTTCAAGGTGGCGAGGGAGTCCTCTGGATGCAGCTCTACATTTACAAAGACAGAGAGCTCACTCTGTCATTGGTGCGTCGTGCAGAGAAAGCAGGTTACAAAGCTATCTTTGTGACTGTGGATACTCCTTTTCTGGGAAAAAGGCTGGATGATGTTCGCAATCGTTTCAAAATGCCCCCACACCTGAGGTAGGAACTAAAGTCAGCAGCTGAGGGTGGAAGTGGGATGCTCATGAACTGTCTTTTGTGCACAGCATGTCCAACTTCTCCACGGCCTCTCTGGCCTTTTCTGAGGACAGCTATGGCAATGACAGTGGCCTGGCTGTGTATGTCGCCAATGCAATAGACCCCACCATCAGCTGGGAGGACATCACCTGGCTGAAGAAGCACACACATCTTCCTGTGATCGTGAAAGGAATACTGAACGGTACGCACCCACACCCCTTCCAGAGCAGAAACTCCTGAAAGTTCTACTGCTCTAGCAGCTGTCTTCACGTGTACTGCAACAGGATGTGATCTCCAAACTCTGAGCATGCTTTTCTGGAAATCTGTGTGTACAACTCAAATCTGTGTGCTCAAATTTGACAAACATATTGCATCCTTTCAACAGGAAAATGTCATTTGAGCACAGGATTTGCGTATGAAGCTCTGCCATGTTTGTGCTTCTTAAGTTTAGGGTGTGATATGGAATTGGTCATGGTTCTCAAAACCGATATGAATAAGTCGAATTCTTTCTCATTGACTGTATCAGAGAACTGGGGTGTGTGTGTGTGTGTGTGTGTGTGTGTGTGTGTGTGTGTGTGTGTGATTGAGGCCCTGTGACAGACTGGAGACCTCTCCAGGGTAAACCCTGAATTTGCCCAGCTGAGGTAGGTGTACGCTCCAGCGGTGATGGAGGTGCAGACATTCAGGAGGAGGCCTGGGTAGGAGGAATCAGTGATGCTGCTGCCATGACACAGCCTTTCTACAGTTAAAACTACAAACTTGAAGCTTGTGACAATGCTACTCCGTGTACCCAGGTCTCAACACAAACACTGTAGGGTGGTTCTTTTTCTCTAGCTTGCTCCCCAGCTGTGGAATTGTGGAGTTAAATTTGTGATAAATATTCTAAATGATACTTTAAATGTCAATTCAAAATAAAAATGTTTTTGTAAAAACACCCCTTCATCTTTGAGGGCATCAGTGTTCTGATCCAGGTGGATCAGCAGAATGCATGGATGGAGTCAGAACTTGGTTTGTGTTGACTTCGATGGTTCTGGATCAACCAGCAGGTTCTTCTCTGACTCTGAGCTGTCAGTTTGTTCTGACCCTGAACATCCCAGCAGCTTGTTGTCTTCTCATCTGTTCCAGGTGAAGATGCTGTTTGTGCTCTGAACTATGGTGCTGACGCCATCCTGGTATCCAATCACGGAGCTCGACAGCTTGACGGTGTTCCTGCCACAGTCGGTCTTTCAGTTTTGCTCTACCACACCAGGACCAGTGAGGATCAGAGCAGGCATTTTATGGGTGTTTGTTTGTGCAGCTGGATGTGCTGGAGGAGGTGGTGCAGGCAGTTCAGGGTCAGTGTGACGTCTACATGGACGGAGGAGTGAGGCGTGGTACTGACGTCCTGAAGGCTTTGGCGCTGGGGGCAAAAGCTGTCTTCATGGGCCGACCTGTGCTGTGGGCGCTGGCCTGTCAGGTGAGGAGTGTCTCAGCTTCAGGTAACTGGACTGACAGACTTTCTGAAGATGCTTCAGAGTAGTCTGCTGGAGATCTGCAGGACCCCTTTTCTGTTCATTACATAACTATGTTCCATTCAGTTTTTATTTGTCCTTTTTTTTGTCTGATTATTCAGATTTGATATATTCAAACCTGAGCTGGATGAGCTGGAAGTGTCTGAACTCTGACGGGGTCTTAGCTAAAACTGTTGTCTGTCTCCAGGGGGAAGAAGGAGTAACAGAGCTTCTAGAGCTTCTGAAGGAGGAGCTGAGGCTGGCCATGGCTCTTTCAGGTAAGCCCGCCAAGATTCTGACCAAGTGTTTTAGCCCAAGGCTCCAGTCAGGACCTCTTTGGACTGTTTAACACTGAGTCTGTGTGTGCAGGTTGTCGTTCGTTATCAGAGGTGAACAGATCTTTGGTCAGGAAAGTGGACTTCCCCTCCAGGATGTGAAGGAGGAACTGTCGCTGCTGTCCATACGTTTTCAACCCGCATCCCCTCAGGAAGTGATTCTCACCACTATGGGGGATTTCTTGCTAGCTTTTTGAAATGATATAACTTCTTTGTGATTATGTAGAAATAAAAGCGTTCTCACCTTACTGGCTGCTCTGGCTTCATCACGGTTGTGGGTCACTCAGCCCCACAGCATCCTTACAATGCATTCACAACCTGCTTTGAAAAACACTAAGAAGGTGGGGGGGTGGGGAGGGAGGGAGGGAAGGGGGTGATTGACTGAACACAAGCACCACAAACAAGGATGGGTGGAGTCGACTCCACCTGCTGGGGACGTAATCCCAAAAAGTACCAAAGGAAAACACTGGAACAGTGAAAGCTCCTCGCAGATGTGACAATCTGCACCTCTCTGACGGAAAAGACACTAGCGTGAGGATGTAAGGCACCGTGGCTCAGCAATCGTCTAAGGCTAGATCACAACTCCCCCCCTAACAAAGAAATACAAAAGCTTTTCCAATGTACTACTTAATTCATAAACAGCAGGACAATTAGATTTTTAAACATATTCTGACACCAACACAAAAAAGTGCTTTCATGACAACATTGTACAGGGAAACGAGTCGAAATAGTTTTGTAACTAAGTTTTTTTTAAACAACCGTACTGCATTTGTGCTGATTCATACCTTCCGTAATAGGATTGGATACATCAGAACAAAATACATTGATATTTTTTAGGTAGGCCTACTTTACAAGTATAAAAGGGGGGCATGGACCCCCCAGGATATCCCAATGTTGTACTTAATCAATTGACGTTGATGCTGAAGTATTTTCCTAGTGCATCTGTCACAATAAAGACAACATTGCAACTTTTCACGAAAGCTGCCGCAACATCAGGCGTTTCAGGCTGCAACAATCATAAAAATCTGCTGTGAAATCCCAGAGGGTCTGGCTTATGGTTTAGGCTTATTCGTCTCTTGTTTCATTATGAGACACTGCCTGAAATAAAAACATTTTCTATGATGGGGCTTTTATTTATCATTCTTCTTTTTTTTTCACCCCAGGTAAATGGAGTGGCGATCAGCTGCAGTCTTAAATGTTAAAACCTGTTCACATTTCATATTGACATTTGGCAGAACAGAAAGTCTGTGTATAATCTGATGTTGCTTGGTTAGTGTTCACAGAACAGATGCTGTCAGTAGCTGACTCCGAAAAACCGATGTCAGCGACGCCAAAAACCCGATCCAGCTGTGTGGTCATAAACCACACAGCTGTGATGGCAGGAACCCTGATGTTTGAAATGAAGCTGATTGAGTGAACATGAAGCTGTTAGCTGCTGGCAGCAGTTACCAAAGAGATGAGGATTGCTTTCTATTCTGACCTGCAGCTCCTGGGCTGCAAGGACCAGTGTTTTCACGTCTTCTTTCTTACTGCAGCTTTGACTGGAAATGTCCCCCCAAACACGTACCACTGAAACTTAAATTTCAGACATGGTGAATGACACCCCCTCCCCCCATTGCACTAACTGTTGTGAGAAGTTTAATTCTGTCGTGAAAAATGCACTAAATCGACAGTGAAAAACTGTAAAAGCTAAAGTAGTTGCCTTTTGTTTTGTAATGTTTTTAGTACCATAATTCAAAAACCAATGCGTTTTGTGATTTACAATTCAGGGTTGAATTTCTCTATACGTTCTGAATTTTTTTTTGCATTGTATCATTTGCATAATATTTAGTAACGTGTTGTATAGTGCAGGACTATCTAGTGCCTCGTATTTTAAAAGCAAAATATACACACCATGTTCACACCTTTCAAACAGAAAATATATTAGCAAGTTAAAACCTATGAACACCTTACCGAGACTATTTATGAATCGACTGTGTTCTGAAGTTAAAAACATGGATGTTTTACATAAAAAGAACTGAAAATACCCTTTTTCACATTTAAAAAAAAACATTTAAATGAAATGCTGGTGGTTGGACCTCCTTTAGCCTTCAGAACGGCCTTAATCCTGGTTAGCAGAGATTCTACAAGGTTCCTGAAACATTCCTCCGAGTTTGGTCCATGTTTTCATGACAGCATCACAGTTGCTGCAGATTTGTCAGCTGAACATCCATGATGATAATCTGTTCCACCACATCCCAGATGTTCTATTGGGTTCTGGTGACTGTGGAGGTCATCAGAGTCCAGTGAACTCATTGTTCTAGAAACCAGTCTGAGATGATTCCAGCTTTATGACATGGTGAGAGTAGCATCAGAAGATGGTACTCTGTGGTTGTAAAGGGATGGACATGGTCAGCAACAAGACTCAGGTAGACTGTGGGGTTGGAACCAAAACCTTTCATGTTGTTGATGTTAAATTCTGACCATCTGAATGCTGCAGCAGAAATAGACTCATCAGACCAGACGTTTTTCCATCTTCTATTGTCCAGTTTTGGTGATTCTGTGTGAATTGTAGCCTCAGTTTCCTGTTCTTAGCTGACAGCAGTGATTCCTGGTGTGTTCTTCTGCTGGTTCATCTGGATCAAGGTTGTTTGTTCAGAGATGTTCTTCTGCAGACCTCGATTGTAACCAGTGGATCTCTGAGTTACTGTTGTCTTTCTATCAGCTGGAACCAGTCTGGACATTCTCCTCTGACCTCTGACATCAACAACCCACAGAACTGCTGCTCTCTGGATATTTTCTCTTTTTCTGACCATTCTCTGTAAATCCTAGAGATGGTTGTGGGGCAAAATCTCAGTAGATCATCAGTTTCTGAAATCCTCAGACCAGCCGATCTGGAACCAACAACCATGATACGCTAAAAGTCGATTCAATCTCCTCTCTTCCTCATTCTGATGCTTAGTTTGAACTGCAGCAGAACATCTACATGTATAAAAGCAAAAATGGTTAAAAGTTGCCAATATAAATAGTTGCTGCCATGTGATTGGGTGATTAGAAATTTGCGTTTACAAGAACGTTGACAAGAATACTTCATTAAGTGGCCAGTAAGAGTAGATTATATAATCTAGTGAGCATCAATGCATTCGTTTCTTTTGCTGAGACTTTTGGGAAATTTCCAGGGAACTTGGATTTAGAATATAGATTTAAAACAGCAAACAGTTTGTTGACTAAGTAGTGAAGGAATATGAATGGCCATCGTGTGTCTGAGTTCATTTAAAACTTCCCAGCGGCAGATCTCTTCCAGAACTCTGTTCTCTTGGCAGGATCCATTTCACACCTTCCTGTATCAGCCTAGTCTTAGAGTAATCCTAGCTCAAATGATGCTTTCACCAGAAAGTCCTGGGTCACAACCGGTTCTGGTTTTCACACATCAGTCAGAGACATAGCCATTCATGTGGGTTATGACTTTTATTGAAAACACACAGAACTTCTCAGGCGATGCTGCCAGCATTGGAGGCAATTCTGGGCCACAGGTCTGCACACTCTTTTGCAACTGGACCTGTGATGGCAGAACCTGCAGAGAAAACAAAAACATCACCTCTGGAATATGCCATAAAGATGACGTCAAACAGGTTTTGTAACCATGCCATCTGATACTGTAGGTCAAAGAGTCTAAGAACAAAAAGTCAAGATCAGAATCCAAAGATTCAAAGTTTTCTTTGGCATCGTTATTTCCAACCCTCTACCTCCTCTTCAGACCAGGAAACAATCTGATGTGAGATTTGGCTCAAGATTCGGCAAGATCACCAGAACACATTAAGATAAAGATAGTTCATCTGACTAACAAAGACAACAATACTGTGAATAACATTGAAAAAAAACAAATCGAAAAAATAAAAGAAAACATTAAGACCATGACAGCCAGAGCAGGTTTGTTTAGTCAGATTGAAGTCATGAAGGACTTTTAAAGAGGATTAATTTGAGGCTGAGTGGCTGGAATTGTTAGAAGCATGCAGACAGGCCAGATGGGAGTCTCTAATGGGAGCACAGGTGCAACATTTGAATATATAATATAGGAATCAAAGTTTTCTTGGAGAGACCAACCAGTAAAAAGGTGCAGAAATGGAGAGACTGCACACTTCCTGGAGATGTACGATGAAAATAAATGGGATTTTTACAAAGCATGTAGCTAAGACAGAAAAAGCAAAGTGGTCTCCTGCCAGGGCTACAAATAGGGAGTTTCCATAGAATGACACTGACGAGTTTAAGGACATTAGATAAAACATGGGGCACAAATTAGTTCTTCAATCATCTTGAAGAATAATGGGACTGGATGGAGGCTGAAGTCTCCATCAGGCTTGCTGAGCATGAGACTAATGAATGCGTTCTATGTGTGATGAGGGGTACAAAAACAAACAGGTGGAAGGAGATGGAGGGGGGGCTGTTGCCATGCAGAGGATTTTGATGTTTCTGCAGCCGACAGTATTTAGAGAGCCTAAATGATCATTGGGAGTCAGCTACTGACAAATATTTGAACTAAATAACTATTTACTTAGAATTTCCTTCATTTTAAGATGATTCAGCTAAAAACAAATCAGCACAAAGAAAACCTGGGACAACCCCACCTTTCATTTCTCCTTTGTTGTTCACGATGACGCCAGCGTTGTCCTCAAAGTAAAGGAACACGCCATCTTTTCGTCGATACGACTTCCTTTGTCGTATAACCACAGCTGGATGCACTGTAACAAAGCATAGCTCCCGTCAGATTTCACTTCACAACCAGTACAGTTTCGTTTATCGCAGGAGTTGCAAAAAATAACATAACAGGCAAAACCCATTAAGTAGAATTTGAGATGTTTTAAGGCTGTAAAACTCACTACACACTTCATAAACTTTCTCAGGCAGACATGAACATTTTCACACTTTTTCTCTTGTTCAAACCTTCACAGAAAAATGAGTCCAGGATTACAGAATGAAAACAGAGATGTGACTGTGGTACAAGACTTATGTAAATGTATACAAATGGACGGTAAGTATTCAAATACCTGGATAGACACAATCTGTTCCCTAAAATTTGAGTATAAATATTTGCAATGTTCAAGATCGCTGAATCTTGTAAATCCAACAGTGTAATGAAGCGATGTAACTTTTAGGGATGTCCCAATCCAATCACATGATCGGAAATCGGGGCCGATCACGTGATTGGGGACTCGATCGTAATTGCACTCCTTTGTCTGATCAGGATCGGATATTTCATTTATTCTCATTATGATCAGAGCTTTATATTTCATCTTATCGATCTGGATAAATTCTCCACTCCACGTCTGCATGTCATGAAAAGATCACAAAATGTCATCACCAGAAAACGCAGCAGAAAACGGCAGACGCTCAAGCAGAAGGCTAACTTGTAAACAAAGCTAGCTAGAAAGCTAACTTCCGGGACCAATAACTTTTAAAAACGCTTTAAACTGACAGCAAGCGTCTCTATTGGTTTGTCATAACTCAAACAACAACCTCTAAAGGCATTTCAAATGAAAAAGACAGTATTTTTTCTTTTTAATGTGAAGCTCTTCATGCTGCAGACAGATGGCTAAACAGCAGCTGCTAACTGCTACATGCTAGCGCCGTGATTTAACTCCTTAGGACCCCAGCTGTCCTTTGATATGCCTGTTTTATTTATCTGACAGAGAAATAACAGTTAAAAAAATTAACTACTGTGGTAATAAAACCGAAAATGTGATGTCTTAAGAACTTAAAAAGAAGCACATAATCTTATAAATAAATAAATAAAACTAATAATGATATCAGCTATTCATAGACACTCATCAAATGTTATGCTAAAACAAAGTCATAATTTATTTTTAATAATTTTAAATGAGGACAGGAATCACATTTGGTCAAAAATGTTCAATAGCTCTAAAGATATTAAAGCTAAAGTCACTAAACTTTATCACATGATTAATTATCACTTATATAACAAGAAAATGTTCTTTTTTTTCCTAGTTTATATTTGCTGTATTTTTACTTGTTTATTAAAGCTACTTCACAGAAGTGTTTTATTTAAGTTTTTAATGATAAAAGAAGGTTAATGAAATATAAATAAGGGACAACACATATCTGTTTATTCAATTTCTTCATGTTTTAAGTGTATTATAAAAGTATTGGATCGGGACTCGGTATCGGCAGATACACAAAATCAAATGACTCGGAATCGGGCCCAAAAAAATCTGATCGGGACATCCCTAGTAACTTTAGTTTTAAAATTGCAGAATAATGTTGGATTTTAAGCAGTTGTGTCAAATTAATGCATTAATCCATTATTTAAAGACAAATTAGTGAGTCATTTATTCTTCTTCATCTATACTATTATGTCAGGGATCATTTCTACTGAGATGTGTATTATCATAAATTAAAGGATGACACTGATTACATCAGTCACTTGTCTGTTCATTTCTGATAATGCATTGTTCTACTTACCACCATGGTCACTTATAAAAGAAACAAATATTAAATCAATTATAAGAACTAATGATTAAAAGATCATTTATAAATGTTTTTTCAGAAAAGCTGACTGATGCGGTGTGATGCGTCATCATGGTAATGATAACAGATGCAGAGCCCAAACTATACGGCGGGCACCATCAGCAGAGGAAAGAAGTATATGAAGTTAAAGCTGTGTTCCTCATTCCTGGTCCCCGAGAACCACCACCCTGCCTGTTTTCCAGATCTCAGATGTCTCCACATTCTGATTGAATGAACACACCTGGGCCAGGTAATCAGCAGCAAGCAGTGCACACAGAGCTGGAAAACGGTCAGGGTGCCGCTCTGGAGGACCAGGAATGAGTAACACAGAGTTAAAACATCATTTCAGAAGGAAAGATCACCTCTAAATGGTTGTTTTTGCTCAATCACGATACAGTCTAAATATTCTAATTTCTCCAATGGCACCATCTCGTGTCTCATCTCTTTTACGGTTCTCTCTACATGTATTCAGACTGAAGCCCAGTGGTCCTGAGAGTCACTTTACTTTGTCTTAATCGAGTCCTTTTGTATTCAGGCTGCCGTTGAACGGACTTTCCTGTTCCAGACCAAAACTTGTGAACAAAACCATGTGACTACAGATCTCTTCAGTCATTAGCCAGAAATTATTAGGGTGGGGCAAAGCAATGAGAGAAGGAACAATTAAATTCTGTTTACAATCCTCGTAGAAATGGTTCTTATTCAAACTTTTTGTTTCTCTGACCAATTCTGAACATCTGTATCAGCGCCAGGTTCAACACTTTTTACGGCTTTTATTTTTTTTATTTGACCTTTATTTATCCAGGCAGGACAGATTAAGAACGGGATTCTTATTTACAACTGTGCTTACAACGGCTGCTTTGGTTCAGCAGAGGCACACTGCAAGACACCTACTGAGGAGACGACAGCTAATAAGGTACGCTGATAAGGTACAGACCGTCAGGAAAACGGTGAGAAGCAACGTGGATCATGACAAAAGTGGTTTTTAATCAACCTGCATTCATCCAATCACATTTCAATGAGTCGCTGTTGCATCAGTGCTCCACATTTATCCATGGTTTTTCCTACTGTTTATTTCCCATAATGCCCGTCTTGGATGGCCGTTTTGGGTCCTGTCCCACTCGGTGCACAGCGGAAACCAAAAAACAAATTGGAGTTCAGTCCAATTGGACACAAACTGACACCACCTCAAAGATGAGTCCGAGTGGTTCCTGGTCCTGAACGTGGTCTGCTTGGGCGTGTTCAGACTGAAAATGTGTTCTGGATCAGAGGAAACCAACTCTGGCTCACTTTAAGCAAACCAACGTATTTTATCAATTAATTTGAGTTTGTTGTTAGACTACCTACTTTAGGGGAAAGTAAAAAAAATAAAAATAAATAAAAGATTTTACTTTCCCAGTTGTCTGCTTTTCTAGGCTTCCCATTTCTTGCAAGGCATGGCCATGAAAACGTTTGCTAGTAAAGGGGAGCTTGTTCCACAAGGAGGAAACAAAAAAAAGCTTGTTCTGCAAAGTACACAAGCAAAGGCAACCCACCCCATTTTGATTCACTTCCACAGTTTAGTTCAGGCTGATATGAAACAGCGGGAAATAGTTTGAACAAGATCCAGACAGAACTGGAGGATAATCTGCTGGACTCACAGCAGCAGCAGAGTTTGAGTATGGGATAATACCAGACGAGGTGTGCATTATGAGAAATTAACGCACGACGCAGAGGCCTGAAACATCCTCCGCTGTGCACGGTTGCTTGCGCAAAGTGCGTTAACTTCTCCTAATGCACACTTAAGTCGGGTATTATCCCCCTTATACCATGGTCATTAAAAAAAAAGTATATATATATGTATGTATATATTAGAGCTGTCAGGCGATTAAAATTTTTAATCCTGATTAATCGCATTGTCTGGAGTTAACTCGCGATTAATCGCAAATTTACATGTGGCCTTTTTTTAAGGAAAAAAATGTGTGCTTCGTGGAATTTAGCAGTTCTACATTAATTATGAAAACAAGAATAGTAAAATTAATAGTTTTCATCAGAAATACTTTATTTTGTAACATTGTATTGAGATAAACTTTCTTAACAATAAAAGGCTGTAACATAAAATGCCTAACAAAAGCCCAAGTACAAGTGAAGGGCATTTTAAATTCAAAACTTCAATCAACGTTCAGTAAAATAAAATAAAAAACATCAAAAATAAATTTTCCATAACACTTTCATGTTCATTTTTTGTCAGGACCAAATATTTTCCTCCTCTGCTGAACTACAGTAATAAATTAAATAGAGATAGTGAGAGAGAGGCTTTCCCTCCGTGTGTGCTTTGCTCCTGTTGTTGCTGCTGTCAGTGTAACTACCGCCCCTCCTCTGCTCAGCGCAACACTCACGGCACAAACACATATTGACCAATCACGTGCGACATGCGGAGAAAAAAAGGGAGTGAGAGAGAAAAGACACGGCTTCCGGCTCCCAGCGAGGAGCCGGCTCCCGTCGTTCACTTCAAAGAGCCGGTTCAAAGAGCCGTTTCGTTCGCGACCGACCGATCACTAGTGGTACTGGACGCGAACCGGAGCCGGGTTAGGGTGCAGGAGCTCTCCAGGTCCTAGCGCCGGGCCTGTTTTAGCTCGCAGCTCGGAGGTTGGAGAGCCGCCCGTGATCAAGTGAGAGCAGCCTGTGAGTTAAAGGGGGGACGCCCGCGCGCGCGGTATGGAAAGGCACGTATGAGAAAGTCCGCGATTAATGCGTCAAAAAAATTGAAAATATATATATATATATATTCAATCAACATTTAGTACTTTATTCTTGTCATTTCTTCGGTTTAGCTCATTTTTCTTTGCAAAAGGCGAACTATTTAATCGCACGTGATGCTGATCATTGTCACAGTGACATGGCAACAGAGCTGGAAGACGGCACAGACCTCAGCTGTAGCGGTGAAGTGTTGCACTTTTGAAAGGAGGGCCTGGACAAATGGAGTTTTTCTTTTCTTTTTCTAAAGTTAAGCCTTTAGAACATGAACAGCACACAATCAGCTTCCTGTTTAATTTCACGGCAGATTTGGTAGATTCCGCTCTTCTGACCTGCTCTAAAAACAAACTCCCTCTGGTGGTGAAACAGAAGACTACACCATTCATGCCGAGTGATGTTTTATGAGTAGGAGAAGAACTAATTTAAAAAATAAATAACCAAAGTTGAGCCGATCATTATAGGGCGGGGGGTTGCCTTATTTGTCAATATTTACTCCTTTACCTTACAAAAAGAAAGCGATTTATATGCTGATTGTCATGATAGGTTTAATAAAGCATTAGTTCAGAGAGAAAGTTTACCTCTTACTGCTTGATTTTGTCCAGATGATGAATAAAAATGTTTTAACCATCTGCTCTCTTTGGGGTCCAGATGACTCCAACCACATATTGATGTGTGATTCCTTCCATGACAAATGTGGACAAAGGTGGACAGGATTTTATGTCTGCCATGGACATCAGCAGTGTTATTAAACACTAATGATACGAGCTGTTCCATGTGCCTACGTTGAACCACAGACCGGTTTAATTTTAAACAACTATTTGAACATGTCTGATTAAATGTTATAAAAGTAGTTAATAGGACCAAAAAAACAGCATTTTGTTTGTATAACAGACATGAATCAACTGTGAATAAACTTTATTGGTAATGTCTGTGTAACAATAAAGGACTAGTGTTGAGTTGAAGAGGAGGCTATTGTCGACAGTCAATCAGGACGAAAAAAAAATGTGCAAAACTACACACACACAAAAAATCTTGAAACGGAAATTACAAATGCGAGTGAGGGACCACTGTATTCAAACAGCATTTCAAACCTCCGACTTCCTCCCGCCAACCAAAACCATGCCTCACAGATTAATTGGTTACTCTATTTCTAGGTGTGAAGGTTAGTGTGTATAGGTGTGAGATAGTGCCCTTGCGACAGACTGTTGACCTGTCCAGGGTTTACCCTGCCATTGCCAACAAGTGGCCGAGTTAGGCTCCGGCACCCCAGTGACCCAGAAAGGGACTAAATGAGTTTAGAAAATGAATGGATGAAATCTCAAACCCACACTTCACTGAAAGTCACACCCACCTTTTTTCCTGAGCTCTGGCTTGCCCTTCTTCACAGTAGCCATCACCATGTCACCCACTCCTGCAGCAGGTAGGCGGTTCAGACGGCCCTTGATGCCCTTGACAGAGATGATGTACAGATTCTTGGCACCTGAAGAGATGAGAAACAGAAAGTCAATCTGTTTGCAGTCACTGGGCTGCAGTGGAAGGAATGTCCCATCACTGATTGAGATTGGTCAGCCAAAGGTAGATGCTGCCATCTCACCCACAGTGATGACTTTCTGTTTCCTTCAACGACAACTCACCACGCCACATTAGACGGAGCAAGTGCTTTTGGAAGGACAAAGGAGAGTGGCGCTGTCAAACACAGCACAACATTTCTACAACACGTTCCCCATTCATTTAGAATGACAAAAAACTGCAATGAAACACTCAATTCTGGGAGAAAGCACAACCGCTGAAAACGGCACTGGTTCAGGTGTACCTGTGTTGTCAGCACAGTTGATGACTGCTCCCACGGGGAGACCTAGTGAAATGCGGAACTTGGCCCCAGAAGAACCACCACGTCCTGGAAGAAAGGAGGAAAAACATTCCAGAAACATCAACTCACAGACAGATCTGTTGCTATGAAAAGCATGAGTTATGTACCGAAGCTCCGTCTCCTAGAGCAGTTAACATCCCCTAAATATCCCGAATGTTTGACCGTTTCATTCCACACTAATCTGGTCTCCGGAACCTCTAGTCTCACCGAGTCCAGTGCTAACACTCAACATTCAGTCTGCCGTCACTGGATCACGGCCGGTACCGTTTAAATGTAAGGCAGAAGATCTTTGTTAGAAACGCCACGCCAACGAGCACGGGGGTCCAGCTAGTTTCAAAATGTAACATTACTGACTGAGGGACCCGGAACACGACAGGCTTCGTCCCTCACGGTCGGCCTCATGGACCAGAGGCTAACACGCTAACCCGAGGATAGGACAGGCCCCGGGCCCGGCCTACAGACAGCGTTACATCCCAACACATGCCATGTGTGGCTATCTGTTCGCTGCTGCTACTGCACTTTATTCTTCACCTATATGTACAGGCAGGAACTAAGGTGCAGGACGGAGGAGAAATTCCCGTCTCTGACTGGACGGCAACACGCGGCACTTCCGTGGTGCTAACAGAGACGCGTCTAATCCACGCAGAGTGAGGGCTAATATGTATCGAGAAACTCCGAAATAAAACCCCAAAATCCTTTAACAGGCCCTTTTACCGCTCAGGGGCGACACCACAACCTGACAGAGCGACAGAAGCCCCAGATGAAGCTGGATTTTCTGAACGGCTCTCACCTCTCTTAGACATGGCTGCGACGAAAGAGACAGGTTCCGAAAAGAATTATGGGAAATTGCGCTGCACTCATATTTGCTTGGTCACGTGGTCAATGATGTTGCTTTTACGGACTATTGGAAAAATCACTAAACAGCCACGATCAACTGTAGTTTTTGAAACAACTCCCTGAATCTATACTCCATCTTTTCTAAAATTGTGCATTTTCTTTTAATCTTTGGAACAAATTGGAACGATTCATAAATAGTAAATTAAAAACAATCTGTAAAATAAATTAGGAACATATAATTACTTGTTTTAACTTTGATTTAAAAAAAATATATATATATATATAGAGAGAGAGAGAGAGAGAGAGAGAGAATATTGTCAATGTATAATTATTTCAAACCAAGTTTTATTTTTAGAATTAAAGAAACTTCTATTTTTTCGGTTTTAAACTGAACTGCAGCAATTTTATAGCACCATCAACAGGATCCATACCACCAAAGCATATCATACAGTTGAATTTTGTGCCTCACTACTTGGTGGCTAAATTATTTTCTCTTATTTATTTATTTTCTAACTATTGCTTCTTTTCTGTAACTTATATACATTATATTTTACTCATAATTACCCCACTGTAATTATTATGTGTTGGAATATTATCATTAATGTAATTGTTTTGTTCTGGATGCATTTGTATAATTGTTTTGTAAATCTGTTTGTATTCAATAAAGTTTTTTTAAAAAAAGTAACAGCCACGATTTTATGTTCAACAAAAACGAAAATATCACACTATCCTACATTTTACGTGAAGTATATTAAAAAATGATTTAAATAACATTCAACTGTTTCCTGCCCAATACAGACTGAGGGGAAAAAGTGAAGTTAAGAGGCTGTGAAGGCAGCTATGGGAAAAGAACTACGTGTTCACGTGGTTTAGGTTTATTGGGTTATAGTTTATTCATTCAAATCCTAGCTGGGAGTTTGCATGTTCTCATCATGGGGTGTGTTGGTTTTCTCCAGCACCCCAGCTTCCTCCCACAGTCCAAAGACACTTCACAGGCTTATTGATGACCTCAAGTCCTCCCTTAGATGTGTGAGAGAGTCTGTCTGTTTGTGGAGCATGGTGGTGTATTGGTTAGTATTCTCAGTTAAAGATGAATAAGAAGTTAGCAGAAGTGTGTTATTTGTCTTTGTTTTATATTTCAGTTCTATTTAAATTCTCCAAAAAGTTGCAAAGTTAGATTTTATGTTGAGAAAAACCTAAAAAAAAACATTTACATTGCATTTATTATCTAAATTATTGTTCTGTGAAGGAAGAGACCTTGAAGAAATGTTTTCATTTTCATTGCTTAGTAGTTATACTGTAAAATAAAATAAATCATTGACAGTTAAATGAAAAGCATTTGATATTGGCTAAATCTCTGAGTCACATTGGTTGACGTTTTGGATAAAGATGTCCTGGATCCTTTTAATGGTGTCTACAGATACATAGAAGTTAAATTTAAGACTTTTAAAGACATTTTTAAGACCACTCAAAACCAAACTTGAGACACTATTTTTAAAGAAAATGGACGAGTCTTAATTAGCAAACATACATCCAGACACTAAATAATGTAAGAACATGCAAAATGATAAACCAGAGGTTGGATATTACTACAAATATTAAATCAGCAATATAGTAAACACCAGTGTTTTCTTTAAACACTGGCTAAATAGTATTATTTATTATTACTATTTATTATTTACTAAATAGCCTAATAAAAATGATTTACTAAAGTAATCAACTATTTAATAGCTCAACATCGAGTTAATCAGAATTATCTTCACTGGCTAAACTTAAACAGCTTTTTATGGCTGCCATTACCGACTCCACCAGGAAGCTTGACCCAGTTATGCAGCAGCGTCAAGGGTCTTGCCTAAGGACCCAATCTGGGTGGTGATCAGTGGACAACCCTGGGAATTGAACCCAGGGCTCCTGCGTGTCAGAGCTTCACCTACCCCACTGAGTCACCCAGCCGCTAATGACTAAACACTGACAAAGGACTCAAAGTTTAATGAAATAAACAATTCATTATAAAAACTGCAAACTACACCTCTACAACATCCACAAGGAAAAGACTAAAACATTGTCCAAAATGGTATTGAATCATCATTTGAGCGTCTTTTCCAGACGCTCAAAGCGCTTACATTGCGTATCCATTATTCATTCACTCCTCATTCATACTTGGTGATGGTAAGCTACTACTGTAGCCACAGCCGCCCTGGGGCAGGCTGTCAGAGGCATGGCTGCCAGTACGCGCCTACGGCCCCTCTGACCATCCCCGGGACATTCATACACATTCATACACCTACCCTTCGATCATTGGCTGACCCGCTCTACCGCCTGAGCTGCTGCCCCCGCCCCCCAAAAAATGGAAGGAGGTGACAATAAATGCTAAATGGTGTATACTTATACAGCATTTTTCTACCTTCCTCAAGTATGTGACCTCCATAGTGACTGGTGGATAATCTGCATTATGTGAAAGCTCTTTCTCAACTTTGTCTCGAGTCCTTACCCCCTTTCCCCTGCACCATGCTACATGAAAGAAAACATTTTGTTATCTTGGCTCATGAGAAGGCAATAACAAGAAGCCTGGATATGGACTCATTTGTTCTGACTTTTGCACGAAAAAAGCGGACGACTAATGCTTTAATCTGGCCCTGTTTCAAAACTGTAAAATTAATTAATTAAGTAGGGTTGGGATGATATAGATTCACTTTTCTCACTCCTTTTCTAGCAAGCAGTCCCAGTGCCTTGAAGCTCTTTAACCACCTTTGTAAGTTCAGCATGGATGATGGTCAGTTCTCAGCATGTTTTTCATGGAGGGGAGGTGTGTCAGCAGGACTGGGGGACTGGCCCACCATGTAGGTGAAAGATGGCGGCAGGACGGACAGGAGCACTCACAGCCTTCCTTGTCTACTGCTTTCTGACAAACTTTATAAACTTTCTAAAGCTTGATTTTGATGCTTCACATCATTCGGCTGGTAATAATTGTCAGATGTTTTACTTACAAAATAATACAACTCATCACCATATAACAAACCGCAAACAACTGGAGAGCGGTTTGGCGAAGACAAGCATCGGCTTTGGAATGCACGCATTGGCTGTTACTTTCGTCTTTCCGTCACTTTACACCAAGATCACAAAACGGACTAAAACAACAGCTGTGGCAAAATCGTCACTCAACACCGGACTCATCATCGCAATATGTTTGTTGCTATCTGGAGATATACACCCATGCCCAGGCCCAAACCACAGCGCACCGGGAGTGGCTGACACACCAGCGACGAGTACAAGCGTAACTCCTACCTTACAGCTGTTTGTCCGGGGAGCCGAGGGCGTTGGTGTGAAAGGCGCGGTGCCAGGATGGTCCGACATTGAGCTGCGCGCAGGAACGCAGGACCCTGGGGCGAGAGTCGAAGCGTCGCATCCATGCCACAGTACGGAGTCCGTGGGTCGACAGGGCGCTGCAAACTCCGCATCGCTTGGGGACGGGAATCGGGATCCAGACAGGCGTCAACAACAAACTTTTCAACAAATCTCACTCCACGATCAGACAGTTTCCATGACAACGCGCAGCGTAAACAGGAAGCGATTGAATCCAGCAATAGTAAAACACAGAAAATTGGCGTTTTTTCAAACCGTCAATAATTCAAAAATAGTCTGGGATAAAAGAGCTAAACCTAAAGGTCTTTTGGGAGGGCATTTAAATATAAGAAGCATTTTGTCAAAAACAGAGCAAATAAGTCACCTACTACTGCACTCTAATCTGGATTATCTGTGTCTCTCTGAGTCTTGGCTCAACAAAAATTCCCCGTCTGCAGCACTTACCATCCCAGGTTACAACTTGTTCAGGAAAGACAGAGAAGGTGCTAAAGGTGGTGGTGTCATTATATATATAAAAAACAATATTCAGTGTCAGGAAATTCAGTGGCCCAATGTTCATGATCTGGAATGTCTTGGTTTACATATCACTTTATCCCCACAAATGTCTTTCACAATCATTGTAATTTATCGTCCTCCCTCATCAGATGGTACGTTTTATGAACGTTTTGAAAACTAACTGACAGATTGTAATCCAAGTAAGGAAACTGTGATCTATGGGGATTTTAACATAAACTGGGAGGACAAATCAGCTCGAAAAAATCTTAAAAGAGTGACTGACAAATTTGATTTTGTCCAAATGGTTAAAGGACCCACAAGAATCACCACCTCAAGCAGCTCTCAAATAGATCTAATTTTTACCAACCGTCCTGAACGAATTTTTAAGTCCTACAACATGTTGGCCGGTCTTTCTGACCACAATCTGCTCCTCGTAGCCAGAAAGCTAACTAAGAAGAGATTTAAATTTTCTACCAATGAACATGAGTTTATGGGAATTCCAAATAATAGAAAGGAAAATTTTAAAAATACTGTTCAACAAATTGATTGAGATGAAATACTAGAGAGAACTGAATGTGAAAAGGACTGTGAGATATTTTTAACAACAATTGAGAAAACAATTAAAGATTTTACCTCAAAACTTAAAATCAAACAAAATAAAAATATGCTACCCTGGATGAACTCAGACATACTCAAACTAATGAAAGAGAGGGACCTAGTGCTGAAAAAGGCAATCAGAACTAAGTCTCAAATTTATAGAAATTTATTTACAACTTTAAGAAATAAAGTGGTTGGAAAAATAAGAGCTGCTAAAGCGAATTTTTTCTTGAATATAATTGAGAACGCCAAAGGGGATAGTAAAAAAATTTGGAGCCAACTAAAGAATCTTGAGGGGAAGGACACAAAACGGAAAAGAATTTCAGAAATAAAAGTAAATGGACAAATCACTAATAATCCATGCATAGTTGCAGATGCCTTTAATAGATTTTTTATTGAATCTGTATCTGCAATTGCCGGTTCCTTTAAACCTAATAATTTGAATGTTTGTCCCATAAATACATCTGAGCCCATTTTCAGCTTCAACAGTGTCACAGAGTCTGAGGTTCTGCAAACAATAAGGTCACTTAAGCCATCTAGAACCAAAGACATATATGGTTTAGACTAGTATGTTGAAAGAGCTCAGTTCCACTTTGATAACACCTCTCACCAACATTCTCAATCTATCCATTTCTGAAGCATCATTTCCGAGTAAATGGAAGTCATCAGTTGTGATTCCAATCCACAAAAAAGGAGATTCCTTGTTATCTTCTAATTACAGGCCCATCAGTATTATACCTACAGTGTCCAAAGTCACAGAGAAACTTATTGCCCAACAAATAATTGCTCATCTAAATAACACATCCTTTTCACTTCATCCTATGCAGTTTGGCTTTAGAGCTCGCCACTCAACAGAGACAGCTAACTGCTTCTTTTTGGAAAATGTAAAATGTCTATTGGATAAAGGGGGGGGTGGTTGGAGCTGTGTTTCTTGACCTGAAAAATGCATTTGACACTATAAATCATAAAAAATTATTGATCAAATTAACCAAATTCAATTTTTCCAGAAATTCAATTAAATGGATAGAATCATATCTTTCAAATAGATCTCAGTCTGTAAAAATAAACAATTCTTTCTGTTCTCCTCTTCCTCTCTCCACCGGTGTTCCACAAGGGTCCATCCTAGGCCCCTTGCTATTTTCTCTTTAAATAAATGACCTCCCAACAGTCTGTTCCAATGTATTTATGCAGATGTATGCTGATGATACTGTAATTTATGTGCATGGTAAAAACACGATTCAGGTGGCTGAAATTCTCACTGAAGCTATGGGTCATATTGCAGAATGGTTGGATCAGTCGAGCCTAAAACTCAATGTAAATAAGACAGTTGCAATGTTTTTCTCTAAATCAAACCGTATAAATGAACAGGCAGATGTTTTTGTTGATGGAAAAAAAATTGAAGTTGTCTCAGAGTTTGAATATCTTGGGGTTTTATTAGACACAAAAATGACATTTAAACCACAAATCAAAAGAGTGTGTAACCGTGTTAAATTTAATCTGTCAAATTTCAAATTTATTCGGTCACATTTGTCACTGCAGTCTGCCATAATGTATATGCATGCAATGGTTTTTTCACACATGTCATATTGTCTCACAACGTGGTCACAGATCAACAAAACAGCATTAAAACCCTTAGAGTCATTGTACAAAAAAACAATTAAAATACTGGATAAGAAACCATTACGATATCACCACTGTACCATTTTACTAAAGCATAAACTGTTAAGCTGGGACAACTTTATAAAAAACACAAAACTCTGTTTGTTCTATAAAATCATAAATGGTTTGTCATCTCCTCCACTCAACCAGTTTGTCCAAGTACGAGCCAACACACAAAGAGTGACACGTGGGTCAGTTAGAGGAGACTGCATAGTTCCTCTGCGGAGAAGTGCTGTCAACCGTCTCAGTAACAGCAGCGCAAGAATGGAACACTGTCCCTCAAAATATTAGAGAACTTTCTACATTCAGTCTGTTTAAAAAGCACATTAGTAGCTGGCTTTTATCAGAGCAAACTTGTACACATTGAATTTTAATATGCTTCCCCTTTTAAGTATTCTGCAATGTCTTTTATATTTGTTTTAATGTTTTTTAATGTATACATATACATTTTTTTATTTTTTATCAAAAGGTGATTGTCTTACATTTGTATTTTAATTGTTTATTCTTTTTATTGACCCTGATATTTCAAATGTTGCTTTTATTGATTGTTCTTAGGTTGACAATTTTAACATCTGTCCAGGGACAACGGATGAAAAATAGCCGCTGGGCTAATTCTGGCTCATTGCATACAATGCGTTTAATGTGCACTGTCCCTGAAAAATAAATAAATAAATAAATAGTCAGGTCCAGAGCAGGGCTCCAGCTACTCCAATGTAAAGAGCATGTAATGGAATCCTGCTGGCTCATACTCGGACAGGGGGTGCTGATATATGCTCTCGCATGTCCCTCTGCATTTACCCAGACTTGGGACTGGCACAATAGGACACTGGATTGTGTCCTCTTGTGGTTGCATTACACACAAACACACACACATAGCTTTATCCTGCTTTATTTAGTCTTTATTTACTTTCGTTCAAACTTTTGAAACTGCTCACATGAAAGTTTAAAGTTGCATTTACAGACAGTCTTAACATGAACTAAGGCTTTTAAACTGCCCCTGAATGTGAAGCATATAAAAATGTCATGCTTTATGTGCTCCTATAGTATCTTCATTATAAAAGAAATCTATGGCAACAGTAAAAGGAAATGTGATTAATATGAACCAAATATTTTGCTATGTTTCCTTATTTTATGTATGTGATGGCCACCGCCATCACAGGACCATCAGGGCAGTAAATGCATCACACACCATATTTCTATTTCTATTGTGGTTTAAGTTTATTAATATATTTGTTTTTTTTGAGTTGCTGGCCCCAGAAGACCATGGTGCTTGCTGTTGATGCCGCCATCTGCTGGATGAATAAAGTCAGGCCTGACAAACCCAACATGAGCACTTGGCAGCAATCAACCACAACAGCAAGCAGCTGAATGGACTTTACCATGGCCAAGAGTGGGGGGAATATATTAATATTTGTATAGATAAATATCGTTTGCTTTATTTTCTAGTTATTGTCATTAATTTCTTAAAGGCAACTTTATGTTAGATTTAGTTAACACTTTAACAGATGTATTATTTGTTTTGGAATATTGTTTGTAGTTAGAGTTTGTCCTTTTCAGTTCCCCCTTGTGTTTCTTCAGTGGATTGATCACCCACTATATATGTTCCCTTGTGTCTGTTTAAGTTAGGTCAGTTTTCAGTCTGTTCATGTTACTTTGCTAACTTATGTTGCCTTTTGCCTGAGTTCCCTTATTGTTTAGTTGACCTCTTTTAAGGGCCCAGTGTATTATTTAAATCGTTTTTTTGAAAAGAAAATTAAATTTCAAACTTTTTTTTATATATTTTGCATTCTGTCCTGCTTTTTGGCTGCTTGGTCCACCACAATGTAGCTCAAACTGAGATCTAACAGCTGCAGCCCATAAAACACCTTTATTTGATTGCAGCTCCACCCCCTTTCCTCCATCTTCAGCTGAAGTCGGTCAATGTTTTTTCCTTATGGATTCAGACCAAGATCAACGAGCTGGACCTCCCTGCATCCTGAGGAAGATAGAGATGATAAGATGGTTCTGAATGTCTAAAGTTTTCTCTGATGTTCCACTAAACTCCAGCTGACCCTCCCCTGCTTCATTCACATAGACACTGAGGCTCAGCCCCCTTCATCTTCAGTCAGGTTGGTACCAACCCTTCCTCTGCCGGGACGAAACAGCCTTCTTCATCTCCCTCAGCAGAACGCCTCGGTTTCTCTGAATATTGGATTTTGCCGTTTCTATCAAGAAGTTAATCTTATCCTGGTTGAAGGGTCGTTGGAAGGTGGTAAACTCCTCCATCTTTGCTTTGAATTCCTCTGCATCTGTGAACAAAGACACAAAGTAATGTACCTTTGCTGGTGAACAGAGGTGTGTTTGGTTGAGCATATCTACACCACAGAACAGACCTTTGCAGTTCTGTTGGTTGAAGAGCGGCATGTAGACATTGGATGGCGCCTCCCCCTGCCCCTCAAACGCATAGCAGTCTTTAGGCCAGAGTCTCTCCTCCAGGATGTTTGCATGGATCTCTGGGAATGGCTTCTTCACAGCAGTAGCATACTCCTTTGCTAAAGTGAGAGTCTGTAAACACAACAGAGTAACGTTTTAGAGTTGCAGCTCCTACTGCTTTGGTGAGGGAGGATAATGGCTGTAAACTGTTTTTGAACTGTTTGAAATTGATCCCTGTAAAATGTCCCAGATGTCCTTTATATTAGGCAATTCTAACAGGTTTGATTTAAACAAACTATTGACCTATATGAGGAAACTCCAGCAAGACAAACTGCCCCCAACTTGACTTTTATTTTGGCAGATTTACTCTTTTAAGCTTCAAGTACCTGACATTTTTAATAAATCAAAACTTTTCAGGCCCATAGTGTAAACTTGGTGTGTATTCAGACTGGAAAGTCAGTTGATCTATACAAAGTCAGTTTAATTTGGTCAGGATCAAGTCCTGAACCTTGCGTTTGGTCCTTTCAACCGAACATTTCTGCTTGAAACCCAAGCTTGTAAACCAACTAACGATTTTCACTTATTGGCCAGGAATTATGGGGGCAGGGCAAAACAATGAGAGAAAGAATAATAGAAGTTCTAAACTGTGGAGTACTTGTTGAGATAGTTCACTCATTCAAACTTTATATTTTGCTAATCAGTTTTGAACATCTGTATCAACATGAAGTACGAATTCCAAATGCTTCAGTCAGAACGGACAAACAGACGTCCAGCAGGTTTTTTCTTGGAAGAGGAACCAGACAGGGTTGTCCACTCTCCCCCTCTCTCTTTGCAATATTCATCGAGCCTCTGGCTGCAGCAATAAGACAGAATGAGAACATTAAAGGAGTTAAAACAAAACATTGCAATCATAAAATTAGTCTCTATGCGGATGACATATTACTTTTTTTACATAAATCATGTTCTATAAGTGAAACAATTACAATTATTAACGAATTCTCCTCCATCTCAAACTGTTCAATTAATTGGAATAAATCAGTTATATTATCACTTAACAGTAATGCTGAGCAAACACTCTCAATACCGGTCAAATCAGGCAATATAAAATATCTAGGTGTTCACTTCTCTCCCAAACTATCAGAACTGGTGCAGCTAAATTATACCCCGTTACTGAAAAACATTCAAGACGATCTAACTCGCTGGGTCAACCTGCCCCTGTCGCTTATGGGCAAAGTAGCTGTTAAAATTAATGTAAATAAATTATCACACAGATGCTTATTCAATGTTTATGCCTTGACTGTTTGTTGCAAGACATGTTTGTAAGTTTGTTTTTCAGTTCAACGACCTGACTTGCCCTGATAAGGAAGGATGTTTCAATCAAGATAAATTGAAGGCAGAAGGGTTGATGACCTTTGCCATGTTGAAAAACCAGAATCACGAACTATTGAAGTAAACAACCTCCTAAAGAGAAGCGGCTTTGCACAAACCTAATCACAGGACTACAATGTGGATGAAGAGTGTGAACGGAAACTTATCTTATGGCTGACTATGTAAATAAAATAAAGAAATGTTGCAGCAGCTTTGTGTTTTTTTCCCTACTCCCTTTAGAAGCTGCTGCAGTTTGTGTAACCAGGGACAATCCAAATAAATAGGAGGATCAGGCTGAGACGATTCAGAGGAGATGGAGGACTTGTAACTGAACACGTCTCTGTCTGCTCTCCTTCTCGAGAAGTAACGAATTCTAATCTCTCTGTGTCTTCTTTCTTTGTTGTGAGTGTTTTAGGTTGTTTGAACCTGACAGTAGCCACAATTAAAATGAACATTTTGCCAAAAATTAATTATCTGTTCTCAATGATTCCCACACAACCTCCACTAAAATGGTTTAAAACATTAGACTCAGCCGTATCCAGCTTTCTCTTGAAAAATAAACCAGCAAGAATCAGCCTTTAAACTCTAAAATCTGCAAAAAGATGTGGAGGCTTAGAATTACCAAACTTCAACAATTATTATAAAGCTAACAGATTACAGTATATCTTAAAATGGTCAAGAAATAATCCAGAAAATAACTCATGGCTGGATCTGGAACAGGAGTTGTGTGGAAAGATTAAACTGTCAGATCTGTCATTTATCAGCCAAACAATAAAAAAAAGCATGATTGTTTCCAAAGTATTAATATAAGTACTACCTTAACAGCCTGGTGGGATTTTCTCAAAGTGTCCAAGTCCTCAGTCATACCATGTAAAATGACACCCATCAGACAACCCAGACATCCTAATAAACAAAAAGATGTTACACTTCCCAGCTTGGCAAGCAGGGGGCGTAACACTACTAGAGCACCTAATTATTGATAGAAGATTTATCACACCCCAGGAACTACAAGATAAACATGGAATAAATCACTTCTTGGAATACCAGCAACTGAAATCTATAATTACTAAAAAAGTTAAATACAATGATAATGACTTAAAATTACCAGAACTAGTTACCTCTTTCTTTAAACTTTCAATGAATAAGATTTTCTCCAAAATATACAAACTCTTATGCAACCTGGATAATAACATTTCAATTCCAATAACCAAATGGGATGCAAACCTGAGTAGCAGCACAGATCAAAGCTTCTGGACAGAAATGTGTCTAAACACCTTTAAACTGACTAAAAGTCCAAACAACAACTAATC
>NC_050516.1:6578974-6583197 GCF_002922805.2 Oryzias melastigma | reverse complement strand
CCATTAAATTATAATTTTGCGATAAATCACAAACCAACTCACGCGATAAGTCATTAAAAACACGGCGATGAAAGACAACAAGTATTTTTTTTTTGATTCTCTAAAAGGGAGCATGTGGGTGACGTCACAGCTCTGTCTGGGGCACGTGCACCGCAGCTCGACTCAGAAGAGAGAGAAGTCTGTTCTACGGTTAAAAGAAAAAGCATTGTAACAAATAAGCATCTGGACCTTTTTTCTGTCTGAAAACACCACAACATAAATTCAAGTTTCTGTCACGGCGCTCGCGCTCATTAGACTTCAGGCTCCAAGCTGCAAAAGTGCGTCTGCAGATGAAGCGATGAGGAAAGGGGGAGGAGGAGCTGCGCGATTCTGTATGACCCGCAGTTTATAAACCGCTTTGACGCTGCAGGACTTCTCGGTGTGCGGGCTGTGCAGCGCTCAGATCAGACACTTCATACCGAGAAGCGCATTTATTTAGAAAAAAGTGTTTCCGTTACAGTTTTGCGAAAAATGTCGGCCTGCGGGAGACTGGTTGGTGACCCCTGTCTTAGGGAGACGCATAACACTATCATCTGTGGGGAGATGTGTCAGGACTCTAGAATCCAGTTCCCCTCCCAACCACCAGAGGGAGCCCTCTCCAGAATACTGATGTCCTCCGTTGCTTCTGTCACCAGCTGCACTCAATCACCATCATCAGGCTCACCATATTTATAGACTCGCTTTACTCCTCATTCTCTGCGAAGTATTGCCTAGTTTCCCTCTAGCAATTTCCGAGCGGTTTTCATTATTCTGTCTACTCGTGTTTTGACCCTTGCCTGTTTCTACTCGCCTACCTGTCTAGCTCCTCGTCCTTGACCTCTGCCTGGCCTTGACCACGTCTCTGTTTTTGCCCCTGTCTACTCTTGGATGTTGTATTAAACGTACCTGCTTGCACATGGATCCAAACGCCTCCGCGTCTTCGTTACAAGATGTAAGAATATGTAAGTGTGTGTGCATTCTTATCTGAGCAGGGAGGCCACAGCCGGCACCGAATTCAGACCTCTAACCCCTCCCTCTTCTCAGTCTGTTCCTTGATGGTTGTAATATACAATGTTTATGCTACAAATGTAATCAAAATTGATTGTTCTATATGAGTTCTGATTTTAATGGACCCAGGAAGACTAGTTGAAGGTACAACTTTCAGTTAACAGGATCCATATAAATAAACAAATAAACAATAACAAATGCAATTAACAGCAAAACGGGTAATTGGACAATTTATTGACTTGATACAATCAATCACTGCACATTAATAAATAAATTGGATCAATATGGCATTATTGCAGGAGTGCCCAAATCCAGGCCTTGAGGGTTAGTGTCCTACATGTATTCCAACCAACCTGCCATTTAAGCTCCTATTGGCCAAGCACACCTGATCCAGGTATTCAGCAGCAGACGTTCGGGAGAAATGTCTGCAAACTTTCTGGACGATTTCCAGAAAACCAGCTGGCCCTCGAGGACTGACTTTGGACACCCCTGCATTAGGGGGATAGTGTTGACTGCATAAGAAGCTGTTTAAGCAACAGAAATCAGTTTAAGGTTGGGAGTGCTTATTCCAAATGTTTGGACATTGTTTTCTGAAGTCCCTCAGGGGTTGGTTATAGGACCAATATTATTTAGCTTTTGTATATATGATTTATTTAGAGTTTCCAATACATTGCAGCAAGTTTTATTTGCTCATGACACAATTTTCGTTGTGATGAGGATTATTTGCAGCAACTTGTAGAAAAACTTAAGATATGGTTTAATGTGAATAAACTTTTACTAAAATTTAAGTAAAACAAAAATGTGTCAGGAAGTGATGGTGAAGGACCCAAACGCAGGAGACAAGTCTTGGTTGCAGAAACTTTAACATTTACTAAATAAACTTAAACTTGACAAAACCACAGGGGCCCGTTTCAAGAAGCAGGTTCAACAAATTTAGAGTTCAAACCTGAACTTAGGGTTTTTTAATTATTATTATTTTATTTTTAGCAAAAAAAAAAAAAACTTTCCGTAACCAAGATTTGAACTCTGGCATCGCAGGGAGAATCAGCATTGCTGACAACCTAGCTAACGTGTCTCCCAGTGTTTGAAATGTAATGATTTCCATTGTTAAGGGTTTAAAATGAGAATAGGAAAACTCTGTATTATTAATAGTGAGTCCCCAGAAAAACTATTTATAATATCGCTCAGATAAAAATGAATCGGGGAAACTGCAGTCAATCGACTCGTGTCCTCAAAATCCTCTCCTGACATAAATAACATTTTCCTCTGGATTAATCCAGGCTCCTTGTCTACATGATCCTCTATGAATGAACATGGTATTTTGGTTTCTGCGTGGTGGAAACGTGACGTCTCTAATGTGAATGTTCTCTAAATGTTAATGAAGTTCTAATTGAACATCCTTCACTTTAAAAAGGGGCGGAGACTGCAGGAACTCTGAGTTTCCTGAAGAAAAGCTGCTCCAGACCAGGTTACGTTCACAGACTGTCATGGGGTGTAGACAGATCCCAGAGCAGAGCCAGACTGGATGTTCAATAGGTGAAGATTTATTGGATTAACAATAGAAACAAACTGAGGAGCAGGCTGGCAGTGGAGGCAGGAGGCTTGACCAAGAACAGCTGCTACTGGAACTAGGAGGCCACATGGAAGGGGAAATAACCTGGCAGGTTGGAGGAGCTAGGGAGAGACTTTTAAAGGTGAGGAGGGATTGGGTGCAGGTGTGCAGCGTCACCAGTTAGGGAAGGCCACGCCTCCTGCCCCACGCCACCCTGTAGGAGCACAGTGGAGACAAAACATAAGTAAAAGAACACAACACCACAAAACCAAATAAAAGAAAACACCAAACCATAACACAGACTCAGTTGCCATAGTGATTGATTCTGAGTTCAGCTTAACCCGCTTCTTGAAACAGGCTTGGTTTCACCCACTTTCACTGGTTTGAGTTATGTCTCTTTCTGAAACCGAAAACTCAGAGTTTTACTGAATTTGGAGTTCACAAACTCAGAGTTCCAACAAAACCTGCTTCTTGAAACGGGCCCCAGGAGAAAAAAACAGCAACTAAACAGAGCAGATGACCTGACAATACAGAACAATACACTATTTATAATATCACTCAAAGAACTAATGAATCGGGGAAACTCCAGTCAGTCGACTCGTGTCCTCCAAATCCTCTACCGACGTAAATAGCATTTCCTCTGGACTAATCCAGGCTCCTTGTCTACATGATCCTCTATGAATGAACATGATAATTTGGTTTCTGCGTGGTGAAAACGTGACGTCTCTAATGTGAATATTCTCTACATGAATGAATGAACATGTCATTTTTTTTTTCCTAAACTTTATTTATATTGATTATGTTTTATTTTATTTATTTATTTATTTTTCTTTGTTGTTGGACCGAACGGAAAAAAGGAAGAGGGTGGGGGAGGGGTGGGGGGGAGAGGGAGAAGAAGGTGGCAACAGAGGGAAGCAACATCATAACACAACCAGTAATAAACTAGAATGGGCGGGGCCTGTCTACACACACACTCTATAGTTACACACAAACTTGTTGGCCAAAATAGTCTCCACATTTAAACTAAACATAATGTACTCAATACAACTGTAACTGCAGCTCACAACCTCCATCATACAAACCCATTCAGATAAAGCCTTTCATTCTGTCACACAAACTATTAGTGCTAAGGTGAGCTGATACCTGTGCTCAGGTGAGTGTTTATGTTTCGCTGAGGTGGATGGTGATGGAATGTATTCAGGAAGGTCCCACCTTCCTTGCGTGATGCGTGCTTGTTAGAGTGTATATTTGTGGTGTTAAAGGTGTGTGTACTAAAGGGGTGCAGTTAAAATTGGTGAGAAGGCCTTAACAGGGCATCTCCTGATTTCACGCAGAGATGCCCCGTCACCCTCCCACCAGCGGCCCTACATGTCTATGGTGCGGTTAAAATTGGCGGGAAGGGCACTGAGAGGACATGGACTGTTTGCTGGCAGTGATGTCCAAGCACCCCCCCACCAAGGGTCCTAAATGTCTAAGGTGCAAATAAAATCGAGGGGAGGGGCAAATCCATGCAGCAGCCACAGGAGGGGGGCCACTGGCTGGTAGTCCACCCCCTGCAGCGCACTGCAATACAGACACCCTCCACTTCACCCTATTGCATGTTTATATGAGGAAGAGGATATGTTGGGGTCAGTTGGCAGACTGA
>NC_050516.1:6569458-6576658 GCF_002922805.2 Oryzias melastigma | reverse complement strand
TAGTTGTTGTTTGGACTTTTAGTCAGTTTAAAGGTGTTTAGACACATTTCTGTCCAGAAGCTTTGATCTGTGCTGCTACTCAGGTCTGTAGCCCATTTGGTTATTGGAATTGAAATGTTGTTATCTAGGTTGCATAAGAGTTTGTATATTTTGGAGAAAATCTTATTCATTGAAATTTTAAAGAAAGAGATAACTAGTTCTGGTAATTTTAAGTCACTATCATTGTATTTAACTTTTTTAGTAATTATAGATTTCAGTTGCTGGTATTCCAAGAAGTGATTTATTCCATGTTTATCTTGTAGTTCCTGGGGTGTTATAAATCTTCTATCAATAATTAGGTGCTCTAGTAGTGTTACGCCCCCTGCTTGCCAAGCTGGGAAGTGTAACATCTTTTTGTTTATTAGGATGTCTGGGTTGTTCCAGATGGGTGTCATTTTACATGGCACGACTGAGGACTTGGACACTTTGAGAAAATCCCACCAGGCTGTTAAGGTGGTACTTATGTTAATACTTTGGAAACTATCTTTTTTTTAATCATTTGGCTGATAAATGGTAGATCGGACAGGTTGATCTTTCCACATAACTCCTGTTCCAAGTCCATCCATGAGTTATTTTCTAGATTATTTCTTGACCATTTTAAGATGTACTGTAATCTGTTGGCATTAAAATAATTGTTAAAGTTTGGTAATTCCAAGTCTGTGACGGCTGGAGTGACGAGAACCCAGGAGCAGAGAGAATCAGGCTTGGACTCGGTGATGCAGTGTAAGTTATTTAATAAACAAAGACACCTCACAGAGGGAAAACTGCTAAAGGACAAAAAGCAAAAGACTAAGAAAAAACTAAAGAGTTGCAGACCTCAGTGTCGGCTAAAGCAAGAAACTCACGGTCCTAACAGGGACGCACTGACACTGAGAACAGAAAAGCTGCAACTTAAATAGACTTGATTGCAAAGTGCTGACAGCTGTGCGCTCCTCCACAGAGAGCACCAGGGAAGGAGGAACCATCCAGGAGGAGTGACAGCTGACCTGCAAAGCACAAAAGGGGAGTCAAAACAAAAGAAAAAAAACTCACAACTGTGTCAAAGCCTCTACATCTTTTTGCAGATTTTAGAGTTTTAAGGCTGATTCTTGCTGGTTTATTTTTCCAGAGAAAGCTGGTTATGGCTGAGTCTAATGTTTTAAACCATTTTAGTGGGGGTTGTGTGGGAATCATGGAGAATAGATAATTAACTTTGGGCAAAATGTTCATTTTAATTGTGGCTACTTTGCCCATAAGCGACAGGGGCAGGTTGACCCAGCGAGTTAGATCGTCTTGAATGTTTTTCAGTAACGGGGTATAATTTAGCTGCACCAGTTCTGATAGTTTGGGAGAGAAGTGAACACCTAGATATTTGATATTGCCTGATTTGACTGGTATTGAGAGTGATTGCTCAGCATTACTGTTTAGTGATAATAAAACTGATTTATTCCAATTAATTGAGTAGTCTGAGATGGATGAGAATTCGTTAATAATTGTTATCTTTTCACTTATAGAACATGATTTATGTAAAAAAGTAATATGTCATCCGCATGGAGACTAATTTTATGATTGCCATGTTTTGTTTTAACTCCTTTAATGTAACTCCTTTAGTGTTCTCATTCTGTCTTATTGAACATGTCATTCTGGTTTCTGCGTGGTGGAAACGTGACGTTTCTAATGTGAATATTCTCTAAATGTTAATGAGGAACTCATATTTGAACATCCTTCACTTTAAAAAGGGGTGGAGACCGCAGAGAACTCTGAGTTTCCTGAAGAAAACCTGCTCCAGACCAGGTTACGTTCACAGACTCAATTGCCATAGTGATTGATTCTGAGTTCAGATTAACCCGCTTCTTGAAACGGGCTTGGTTTTGACCACTTTCCCGGGTTTAAGTTATCTCTCTTTCTGAAACCGAAAAATCAGAGTTTTACTGAATTTAGAGTTCACAAACTCAGAGTTCCAACAAAACCTGCTTCTTGAAACGGGCCCCAGACACTTAAATAGGCTGAGGGTAATTAACTAAATGAAGACAGCTGTGGATGATAAAACCTGAACACGGTGAGACTGACAGAAAATACAGAACATGACTAAACCTAAGCACAGAATCATGACAAAATGATGTTATTTGGTAACTACTATGGTAAAAATATAAATTTGCCATGTACATAAATTGGATGGAACTTGAAAGAATGTATGAAAATACATTTCTTGCGGATAAAATTGATCAAAAACGTACCTGGACTTGCATATTAGGTACTTACAAACTGAATTGTCCAGAAGTATCTCACTGTTAAATAAAGCAGAAGTGGTTCTGGACCAAAAATCACACTTTATACCTTTCACTGGTCTTACAAAATTTTTCTTATTGTGTCAAGGTTTGGAGGAACAGCTAAAACAACATTACATTCACGTTCAGTAGTTTCAAAAGAGACCAATTTAAATCATACACAAGGTCAGTTACCTTGAGCACATGAACAAATTATATATGCAATCAAAATTACTTCAACTTTATGATCTAGTGGAGTATTGTACAGCTCAAATATTCAAGGCAAAAAACAATTTATTACCAATGAATATCCAGAGGTCATTTATTAAAAGAGAGGAAAAATACAATCTCAGTGGAGAAAAAATGCACTTCTCATGCATAAAGCATGTGGAAACTAAAAAAGGTTTTGTGTTTCGATATGTAGAGTGAAGCTGTGGATCAGAATCAGAAAATGTTTAAAAGCAATGTCCAAACATTAAAGAGTTAAAGTATAAAGACAGAAATATCATTATTGATAGATATGTACTCATACATTTGGCATTTACAATTATGGTTATAAACTGAGATTGTATTACTTATTGAAGTGTTTTTGGAAATGAGAGTTACATACTGGACTTAAGATCTTTTAAAATCTCTCTTTCTCCTTTACCTTAGCATTATGGATGCTAATGTTGAGTCTGACTGTCCATCCAAAGTTGAGTCTATCCTGGAGCTCCGTAATGTTTTTAGCGTGATTTGACTTTGAATGTGCTTCACCGTCAGCCCATCTATGATGAGACTTCTTGGCAAATTCTTCAGATCACATTATCCCATCTCAGTGCGAACATTGTTAGAAGTTGAAACCAAAGACAGGACAAGCAAAAAAAAGTGGGTTCTTGCTGAACATCCACAAACCCATTTTTCGTTTGTACCACTCCGTCTGTAATGACTGATTCTTCCGTCCTGGACCCGGCGTTGTCTGCAGCAAACTTAAGTCAGGTGTTGGTCATCCTTTCATAATTATCTCCTGCTTAGATTGAAATTCCAATATAGAAAAAAAAATTCAGTTTAGACACATCCATTAAGAAATTATGCTAAGCTAAACAATATTAAAGAATAGCTAACTGCACGGCTGCACTTGAATTGCTACCACTAATTCTGTTCTTCATTAGAGAATGTTGTCCCATTCTCTGAGCTCACCAGCGCCCTCTGCCTTGAGGCATCTGTACTGTGGTAAGGCAGGTGGACTGTCTGCCTCACTAAATGTATTTTTAATGCATGTTTTTAGCGGATAAAAAAGACTAAAAGGGTCAAAAACTGGCTCAAATGTAATCGAAAAAATAAGTTGTTGGAGATTTATCATCATTACTGTCAGCTGCAAATATTAGTCTAAAAGGGGTAGGGCCTGTCAGATCCCACCCAAATGTTAGAAACATACTTATGGCTCCAAAAACCTTCACATATAAACATGTCAAACACATTCAAAATACAACTACAGCTCACACGCACAGTTATGCATACAAGCACACATGTGAAGCCTTTTTTTTTCTCTCACGCCCCTTTACATGTTTGAGCAAAGATGAGCTGACAGCTGTGCTTAGGTGAGTGTTTATGTTTTCTATAGTGGATGATGGAATGTAAAAAGAGGGAGAGTGCCAGGTCACCCCCACACCAAGACCCCCGCTGAAGCAGCAGCAGCCAGGTCCCCCTGACACTGGCGCAGGAAAACAGATGTAGGAAATCTGGACTTTCAATCAAATCAGGAAATAATGAATAATGTATGGTTACTCACTGGTAATCACTGATGAATATTTTGGACATGTTTTTGCCTGATCTGGAGGATGAATCTTGGGCTGAATAAACATGACCTTATCTAGCAACACTGGTGGCAGAGATGAAAGAGGATTTGAAGAGATTTTATTTTTTTTAAAAGTGATGAAATGAAGTATAGTTTTCAGAGTGGCTGTAAAAAGAGGCAAAGGCAAATTACGTTTTGCCAAGGGTGCCATGCAGCCCAGGCTGTCATCCACAATCACCACAAGACACTTCAAGCTACTATTGATGGAAGAAAGGATACAAGGTATTAAGAACTGGAGGATGTAAACTTCAATTTGCATAATTTGGGAAATTTCTGTTGTCATCATGATTTTAAAAAGTATTAACACTGTCGTTTAACAATTAATGGCTTCATTCAACCACTTACTATGAGTGAAAAAAAGTTTTTGTGTTATCATTCATGTTATATGAATAATAGTCTTTGAATTAATCAGTTCTTCCTGTAAACTTGAGCACAACAGCAGCCTATTGTCAGTGTCTTGTGTTCTCTTAATATTTGTCCTTTAACAGGTTTTCCTGTTCTTTTCCCTCTCAGATGCATTCTTGTGTCTCATCCCTTTGCTTTTCATTGATTCAGTGACATGATTTTCAGCTTTGTACCAGAAATTCTAAAGATGCAACAAAAGCAAATGACCAAAAACTGTTTTAACAAATCTAAATTATTTTGATCTCATAGACAGAAAATTCCTTTGACCAAAGTCTAGAACAACTTTTTCAACCTTTAAGGAATTCTGGTCCTGCATGGAAACAGCTAACATTCATGGACCGGTGAGTTAACAGCAAACTCAACCCACTGACAACAATGAATGCTAACCACAACCCTGCAGTAGAACAGGACAGTGTAGGTCTGATGTCTGGACAAGGGTTTACACGACTGAAGTACCACCATGGTGTCATGGTCATGGTGTTTGATGTCTCTTTAGTAGCAACAAATGTGCCAGAGCTCAAGTGTTGGGGTACACTCAACATTCGATGGTTTTATCTTAGTCACAAACTCACCGACAGCGTTGAATGTTCCTTGAGACTTGAAAAATGCAAAAATGGACACCTATGAAGAAATAATAACCACAAAGCCCTAGAACATCCACAAAGACAAGGGTTTGAATGGCGTTATCATATTATCAACAAAAATAAAACAGTTTGAAATATTTATTTTTGAACTCTGCTGTTCTTATTTGTCACTCTTCCAAAGTCTTCTGCCCCCCCACTCGCCATCCCATAAAAAAACTCTAGCTCTGCCACTGACAAAGACGTATAAAGATTTGTATAGATCCTGTACAGTTCCTGTCAAATTAATCCAGTATGGAGACCCATGCTGAAATATGAACAATTGAATCTTTTTTTCTCATTGCACCTTTAATACAAATTGTAAACACACTGTAAAAAAAGACCAACCATAAAATCCAATCACTTTGCAAGGGGATGCAAATATAGGCTCTTTATTGAGCAATGTCAACATCCGGCATGTGACACATTCTTGAATGCATATTCTTGAATGCTCGTTTATCCCATAGTGTTCACTTTGGACAAGCAGAGAGAGGCATCTTCTTTGTTTTCTTTTGATCCAGTACACTAGCCAGTGTGCCGTGAGAGATGGTCAGGTGTATTTCTGAGAAATTATTCATTTTCACTTATCTAAAAACATTTACTATTGACAGGATATCAGCACTGTGTTCATTCAAACAGGCCCTGATAAAACATTGAGTAGTTTGAAATATGAAAGATCATAAAATACTTTTTTTCTTTTTGTTGTTTTGATTCTATTTAAGACACTTTGGTGTCTTAAGAATTACAGATTTAGCCGCAGCTTTAACCGAGAGCTCTGTTTTTGGAGAAGTCCTCCTTCAACTGTCTCCACCAATTTTTTTTGGAGGGTAATCATACCTCCATCTGACCAATCAGAAATGGTTAACATCCTCCCTTCCTTGTTTCGGCTTGGCTCATAAAGTCTCTCAGTTCCAACAAAAATAACAGCTAAAGCTTGTGTTTAGCTGTGTAGTTTCCATCTGGATCCGGTGGATCTGTGGATAAAATGAACAAAATAAGAAAGTTCAGAAACATGAGTCCGTCCGGCATCGGCATCAGTTTTTGTACTACATCTCCCCGTCATTGTAGCATCTCTGTGCTACAATGATGCTACTCTGTTAACTGTTTTGAAGCACAAAAACTGCACACATCAGTATCTTTTAACAGTTTTCAAACCTTCCTAATGGTGGCTGGGCAAAAAGTCTGCTATGAGAAATCCAACAAGGAAACCAATCATTATTTTATTTTGGGTTGGGACCAACATAAATTTTCAACAATAACAAGCACCGGCGTTGTCTAATAGTTGTGGAAATTTTGCGGTTCAACATGAAAGTCCCGTTGCATGAGGCGAGCAGTTCGGAGAAAACAGACACGCCTCCACCTATGTAGATTCTAGCCCAGTCGACTTGAAATCCAGCGGGATCAAACTTCTCCCAAAAAAAGGTTTTACCATTTTTTACAAACACAATAAAAAAAAAAAAACAGAATCCCAGGAAAAATGTCAAATAAACAGCAGTGCTCTTAGAGTTGCCTGGAAGCTGAATCCACACAGGCAGACTGAAGCCCCATAAGACAGATCATCATGGAGGTGTGAGGTCTGTGATGTTCCTCCATCAACTGTTCATATATGTTGGACAAAGAATCTGTGACTTTCACTTAGATTTAATTGTATTTTCATTCAAAAACATGTTGATTATTTTGTTGAAAATGTAATTCTTGTTATTTTATTTTTTTTAAATTAAATTACAACTAAAACTTTAATTCTATGTTACAGTAAAACAGTAAAAACATTTTCAATGTTTCCACAGCAAAATGAATCCCATTTTTCCCAGACGGAATTTCAGTTTTTGCATGATTTTTTGTCTAGTGTGTGAAGAGAACTCTATCAAAAATGATAACATATAGGTGTCGTGCCAAACAGGAGAGGTTTTGCTGATTAAAATGATACCAAACAAGCAGGTGGTCTCTCAAATTGAAAATACAGAAATAAACTCAAATGGAGACAAAAACTGAGTTTTAGACCCTGGCTTTCCAAAAGGTTCAAATAAACCTACTAAATGTACAATTTTGTGTG
>NC_050516.1:6555195-6569420 GCF_002922805.2 Oryzias melastigma | reverse complement strand
AAAAAAAAAAAAAAAAAAAAGGCGATTAATCAGGATTAATTTTTTCCAGATTTGCAATTAATTTTTTTTAATTGATTTGCGAACCTAGTTTTTTATACTACATGAAGACTCTTTATACTTGTTTACGATGTGACAGTTTAATACTTTGTTATTAACACATAGATGAATTCATTGTTCCATTAACCCACATTGAGCTGCAGACCAGTAAAACTAGTTGGAGGGAGCTTCAAGGACCCAACAAGTACTTTTCCACCGAAAAAACAAAGCTTTAAACGGTCTTGCTGGCAGCAGCAGGCACAGACACTGACCAGCAAGGTGTTAAGGACCATGGGGGCTTTCTCTGTCCTGCCAGACACTGGCCTATAAAGCCACACAGGGCTTGCCTCAGTAGTATATCTGTGGAGTCCATCTTACAGAGCATTGTCTGTCATGATGACCCAGAGTACTCAGTATGATTTTGAACCAACTTTTTAATAAAAAGACTAAATTACTAAGTTTTTTGGTCACTTTCCTCCTCATCAATGAACACGAAGAGGTTAGCAGAGGCTTTCTCACAATTTACATCTGACAATATGATAAACCTCCACCTCACAGAAAGTGAGACCTTGCTGTGTGGAGTTCTTCACAGGTGTGAGTTCTGTCCAGTCACCCCGACTTCCTCCAAAGACATGCTTTGCAGGTTAATTTTTAATGCTAAATTGTCCGTAGACTGACAACCTCTTTAGGGTGTACGCTGCCTTTGCTAAACTAAGTAGATGGGATTGGCTCCTGTGACCCCAAAAGACATTCTGCAGGTTCAGAAGATGGATGGATGGACGGACGGACGGATAGACGGACGGATATATATCAGACTGAGACTTAAGCATGTTCCAGACTGATGGACATGCATGACAGATTTAATCTCAAGACACTTTCATGTTTTCATGAGTGATAAATGTTCATTTGTGCACACGTGTAACAGTCATTTTTGCATGTGTTTAACATGCCTATGCAGTGCTTTGACAACTCTGTTATGCATATCAGACGCATATATAACAACTCTACACTATTGAACCACTGACTCAGAGAGAATTCATTACAAAATCCCATTTCTGCAAAAGTAAAACCATTTAACCTTCATCTACATGTGTAGCAGACACTCTTGTGCACATTGTTCCCATACTCATTTGCACACATGAACACTTGTGCATGTGTAATGGACTCAAACTAATGCACATGTGATTAATTATACTAAATGTTGTTTGTCCATCCCCTCTGTGTTTTGGTCTTGTAGCCCCTCCTTAAGTTTTTCATTGGCCTTCATGTGTTCTATAAAATTTATGGTCTAATTTCATTGTCTTGTGGGAGAGGAGCTAAGACAAGCAGCTAATTCTGTGATAATTTTCCTTTTTCTTTTTGAAAAAAATGCCAGTTGCAAGACTTGCAATAAATGTAAGTGGTCTCTAAGGTTTATATCTATATATAACCCAAAATTCTAAATAATAAAATAAATTAAACTATTTTGGATTCTGCTTAATACGCAGGAAGCATGTCTTAAAAGTGAACTTATATATTAACAATGAAAGAGATGTGCACTTTGTACTACATTAGTTGAATGATTGTTAAATTTCAACGTGCTTTCCAAATAAAACTTAGGTTTAAGAAAGAGGAAAATGTGGAGCCTATCATTTCATGTCATGCTTTGACAGAAGCGACATTCTCATGAGGAATAAGTATTAAGAAAATATGATCAATTGATTTTTACCAAAACTCTCTATTCACTTGAAGGCAATGATTTCTTGTTTAAAAAAAACTAACAAAATGATTAGCAGAGATTCTCAGACATTTATTAAGTGTTTCTTTAGGCATAATTATTCACACTTAACAATAAGGTTCCAATAAACCTGTCAGTTATGGTTGAGTAATTGTTAGATAATGCTTATGATGTTTACGGCATTTATAAAGCATAAAGTCAGGATAAAATGATTAAGTAAAACCTTACTTACCTTTTGCCTCCTACCTCGAAACAAACAGCTGTAATAAATGCTTATTTCAGACCTAATAAAGGCTTTACATTCACATTTACTAATATGTTGTAGATGCATACATAATGCTGAGGGAAACGGATATTAATGCTTTGTTATGGATTAAGTAAGGAACAGTAATAAACATTAGTGCTAACTAATGCACTAAATAATACACATAGTTATGCATTAGTGTCATTAAATGTTATTTAATAATTAAACAATGCTTAATTATGTATTAACTAGTGTTAATAAAGGGTATCTTATTATATTGCATGTATGAAACAAACTCTTACTTCAGTACGTATAAAAGTCTTACACCTGTGCACATGTAAAACACTTGCAAACATGTTAAGTGAACTCATGTGTGCCAAAGTGTGAAAGTTTTACACTTTATGCACAAATGTAACAAACAGTTTATGGCACCGAGTGATAGAGCCAAACTCTGGTTCATTAGACTGCCATCTTTCCCTCTCCTCCTCTGCAGGACGTGTTTCAGGACAGGTACAGGTAACAAATCAGAAAGCTTGGAGTGGGGGGAGCGAATACCCTCATTCTGTCCTCCCTTTTTTTGTCTCTCGCTTACTCTCTCCCCCCTCCCCCATTTGAGACTTGAACCCGTGACCCTGCGGTAAACGAGTTCACAGTAGCAGTGAGTCAGTGTTTGAGCATGACCCCGGCAGAGTTCACTCGTGTTTTTTGTAAATGACAACATCTCATGTCTGTCTGAACACAAGGGTTTAAAGCAGCATTAGCTGTGCACACATGTAAGGCTTTTCTAAACTTCTGTTTGAATAGCTGCTGTTATTATGCTTATAGTTTTCATTTCAATTGTAATCACACCAACAGATTGTAATGTATGTAACCATGTGGGGTACATCAAAGGTAAAAAAAAAAAGAAGTGATGGCGCCCCAAAATCTGTGTTTGCTGCTGAGACCGCAGCTGCATTTCTAGACCATAGTGGATCAATACTTTAATCGAATTGTCCTTTGCATCCAGGCAGCCAAATGAGCACACGCATGGAGCACGTCAACACAGATTCTTGCATGAGCGTTCACATGCGTCCAAACTCACACTTACTGCAGAGGAGCAGCGTGCACGGTGTCTAGCAGCCATTCACAGAGATCACATGGGGAGTGGTGAATGAAGGTTGTGTTGTGAGAAAGCTCGCTCCTCTCTCGTCCTTCACTTTCATTCTTATCTGTGCCAGTCTCTCTGGGCGTTTCTCCAGGCAGCACTTCACATCAGCATACACGAGCATGTGGTCTCACGTATGACTATCATTTACAAAACAAAGAGATGAAACCCCACTTTGAAGCTGCCCTACATTTAGGAAGCAATCAAACTAACATACCTTCTTACTCCTCTTCTGCAGAAGAAACGGGGTCTGCGTCCATCTCTGCATTCCTGTCTTCACCTCCTCCTTCACCCCTCCCAGTCACCAGCAACTACTACTCCATAATCTGTTTTCTCCTCTCTCCCGTTTTCCCTGTCTGTCTCGTAGCATTCTTACCATTACTTTCTTCCCGGCAGCATCGTCTTGCTGCTGTTCTGGCTGCAGACTGAGACCGAAAGCCCATAGGAAGTGCCAATCAGGACACACACGCTGCCTCTGTCACTTTGACTGAATATTTTGCACACTTGACTCATCTCTCCTCCCCCCATCAGCTCTCTCTCTTTTCCTTCTCTCCATCTAGCGGACACCCCTCCTCCACCCCTTCCCTCATTTGGCCGCCTTTGCCATCTCCTCCCACCTTCCCTCATTGCTGCTGCCTCTAAACATGTCCAAGACTGACTGACTTGCTGTTAGCCCGGCACACAGCCTTCTTTCCAAGTCCAGACACATGTCTCTTTGTCTTTTATCATTTCCTGAAAGCTATTCTGCTATTTTGTGACTTGGGTTTTCCTGAAAGCACAACAAAATCCTACCTTGTGCAGAAATTATGCTACAACTCATAAGCTAGAAAACATGGAATAATTATAGACATTAAAGAGCAAAATGCATTCAAAGGTCAGCTGTCACTGTAGCTGTCACAATTATGAGTTAAAGAAAGGTATGAGGTCAAAAATAACACCAAAGTCCATCATTTAACCCTTATGATATCCTAAGCATGTTTACATTAAAGTGGGGTCATCTGGTCACATTACAAAGAAATCAGATTTTTTTCAAGTGCACAGCTTTTGGCAGTTATTGCAGAATCACACTTAAATAGAACTCTTGTAAACATTACAACTTGTAAACAATTTAATCAAATGTAAAAGTTCTTCAGTTCTCAATACTTGTAAACATAAATATAATAAACTCCAACAACCTGAGCTGTGCTCTAAAGTCTTGACAGCCTGAAGTACTGGACTCTTTAATTTCCAGTGTGAGGGCCGTCATATAATGAACATTTACAGAGAGATAGATCTCTGTTGTCTGGGAAGTCCAGCTGTACTTGGAAAGTTGTATGTTATTTCTAAGTTCACTTCAATCTCTTTGCGCACTTGTTTATAAAGTGCAGGTATATATAGATTTTGATGTGAAATATGGACGTGCTGGTACACTATATTGTGGGTCAACTGTTTTCATCAAATGACAAAAGTCCTCATTATCAACCACTTAAAAAAGACTGCAGAGCTTTAGCTTGTGTTTATCTGTTTTTTTTTTTTTTTTAACTTGTCCTGTTCAACAACTGAGCAAACAGATATGGGCTCAGAGCCTCTAGTGTTGGGCAGATTTTACTGTCACAACAGGGGTTTATTGTATTTCATGGTAAACTTTATTTATATTGATTATATATATATTTTTTTTTTGTTGGACCGGACAGAAAAGAAGAAGAGAGAGGTTGGGGTGTGGTGGGGTGTGGGTTAGAGAAAAAGAGAAAAAAGATGGCAACAGAGGGAAGGAACATAATAAAACTTCCAGGTCTAAATAGCAAACTAGAATGGGCAGGGCCTGTCTACACACACACTCTGTAGTAACACACACTATACTCAATACAACTGTAACTGCAGCTCACACACTTCATCACACAAACCGACACAAATAAAGCCTTTCATTCTGTCACACAAACTATTAGTGCTAAGGTGAGCTGATACCTGTGCTCAGGTGAGTGTTTATGCTTCGCTGAGGTGGATGGTGATGGAATGTACTAAGGGGAAGAGCGCCCGGCCATCCCCATGCCAAGACCCCCCGCCGGGGCAGCAGCCCAGACCCCCAAATACCTGCCATGGAGCTGCGGAGAGAGACCGCCCACCGAGCAATCCGCCAAGCACCCACACCAGGGCACGCGGAACCGCCGCAGAGGCTCTCCACACCCAAGAGTAGGAAGGCACAGGAACACAGAGAGTGCAGGCCCCAGCCCAGCCAGAAGAGCAGCCCCTCCACCGCAGCAGGAGGGCCAACGTGGGACCCCACCCCCGGAGAGCCCCCCAACCCCAGAAGAGCAGCCCACCACCCTCAGTGGTGCCAAGCCTCCCCCCGCCCCACCCCAGCTGCGGGTCAGGGCCCAACAAGGGAAACCCACCCACATGTTCCAGACAACCGCCTGCCCCCGCCGTGGGAGATCCAGGGGGGAGCCCCGTAGGAGTGATGTAAACAAGGCCCTACCAGGCACACCCTCTGATGGAATTTTGGAGAGGACTAGTTAGTGTGATGCATGCATGTTTGCTTGTTAGAGTGTATATTTGTGGTGTTAGAGGTGTGTGTACTAAAGGGGTGCAGTTAAAATTGGTGAGAAGGCCTTAACAGGAAATCTCCTGATTGCTCACAGAGATGCCCCGTCACCCTCCCACCAAATGCCCTACATGTCTATAGTGCAGTTAAAATTTGCGGAAAATGTGTAGCAGGTTCAGTATGGTCGCCGATTGGCAAGGAGGGAGATGAGACTGAATTCTGGGCAATGTCTCTTTAATGCCTTAAAACAGCACAGGAAAACGGGCATTAATGGTGGACACGCCTGCAGCTCCCAGCAGGCACCGCTCATTCCAACTGAGATAAATATTTTTACAAGTTTAACAAAAGTACAATGTTTACGATATATTTAAACAAAACAAAAAAATACTAATATACATTACAAGGAACATAATAAAAAAGAAAACACTATGGAAATAAATAAAACATCACCCAAAAAAACAATAAGAGTCATTTTAGAAACAAAATGGCAGAAACTAACCTTAAAACAGCACAGGAAAATGGGGATTAATGGTGGACACTCCTGCAGCTCCCTTCATGATCAAAAGAAAGTACCAATATCAAAATTGGTGGTGAAAAACCATATAAAAGAATTAAAATAAATGTAAACCATTAAACAGGAGTTTTATAATCAAAAACATCGAAGTCCAAAAAAATAAAGAGGCTAACATAAGTTTTATACCAGCTAATTTAAAATATCGGGAGAACGCAAAAAAGACAACTCACCAGCAGGCACCGCTCATTCCAACTGAGGAAGGAGGGGCTGCTGCACATGCTAAAGGGAGGGTGTGTCGCACCAATTACCTTCCCTGCGCAACAGGTAACAAGGTGGAACTAAAATTAATAAAACAATTACAATATTAAATAAATATAAAATACAATGTTACACTGTTTTAACCCCAAATAAAAATTGGTTTAAAATTAAATAGTCACTGGAAATAAAGTTTTGAGAATGTTCATTCAAAAAAAATCAACTCGCTACATGCTCCCCTCTGAACTTCTCAAAACCGTTGCATACACGTCAAACTGGACAATAAGTAACATTTTTGCCAACAGAGACAATGACTCTCTATACGACTGCAACATATATGTCTTCCTCTACAAAAGAAAAGCAACAATGTAAAGCTGGCCAAACTTAACAATGTCTGCTTGCAACAAAGTAGTGCCTTAAACACAACTTCACTCAGGTAAATCAGTGGCTGTTACTTTCCAGAAAAAAAACGTAAGCTGAGTTACAGTTTGCAGTATTTACAGTGACTTTGACCTAATCATTAAACTTTCGAAAATAAACTTCTTACAAACCCAGAAACAACGTCACGTGTTGGTGTATCTTTTTTCTGTGTCATGTTTTGTACCAGTCTGTTAACTGGTTTGACTATCCTGCCAGCTCTGGTTCTGATGAGGCTTACTGTGTCATTTGGTAGCCTTTCAGGTCTTGTGGTAACTGCTTTTTCATTGGTTTCTGACTGTTCGTGTGGGAACTCTGAACCTGGGCCCTTAGAGCTGTTCTTATTACTCTCTACAAGACTCTCAGCGCCACTTCCGTCTGATTGACAGTCCATGTCACAACTCTCAGCTTCATGATGGTCTGCAGGATCCAAGGGTACAATATTTGCCACCCAGTCAGCCGTACGGTCCAACTCGTCACACTCTGAGTTGATGACTGAAGCATCCTGATCTGCACTGTTTTCATCACTCAGATCGGGGGTGGTACTGATTGATGACACCGACCTTTGCTCCTGGTCCAACTCAACTGGCAGGAAGTTTACTAACAGGAGCAAGTTACGATGAACCACTTTCTCCTGTCCAGTGGCTGTGTTCCTGATCCGGTAAATGTGACACCCGGAATCTTTGGACACAACTGTGTAAATGGTAGAGCACCACTTGTCGGCAAGCTTCCTTTTGCCACGCTCACCCTTGTTTGCCAAGAGAACATGGTCACCCTCATCAATGTCTGTGCCTTTGGTTCTTGCGTTGTATAGACGGGCCTGACGTTGCTGACTGGTATCAGTGTTAGCCTGTGCAACAGCGAGAGCCTCTTTAAGGTTTTCCCTGACTCTTTTCACGTAGTTGTTATAATCAGTGATCTCATCGTTTCTTTCCACATTGTGAAACATGACGTCCACTGGGAGCCTGGGAATCCGACCAAACGTGAGATAGAAAGGTGCATAGCCAGTTGACTCATGGACAGAGCAGTTGTAGGCAAATGTCAGTATCTGCAGCATTTGAGGCCACTTACTCTTGTCCCGGGGTGGCAAGGCTCTGATCATACTACCTAGGGTTCTGTTAAACCTCTCGGTTTGACCATTACCCATGGGATGGTATGGTGTGGTCCTCGATTTCTTGATTCCTGCAACCTGCAACAACTCCTGAATCAACTCGCTCTCAAAGTTAGCACCCTGGTCCGAATGGATTCTTTGTGGGAAGCCATAGACACAGAAGTATCTATCCCACAACTGGCGGGCCACCTGCTTTGCTGACTGGTTGGAACACTGAAAGGCGTGTGCCATTTTTGTAAAATGATCCGTTACCACTAGTATGTCAACACTCTGACCTTTTGGATCTTCTGCAGACCAGAAGTCGAGACACACCAGCTCCAAAGGACTTGTCGTTTTTATGCTTTCAAGGGGAGCTCGCCCCTCAGGCTCAGGTGTCTTGCTCACCACACAGCGCTTGCAACATTTTACATACTCGCGCACACCTTGCTCCATGCCGAGCCAAAAGAATCGCTGCCTTGCTAGGTGTAAAGTCAGATTTTGGCCCTGGTGTCCTGCTTTGTCGTGCACACACTGAAGCACTTTACTAACCAGAGACACAGGCGTTACATATTGGTGTCGTTTTCTGCCGGTAGTCAAGTCTTTGCATACTCTGTACACAATGCCGTCCAGTATTTTAAGCTTGTCCCATTGCTTCATGAGTTTCAGGGCTCTAAGAGACAAACTGCACTTTTCTCTCCGTGATGGACGTCTGCCTCGTGTGACAAATGTGACAACAGCAGCTATTGTAGTGTCATTCTGCTGCGCCTCTTGAAGGTCCTTGAGGGAAAACACAGGTAAGGGAACTTGACCACTTGGTACAAGTTGCTCCAGGTCTTGGGCCAGGCAGGTGAGTACTCTCTGCTCAGGGCTGTGTTCACAATCTACATGCCCTGACAGGACAGCAGATACCACCTCTGTACTCATTGACAGGTTCTCTGGGTGCTGGGAAGACTGGAGGTACTCAACCTCTTGGTGGTTGGCACTGGCCCTAAAAAGTTCCTGAACTGCGTCTTCTCGTACTTGCTGAGACTCTTCCAGCAGGGCTTCATAGGGCTCTGTTGCCAGCCTCTGAGAGACACGGCCTTTGATGAAGGGCTGTCAGCTTAAAGCATCTGCGACAAAATTTTTCCTGCCTGGTACGTACTTGATGTCAAAATTATAAGGTGACAACTTTGCAACCCATCTTTGTTCACAGGCATCGAGTTTGGGTTTTGTGAGGATATATGTTAGGGGGTTATTATCTGTCCATACTGTAAACGGGTTCCCCTTCAGCCAGTGGCTAAATTTATCGCACACTGACCACTTTAGTGCCAAAAACTCCAAACGATGGGCCGGGTATTTGCTTTGAGCACGGGTAAGAGCTTTACTGGCAAAAGCCACAGGCCGTGCTTTTGTCTCACCCTCCTGAACTTGTGCCAGCACCGCGCCCAGTCCATCGGTCGAAGCATCTGTTGACAGAATGAATGGGCGACTGAAGTCAGGATGAGCAAGGATGACAGATTGCAGAAGTGCTGACTTGAGACGCTCAAACAAATCACAGTGCTCTTATTTCCAGTCATTGGCATGCAACTTTCTGAAAGCAGCAGTGCCACATGCATTTCTTTCTGTCCTTTTGGGGCAGCTGTGAGTGCAAAAAGGGGTTTGGCTATGCTGGAACAGTCTTGGATGAACTGCTGATAATACATGACCATACCTAAGAATGACTTTATTTTCTTTTGGGAAGGTGTTATCCCATCCTCCATCATGAGGTCCATCACAGTCATTGATGTTATGGCTTTGACTTTATCAGGGTCAGTTGCAACTCCTGTACTGTCCACAACATGACCAAGAAACTTAACACTTCTTCTTAGCAGCTGACATTTTTTAGGGGCCAACTTCAGTCCATGGGCTCTCAATCTGCTAAAGACCATCTCCAGTCTTTTCAGTGCCTCAGCCTCATTGGGTGCGTAGACCAGCATGTCATCCAGATAGCAGAGGAGCGTCAGGAAGTTCTGGTCTCCAAATATGCTCATCATAAGCCGCATAAAGCTAGCTGGGCTGTTGCACAGTCCTTGTGGGAGTCTGTTGAACTCATAAAGGCCCATAGGCGTTGTAAAGGCCGTCAGCTTCTTGTCTTCTTCAACCATGGCAATGTTGTAGAAGCCAGAGGTAAGGTCCATGGCACAGAATATGGAACTTCCTCCCAAAGCTGCGAGACAGTCTGCTTGGTGTGGTAAAGGATGGACATCTTTTATTGTGCGTGCATTTAACCAGCGGTAATCAACACAAATCCCGAGATCTCCATTCTTCTTCCATACAAGGACTAGCGGCGACCCCCATTCACTCTTTGACTTACGGATGATCTCAAGTTCTTCCATCTCAGAGAGCACTTGTCTGAGCTTATGGTATTGCCCTGGTGGAACACGGCGGTATGGCAGCCTGAAGGGTCTGGTGTCAGACAGGTGGATCCTGTGAACTATGTCTTTGGCTGACCCACAGGCAAGCTTGGTTTTTGAGAAGACATCTTCATACTTCTGAAGAAGTTGCAGGAGCTGACCTTTCCAGTAGTGTGACACTTCACAGGAATCGATATCCAGGTTCCCAAGCCCTAGCTTGTTTAAGACGTCCTGGTAATCCATTGGGACAGGGCCTTGGGCATGGTCTGCTGGTTCACTGCACATGGTCTGATTTTGAGCTTTGATCTCTCACCATTCATGGTTCCAACAGACCTACAAACAATCACGTCATTTTTATGGCTTAATCCTCTTGACGGTTCCACAAGAACAGCGCTGCCCTCAGAGACAGCTGAGGTGGCTGGCAACTTGCTCCACACAATATGTTCCTGTTTTGACAGTAAAGTCACTGCCTGGGTCAACTTGACTGTTCCAATAACATCAGGAATGGTTTCACCTCTCCACCTATTCATGCCAGACAACATGTTAAGGAACTGCATGATCTCGGGCACATCTGCTGACTCTGGCTTACTCAGAACCTGCCAAAACTGGGGACACTGTTTAAAGTGTTTGAGAAGGTACTTGATAACATTTGTCCCCAAGATCATCTGGTCTTGCTGTCCAGGGACAACTAGGGTAGGAACCTGAAAGGTACAGCCGTACACTTCCATCTTTAAGTCGTAAATGCATTTGGGCTTAACTTTAACTCCACCAAAACCAACAAGCACCATGTCAGGGCAGGTGTCATGGGGTGTGAGTTCTGAGCCAGCGTCGCTCAACAATTGCTCAGCCTCTTCACTGATGGTGCATGCCATTGAGCCAGTGTCAAGCAAAGCCTCCAGGGAAACTGCATCCTCCACGTGTGCGTTTGTGTAGAATAAGCTATCAGCTTTGTCAAGTCTGGCTGTGTTCTGGAAAAGTACAGTGGTGTTGGGCGGTGAGGACTGAACACACTCAGAATAAATAGTCTGTTCATCATCAAGTTTGAGGGCTTCAGCTTTATCACTCACACTGTCCCCTACCAAGTGTGAGTGCATTAGTTTCCCTGGATGTTGCCTGACTGGGTTGTGGGAGGCTTGGGACAGTCTTTTCTTTGGTGCCCAACTTCTAAGCAGCCTAGGCACCTTTTCTCCCTCATGCAGTGAGTGCGTGTCGAATGTGAGCTGTGTCCACAGACTCGGCAGGGGCCATCACGGCTAAATGGGGCTGACTGCGGCCTAGCAGCAGGAAGGGCGGGCTGACCTGTCCGTTCCAGCACTCTCTCCAACATGTTAAGAACTCTCTCCAGTGCATTCGACTCTGAAACCACTTCACTTGACTTTGTGGGGTTAGGTAATTTGGCTGTGTTAACATTAGTGTACTCTGTGTTACATTCAGGGGTCTCACTGGCTGTTATAGCAGTAGCTACATGGAAGACATGTGTTTTGGGCAAAGCTGTGACTGACCTTTTAGCTTGGTACTCCCTCTGGTGTTCATCAATTGCTTCCTGCACTTCAGTGAGAGACCATTTACTTATGGGCTTGCACTTGAATACACATGAGAGGTTGGGATCTGGACAATTTTTGACAAACATCATGGCGATCTCAGAGTTCATGTTATCCATTTGACCACCTTGGCATTTAAGGTGTCTGTCTGCCAGTTCAGCAGCTGTGTTCAGCCGAACCCAGTAATCTACTGGTGCTTCTTTTACAGTTGGCCGGGTGGCATAAAAATCAGCCAATGGTAGACAAGATCCCGGAGTCTCACTGAAGTAACGTCTCAAAATGCTGTATATTGTCTCTGGTGTTACTGGGGAACCACTGGTGGAGCTACTTTTCAACCCCACTTTGACAATGCTCTTTGCTCTCTCCAAGAAGGTGGCTTAAAACCTCCTCTGCCTGTTCACTCTGAGGGAGATCTCTTTTGTGCATGAATGTTTCCACCATTTCAATCCACTCCTGAATGGAATACTTGTCTGTTCCATCACCACGATACATGGGAGGGTCTTTGACATCAGCTTTCACTATCGGACTCACTTTTGAGAAGTCAGTGGCTGCATTAAATGTCTCTTTTCTCTGTGACTCGGTGGGAGGAGACTGTAAGTTGAAGGATGACTGAAAGGCGGCCAGCAATCGACTCACCTATCTGATTTCCTAATTCACCAATGAGTTCACGTAACTGGTTTGTGGTACTCTCACTGGAATTAGTGGGTGTAGAATAGAGTGGCTTGTGTTTTTCATGAACTTCATCTGTACCAAACAGTTTTTTAGGTATAGCCCCTGGAGTGTCATTTAGAGGGGTTTTTCCTAAACTAAACAAACCTCTTCCCCTCCCAACAGTAGGTGAAAACACAAACTTTTCCTGACTGTTATCTGCCATAACTTAGAATGCAAAACCAAACATAAAATGTGTAGCGTAATTCAATAAACAGAAACAAAATTTACAAATCACAACAAAAATAGATTTCGTCTTGAAACTATTTAGAAAAGCTACACGACTCAGTCTTTGTGTCTACTCAAAATAACTTGCCAAAATGGCGACCACTACTGAAGTCCACAGACCCACTTGTTGACCAACTTGAACTCCGGGTGTCACGAGCACACAGCAGAACCTCGGCGATCGGCAGCGGCTGACCAAGGGATCCGGGTCACGGCACCAGTTTTATGTAGCAGGTTCAGTATGGTCGCCGATTGGCAAGGAGGGAGATGAGACTGAATTCTGGGCAATGCTTCTTTAATGCCTTAAAACAGCACAGGAAAACGGGGATTAATGGTGGACACGCCTGCAGCTCCCAGCAGGCACCGCTCATTCCAACTGAGGAAGGAGGGGCTGCTGCACGTGCTAAAGGGAGGGTGTGTCGCACCAATTACCTTCCCTGCGCAACAGGTAACAAGGTGGAACTAAAATTAATAAAACAATTACAATATTAAATAAATATAAAATACAATGTTACACTGTTTTAACCCCAAATAAAAATTAGTTTAAAATTAAATAGTCACTGGAAATAAAGTTTTGAGAATGTTCATTCAAAAAAAATCAAGTCGCTACAAATGCACTGAGAGGACATCAACTGTTTGCTGGCAGTGATGTCCAAGTACCCCCCCACCAAGGGTCCTAAATGTCTAAGGTGCAAGTAAACCCGAGGGGAAGGGCGATTCCATGCACAGGAGGGGGGGGGCACTGGCAGGTAGTCCACCCCCCGCAGCGCAGTGCATTACAGACACCCTCCCCTTCACCCTAATGCATGTTTGTATGAGGAAGGGGATATGTTAGGGGCTGTTGGCAGACTGACCCCCGATAGTGTTCTGTGTTCCTGTGCCTTCCTGGTCTTGGGTGTGGGGGGCTTCTGCGGCAGTCCCGCGTGCCTTGATCTGGATGTTTGGCAGGATTGCCCGGTGGTCGGGTTCTCTCCGTGACCCCAGGGCAGGTGTTGCAGGGGTCCGGGCTGCTGCTGCTGCTCCCCGGCAGGGGGTCTTGGCGTGTGGATGGCCGGGTGCTCTCCCCCTGTGTACATTCCATCTTTATCCACATTAGGAAACCATAAACACTCACCTGAGCACAGCCGTCAGCTCACCTTACCACTTATAGTATGTGTGACAGAATGAAAGGCTTTATTTGTGTGGGTTTGTATGATTAAGTGTGTGAGCTGCAGTTATATTGTGTTATGACTAGTTTAAATGTGGAGACTATCTCGACCAACAGGTGTGTTTGAAACTACAGAGTGTGTGTGTAGACAGAACCCGCCCATTCTAGTTTACTATTTAGACCTTGATGTTTTATGATGTTGTTTCCCTCTGTATCATCTTCTTTTTTTCTCTAAACCACACCCCTTTTACCCCCCGATTCTTCCTGCTTTGCTAGAGTGCGGACGCACAT
>NC_050516.1:6550426-6553434 GCF_002922805.2 Oryzias melastigma | reverse complement strand
CTTACTTCAATTAAACAAAAACAAAACTGAGGTTATTGTCTTTGGGGCTAAAGAAAAAAGGTTAGAGGTTACTACAGAGCTTCAATCTTGTGACGTAACGAAAGGCAGACAACATGGCTAGCACCGATAGCGAAGCAGAGTGATTCTACCATCTCTATTAGCGATTTCTCATCAGATGAACAGAAAGATGAAGAGGAAAGTTGCGGAGATGATGAGTCACTTGTGCAACCGTATCGATTCGAACCCCTTTGCGAAAGTGAGGAGGATGTAGCAGAAACTAGTAGTGATGCCGATGACGATAGCCAGCATGAAGATTCGGCTAGACTCCAGAACACGGCATGGTAAGTTGCCTTTCGACATTTTTGAATCTACGTAGACTAGGCTTAGTGTATACATCTGTAAAAGTACACGCAGAATTAAAAAGTCGATCTAATAATGGTGAAATGTTTTCAGTGATTCCTAACAGTATATATGTAGGACAGGTGGATTCAGTTTGTACAAATATGAGATGAACTAAAAATAACTTTTTGTCATAGGTGCCAGTGTCAATGTTGTGCTGTCATGCCTCTAGTGGTGGAGTGTATTTGCTGCCATGAAATAGAAGAAGTCCAAGGAGAAATGCTGCGCAGTGGGGTAAATGCTTCCTGCATCACTGAAGTGGATAGTTTCCAGACCTGCTGCCTGAATCCTGACGTTTTGAGGGTTGCATACTATGCATATATTGATAATCATGGTAGACTGGAAGAAACTACACCACATGAGTGAGTATACACAACGTGTTTAAGGTTGACACAGAATAATTACCAGGGTATACATTAGTTGCATTGCAGTTGAGTGAATGTTAATTTAGTAGCTGGTAAAAACAGATTCTTGGTCAGGGATATGATATATTTATTTCCTCAAATAAAACTGATATACAAACCTCTATGAACAATATAAACACATGTATGTAAATATGCTGTCAATATATTTCAAACACTGACAGACATGTAATCAAGTCTTTATTCTATTTTCAGAAGATATCGATATATCGCATACAGGCAGTTTGTGAGGCTGTGCTGGGGACATCTTGGGAGAGCGGTTCGTGTTACCCTGCCATCCTGTGCTGTGAACAAAATACGGTCAACTTTTCCTGCACCAACTGGACAGTATGTTGGATTTTTGTATCCTGCATTAGACTGATTCAAGTGGACTTGTATCTGGATTTGAACTGTGAGACAGCAGTTTCTTTGGTTGGCCTTTGGTATTCACTACTCAATGGAGGAGGCACATCTCTGACATCTACATCTTCTCTGGGGTATATGAGCCTGTCCAGGACATCCTTGATGATCTCATTAACATAGTCTGAAATGTATTGTGGAACACATATAAATAAATAATATATGTATATTATACCTACCTATACCAAACAAATGTATATGTATTTTTAAAATTTACATGCCTGTTTATATTGGAGTGAACCAATACATATAGAAATAAAGCAATATATTAGAAATAAAGAATTGTGTTTTTTTTATATAAATATGAACATAGGTTTATTGAAAAATGGAGAGAAGACAACTAACCAAATGTAGGTTCTTCTAAAACTTTACTCACTGTGTGTCCCCCTTTCTTCCACTTTGGGAGGGACACTGCATACTGGAGTTTACCTGATCTGGTACTTTGTTGAGTCCGCCCACTATTTTCATTGAAACGCATCACTGCTAACAGTCCTCTATTAAAAAAAGATGTATTGACATAAACATTCACCTGAAAAAAACTAACATCTTGAAAATATGTTACGCTAGAGACACCTATTTTTTCTTTGATAAGTTGATAAAGCAATGTTTCAAGTAACAGCATATAACATGTATGTACCTGCAAAGCTGGCCCTCATAAGAAAAAGCATACATTTTCGGAGCGTAGTGGTTCAAGAGGCTGTGGAACGCCTCCAGAGAGGATGTCTGCTCCCGGTTTGACACCTGTTTTAGATCTCTTATGAGGTATGTTGTTGTTGCCAGTTTTTCTAATTTCACCATCATGGTAGAACCTGTAAGCAAGAAAATTGCATGTACATCATCCAAACTTAATTATGCAATCAAGATGTCTCCAATAAAAAAATACTGCTGGGTAAAATATACAAAACATACTAACATGGTTTCAACCATTTCTCTCTGGCTGCTCTTCCTCTCAGCCTTTTATGCTCACATTTAGGGAATAACTCATTGTTGTGCGTATGAATATTTACAATATGATTCAGCACAGACGTCCACTTGGCTTCAACTAGGTTTGGCTCTGCAGAATCTGTTGACATGACTGACCAATAAAGGTGATTGATTATGCTGTCAATCCACTGTTTCAAGTCTGTGCAGTCTTTTTCTTTGGAGAGTGCCACAAGTTTTAAAGTTCTAAAACCTGGAAATAAGAATAAATATGTTAGATATTTCAAAACTGGAACAACTTCTGATAAAGAAAAAAGACTTGAGGAAATGAATAATACCCTTCGCAACATGCCAAACGTCCAAAAGGTGTTGAACATCTGGCAAATTCTCTCTGATCCATTTCCGTAACTGGACATGCCTGTCTGTTATTATCACATCTATATCGAGACCCTGTTGTTAACTGATTAACTGATCTTATGAAGCCCTCCTTTTCCATATGCGTGGCACCACCAACTTCATTGCTCTGTCAAAAATAGAAGCGATGGCAGTTTATCACATGTATATTTTACATGTATATTTACTAGATCCTAGACCTGGATAGTCGGCCAGTTGCTCATAATTATATGTAGTAAATGTAAATTATAAATATTATAAATGAATGTTAATAATTGCTACATATATAAACACACAACATCTAATGATATTTTTTACATTAAATGGGTAGTAGTAACTCCTCTATATCAAGAAAGATAAATACCTGCACCAGTTGCATGTCTATAATAACATTTGCTGGTAATTCTAACATTGTGTACATCCCATATTTTGCGGAATGACCAGGGCTGTCTGAGCGACCATCTCCAGCCAACA
>NC_050516.1:6531089-6548541 GCF_002922805.2 Oryzias melastigma | reverse complement strand
CCGCACGCCTGATCAGTTTGTCCAGTCTGTTAGCACTCCTCTTTGTCAGGTTGCCCCCCCAGCAGACCACGGCATAGAAGAGAGTGCTAGCCACCACCGACTGGTAGAACATCCACAAGAGCTTCTTGCAGATGTTGAAGGATCCCAGTCTCCGTAGGAAGTACAGACGGCTCTGGCCCTTCTTGTAAAGGTGGTCTGTGCAGCGTGTCCAGTCAAGCTTGTTGTCCAGCCACAACCCGAGGTACTTGTAGTCGCCTACAATCTCCACCTCATCTCCTCTGATGGTCACAGGTTGTGGTTGTGGGCTGGACTTCCTGAAGTCGATGACCAGCTCCTTGATCTTCGAGGTGTAAAGCTGGAGATGGTTCATCTGACTCCAGGAGACGAAGTCACTGATTACACTCCTGTACTCGTCCTCCCCGTCGTCCCTGATACACCCCACAATGGCTGTGTCGTCAGCAAACTTCTGTATGTGACACAGCTCCGAGGTGTAGCAGAAGTCTGAGGTGTAGAGGGTGAAGAGGAGGGGGGCCAGCACCGTCCCCTGGGGTGCTCCTGTGCTGCTGATGATGGTACTGAATATGTTCAGGCACTTCAACTGTGTGGGCTAGAAGCTCCTGTACTTCCTGGAATATTGTCATAGATATTATATATATATATATTAATATATGAATAAATATATATTTTTAGATTTCTTGATGAATTAATTACATGTAATAAACGTTAAACTCACTCTCTTTTGCGCCAGCTTTTCAGTCACAGATTTTCTCTTTTTGTACTGGCTGCTGCCAGTGCTGGTACTGGGCGTTTCTGTTTCGGTCGTTGCCACTAGCGATCTCTTGAAAATGGTGGGGATGGCGTTCGGTTTCAATACTTTTTTATATCTTACATGCATTCCCATGTCTTTCATGAGCTGTGGTGTTTCTTCAAAACAGCCTGCCTCAAAGTGTTCGCTGCATAAAGTTGACGACGCAGTTGGCACCCAATTCGCCCTCGTTCGCTGCACTTGTTTTGTCCATTGTTTTAGCAGCGTTTCTTGTTTTGGGAATTTATACACAGATACACTTTCACTAGATGTATTGCTACATCCAGCTGCCACACAACGACTTGGCATGATAATTAACAGATTTAAACACGAGAGAATCGTTCTGTTTACATTCTGTCCGAAGCGGAACTGCGAAAATCAATGCCTTTCGTGACGTCACAGGTCATATCGAGGTCACTTCCAGTCTGCGCTCTCAGCGGAAAATAAAAAACTCTGATTCCTTCGAAAGATGTCAATTATTCATATGCTTCGGATTTTTTTGAGGCTAACTATTGGTATCAATAGAATCAGCGTTTAAAAGGCTTTTTTATTTGACAAAGTTGTTCAAAGCATGTCACCCACACTTTAAATTTTGATAAACGCATTAAGGCAGTCACTAAATCAGCCTATTATCATCTCAAAAATATCTCAAGGATTAAAGATCTGATGTCTAAGCAGGACCTGGAGAAACTAGTGCATGCTTTCATCTTTAGTCGACTTGATTACTGTAACAGTGTTTTTACAGGACTACCAAAAAAATCCATCAGGAAACTGCAGCTTATTCAGAACTCTGCTGCTCGGGTTCTCACAAGGACCAAGAAAGTAGACCACATCAGTCCAGTTCTGAGGTCTTTACACTGGTTACCTGTCTGTCAGAGGATAGACTTTAAAGTTTTGTTACTGGTTTATAAAGCTTTGAATGGTTTAGGACCAAAATAAATGACTGACCTCCTGACCCAGTATGTACCAGCCAGACCTCTCCGCTCATCTGGATCTGGTCTTTTATCAGTTCCAAGAGTCAGAAATAAACATGGAGAAGCTGCATTCAGCTTCTATGCACCACAGATCTGAAAACATTAGATCTGCTGAAACAGTCAGTGTATTTAAATCCAGGTTAAAGACTCACCTGTTCTCAGCTGCATTTGATTAATATGTATTCAAAAGTTTACGTCCGCTCTGTTAATCTATGCTTTTTTTTAATTAAAATATTTTTACTTTCTTTTAATTTTATTTTAATTATCACATTTTTACTATTTCTTTTGATTGTTTCTTTTAATATTTTATGTAAAGCACTTTGAATTGTCTCTGTACATGAAATGTGCTATATAAATAAACTTGCCTTGCCTTGCCCCCCCCCCCCCTCTTCTTTTCCGTCAGGTCCAACAAAATAAAATCATAATCAATCTAAATAAAGTTTAGCATTAAATACAACAGGGGTTTATACTCAATAAATCCCTGTTGTGACAGTAAAATCTGCCCAACACTAGAGGCTCTCAGCCCGAATCTGTTTGCTCAGCTGTTGGACAGGGCAGAAAAAAAACGGAGTGAAGCGAGAGGCCACGCCCTCCCTTGCATCTTTTTTTTAAATTAACTTTAGTAATAACTTTAGTAAGATGGCAACAGAGGGAAGCAACATCATAAAACAACCAGGACTAAGTGATAAACTAGAATGGGCGGGGCCTGTCTACACACACACTCTATAGTTACACACACACTTGTTGGCCAAAATAGTCTCCGCATTTAAACTGAACATACTCACATATACTATACATATACTACACATGTACTCAATTCAACTGTAACAGCAGCTCACACACTCCATCATACAAACCCATTCAGATAAAGACTTTCATTCTGTCACACAAACGGTTAGTGCTAAGGTGAGCTGATACCTGTGCTCAGGTGAGTGTTTATGTTTCGCTGAGGTGGATGGTGATGGAATGTACTCAGGGGAAGAGCGCCCGGCCATCCCCATGCCAAGACCCCCCGCCGGGGTAGCAGCTGCAGCCAAGATCCTCCAACACCTGTCATGGAGCCGTGGAGAGAGACCGCCCGCCGGGCAATCCCGCCGAGCACCCAGACCGGGGCACGCGGGACCGCCGCAGAGGCCCCCCACACCCAAGAGCAGGAAGGCACAGGAACACGGAGAGTGCAGGCCCCAGCCCAGCCAGATCGCCCTCCCTTGCATCTACCAATCACCACTAGAAATATCAAATTTGAAAATACAATAGATTACCTTTTTATTTTCGCAATTTACCTGCATTACTTGTCTCTTAAATCAAATGAAAAAGCAATTCTCTGAACGGCTTTTTGATTGTCTTCTTCAACACCGCTCATTCTATAACATAATTAAAGTTATAAAGCCAATGAACCCTGCTTTTTTGTTTTCACATCCAGTTCGCAAAAAGTGTCTCATAAATCAGTTTGAGTTAGCAGTTTCAAGGGGTGCAGCACGATGACGTCAGTGCTCGCTCCTCATCTGGTTTGGTTTGTGCTGTTGGGAAACGACATGCCGTTCTCATTGAATTGTATAGAGAAAAATGAGAACAGTAAGGAAGAGGAGGAAAAACAAGCTCAGAGCTGAGATTTATCTTTTCACCTACAATTAAATGGGGATTTTTAAAAAATGTTTAATACCTGGATACAACATTCCTCATTGCGGTTAAAAGGTATCATAGGTGTCAGCGCTGCAGCCGTCCAATCCAATGACTCCAATTTGAGCCTCACCTCAGATTGCAAAACTTTATTATGAATTATGAGTCACAAACGCTTCAATACAAATAAGCATCTTTACGATCCAGCTAAGTCTGTATTTTGAGGTGGTGTTTGTAAAGTTTAACAAATATTAACAGCAATATTTTTAGTTAAATAGACGAGGGCTCTAGAGTGCGACCAATTTAGTCGCATTAGCGACCAAATTTTTCATTGGTGAGCCTAAAAAAAATTCTTGGTCAAACCAGTGGACCTAGTCTTCTGCGAGGACAAAACAAAGGAACACACATAATCTCCGCGACTCCAAAAGTCTCCTTTCTGTTTGTGTGTTCAGCTGTAACAACTTCCAATAAGAATTATTATTAATTTATTAGAATGTACATCTGAAGGTGCTTTCACACTGCCAGCGTCGGCGCGCAATCAAGCGGACACTTTCAGAGTCGTTCAGTTTGGGTCCATGCGCACGCCCGGGCCTGATGCTGGCAGCAGGTGGAGTGAATGTGTTCAAATCCTTTAACATCGGAGCTTTAGCTCCAGTGTTTAGGATACATTATTGCGTCAACCGTTAACGTGATGAGCATAATTCCAGCGGATACTGAAGCGTAGGAAACGAGTCTCACACTGATAGCAGCTCTGTGCAGATGTGAAGTGTTTGCGTAATCCACGATTTTTGTCGGACACTGCCGCGGAGACAAGCAGCTTCATGCTACAGCGCTCTCATGATGAACCCTCTATGTTAGTAATATTGTTGATAGGATTAAACATATATTTCTCTCATATTTGCTTTGTATGATTTTAACTTCTTTTCTCTTTCTGCTCATTTGAGGTCGTGCTCAGCTGGTATCTGGAAGGTTGCAGTCATCCTAAGCTGAAGGCTGTCTGGAGGCTGACATATTACAGATACTCGAAGATGCTGACGCCGACTTATTGCATTGAACTAAGACATTAATGATAGTAGAACCAGGGCTTGAGGCTGTTTTCCCTTCCACACCTTGAGAGCAGCAAATGTAAATATAACTAAGACCGCCCCTGAAAGGTTATAAATATGGGAAGCCTGGACCAAGATCTTCAGAGCGGGTGGAGACTGGTTTGAACATTCTCTGTCTGTTCTCCTTGTGCAAGTAAAATCTGATTTAAGAACTGACCCCTCTCTTGTCTTCCTTTCAGAGAAATGTTTCAGGTTGTTTGAACCTAACATTTAATTGGTCCTTCGAGCCGGATCCCAAGACATCCACGAGGTTCCGGCAGGTGCGGGGAAACCAGGGTGAGACTGTGGCCACAGCAGGTTCACTAGGAACCTCATTCCACCGTTAGGGATTCCAGGTTTCAGCGCACCGGTCGGGATCCGTGGGTTGATGGGGAGCCGAAGAAGAAAGACAACAGAGGGTGAGTGTGAGACATGGGTGAGCTGCAGTCAATGCTTGAGCAGCCATTGCCAATTCCCTTTCATGTGGGTATGGTTTGAAACTGTAGATTGTTTCTGCCATTTTTTAAGGATATCACTCTTTTGCGATCTCATCAGCTTCAGCAGTTTTCCTGATTCTTGATAAGCACGATTTCCTTCTGCAAGTAAATGCTCCATTTCATAACCAAAACTTGGGACAACAAACTGATCAGGCCAACTCTTGTGGCGCTGCAATTCAGGGGCATGTGGCAGTATGTCTGTGTCAGAAGATCCAACAGATGATGTATCATTGTCAGTTCTCACAACTCTCAATGTGCCTTTTTCTGGTAACTCTTGCATATCCAAAAGAAGGCAAAGATCACCATCAAAGTCTGGATCCTCATAATGCAGGCTAAAGTCCTCATCCAGTCTTGGCTTGAACCTCTCTTGCAAAATGTCTTTCAACTCTTCAACTTACTTGGGTCGTTCAGATAAAGTTAGTTGTAAGGCGGTTTCCCGTGCAACAAAGATACGCAGCACATGCTTCGGGACACCAGCCCTCTTTAGGTTCCTAGAGAGAGACTTAAAATACATCAACTCTTCTAAATACTGAAAGTAACATACACACTTCATATATACATGTCCACAAACCTACTGATCCTTATAAACATTGTAGCACGTATTCCACAGTCTGGATTGTCAGATAAACAGGTGTTTAAGGGATTTAACAAACTTTCAATGTAAAAATATGAAACGTTTGGGCGTCAAAAGCAATTTTCCATCTATGTTGTAAGCGCAGAGAGGTGTTTTGTCATTTAGCTCTGATGGGGTATGAACAGCCAAATTCTTGGGGAAAAGTTCATAGGATCTCAGATGCTCAATGTAGTGTGATGTGTGCTCTTGGCAAAGAAAGACAACACTACTGTTAATCAGGTACACTTGTTCAAGCCTGCAGTAATTTGGCAGTCCTCCCTCTTGCCCTACAGACAAAAGCGCTCCTACAACACAATCAGTTCCATCAATGCAGACCTTTGAGGTGCTGTAAATAACATCATTTTCTGTTATTTGTTCAATGTACATCTTGGCAACATTTGGAGGCATTGATACCAAAACAGATGAGACATTTGATGTCTGCTGGTTAGGTTTGAGGAATCCTGAAGCACTGAGATGGTAAGCTACCATGTATTGATGCTTTTCTTCTAGTGTTTTTAGCACATTCTTAAAGTTTTGTGTATCAAAACGATGTTTACCCTCAAACCTCATAGTCCACAAGTGGACAAGGGGGCCAAAACAACACACAAGGTCAGGGTGATGTTCAATGAAGTGATGCTTGGGTCGGAGTTTGAAATCTGGAAAAACTTCTTTCAGTGTTTCTCTATGATCCTGTATTTTGGACTGTAAATACCGTATGGACTCCTCTGTGAGTTCTGAGCTCAGACATAACTCTTTTAATTCCATCAGTACAGTCCATGGTCCATCCTCTTCAGGAACTGCAAGTCCAATTCAAATTCAAATTGATTTTATTTATAGAGCACTTTTCATATAAACAAATACATTTCAAAGTGCTGTATATAAAAACAAACAACACAATAAAAATACCCTCTTGTTAAAAATAAAAATCAACCCCCTAATATCATATATGTGAACAAGTGCACCAACAGACAAATAAAACGAATGATAAAATATGAATACATAGGAACCCTCACGTTTCTAAATGTCAAATGAGAGAACCCTGAAGATGCTGTCAACACCGACCTCCTGTCAGCTGTCGTCTACTTTCTGGGCCAAGGAGCGAGAGCCCCGCAACCCACAGCCTCCCACCAGCCGAGGAGAAACCCAGGCGAAGGAGCAGTGGGTACATCAGGGCCATGTCCCGTGGGCCAGGAAGCAGACGACCCAGCCAAATGTGAGAAGACACTAGTTTAAAAGCAGATGTTAAGTAAAAGAAACAAGCCAATGAATTAATTAAGATTAAGAAAGTTTAAAAATAAATAAATAAATAAGCAAAGATAAAAAAAATTAAAAATGACTAATGATGATAAAAGATAGTAATAATTCATAAAAACAGGTAGGAAAAGATAATATATATAAAATTATAAATATCACAATAAAATGTATATACGCATACAACATACACACATACTAAAAGCTAGTTAAAAGCTAACCTAAAAAGATGAGTTTTGAGTTTTTTCTTAAAAACCTGCACAGTTGATGAAGTCCTCACCTCCTCAGGCAGGCTGTTCCACAGGCGAGGCCCGTAGTGCCGGAACGAGGCCTCGCCATGGGTTTTTGTTCGAACTCTAGGCCCTTTTAGCAGGCCTGCACCTGAGGATCTGAGGGTTCTTGGAAGCTCTTGAAATAACTCGGATAGATAAGAAGGTCCAAGACCACTAATACTCTTATACACTAATAAAAGAATCTTAAAATCGATCCTAAAGCTGACGGGGAGCCAGTGCACGGACTTCAGAATCGGTGTAATGTGCTCCCTTTTTCTGGTTTTGGTCAAAAGGCGTGCAGCCGCGTTCTGGACCAACTGCAGCCGATTAATTGTGTTTTTCTTTACACCAGAGAGGAGCGCATTACAGTAGTCTAGTCTAGATGTTATAAAAGCATGAATTAAAATTTCAGCACTGGCTCTGGAGAGAAAGGGGCTGACTCGAGAGATATTACACAGGTGATAAAAAGCTGTCTTACTCACCTGGTTTTTATGTGCATCAAAGCTAATGTCTGAGTCCAACGTTACACCAAGGTTTCTAACTTTGTCACAAACAACCACAGATCAAAGGGAGTAGTCTAAGCAATGTGGCATTTTCATGACCATTCCCTCCAATATTTTTCTTTACACCAAAGTTTTGTGGTATTTTATGAGGTTTATCGATGTTGTCTGTGTGCTGATATTGAAAGGTCATAATTCTCTCATTCAAATGATCAGTGTGAAGTAATTGGAGCAAATCATTTCTCCAATACAAAGGGCAAGCTCTGCATGTACAATGCCCTCAAAGAGATCATGGAGGAGATCGAGTGGGAATCCAGTAACAGTATGAAAATACTGCAGATGCTGGCTCAGGACACAATCTGCACGAACACAATTTTGATTCTGATAATCCCCATGCACTACAGCCTGCACATCATCCTTGTGGCTTTCTTTCGTCCTTAGACTAAATTTACCACTCACAACCTCATGAGTTTGAATATTAGCTTGAGTTGCTGTGCAAAATCTGCAAAAACAATATGCTCTAAAATACTTTAAAAAAGCTGGTCAAATCATGAGCCGCAAGATTGTCAGATACCACACACATGACAGTTCCATGAACTACTTTGCCAATAGAGTCAATGAAGATGCCGTCTTCTTCAAGGGTGTGGAGGTCTCGTAACAAAGGACTAAGTGCTTTTTCATACCCAAATTTCTGTACGTCAGCTACTTTACATAACGCCGCTAGCTGAATCACATGCAGGGATGATCGATATTTTATGGGTAAATCTGCAAATGTCCAATAAACTGAACAGATTTTGTGTATCTTTCTGGACGTGCCAAGTGGGTTGGATATCTCCAAGTCATCAATATACAAAATCAGAGTTATTTTGAACTCATTTGAAGACAATAATGTGTTCTCTTTGAAGTTTGACCCATCTTGGTGGCTTACATAATGACCATGTTTTGCCAATTTTGTTTTCTTTATTTTCTCTAGGATATCAGTGTGATTGAAGATTTTTTGAAACATCTTAAGAATAGGAACATGTACTGCCATGTGTCCTGGCTCTAGCAGATACTGTACAGGCTTTACCACAGGGTAATTACCCTCTATGAAAGTTTTTCTTCTCTTAATTGAGGATAACTGCCTGCCCTTAGCAGTGGCACGAAGAACAACATTACTGCGCATAACAGTACTGACAACCTCATTTAGAAGGTCTTCACTGACCGTGATGTTGTGACTTTCTAAGATTTCTTTTATGTCATGTCTGAGTATTGGTTGGGATAAGGGAAAGATTTTAACTAAATGCTCAACTATTTTCTGGGATGCCATATCTGATTCATGAAGAATAGATTGCATTTTCAAAACAATAGATGCCAAGTTATAGATCAAGCGAACTCGTAAAGTATCTGTCTCACACTGATCATTTACCTGATCAAGATCAAAGTCCACAAATTGTGCACTGTGACTTTCAGCTGGTTCCCCAAAATGTTCTGCTGCATCTACAATTGGGGGACTATTGTTGTTTGTCAGTGCAACACACTCACCATAGTCTGAATCACCACTATGTTTTCTGCTCTTGTGAGCATTAAATGCTGAGTAGCTATTTCTTCTGTAATTACAGTTCTTGAATGGACATGCAACCATTTCATGACTTCGTAAATGACCCCTCAAATGACAAAAAAAAAGATTTGTCTCAGAAAATGGCAGCTTTAAGTTGCACAAAGAACATGTAAAAATTGTGCATTCTTCTCTGACTGCCCCCTCCTTGAACCGCCACCTTAGCGTGGTGGAGGGGTTTGAGTGCTTGAGTGATCTCAGGAGCTATGCTGTCGGGGGCTTTTGCCCCCGGTAGGGTCTCCCATGGCAGACAGGTCCTGAGTGACAAGCCAGACAAAGAGAACCCCCTTTATGAGTTATAACATAAAAGATTCCGTTACGTCGCCCGGATTGGCGTCACCGGGGCCCCACCCTGGAGCCAGGCCTGGGGTTGGGGCTCGAAGGCGAGCGCCTGGTGGCCGGGGCTCCTCCCACGGGCCCCGGTCGGGTCCAACCCGAAGGAGCGACGTGGGATCACTCCCCAGTGGGCCCACCACCTGCAGGGGAGCTCTGAAGGGGCCGGTGCATTGTGGTTTGGGTGGCAGTCGAAGGCGAGTGCCTCGGCGGCAGAAACCCCGGTCATGCAATTTGGCTTTTGGGACATGGAATGTCACCTCTCTGGGAGGGAAGGAGCCTGAGCTGGTGCGAGAGGTTGAGAGATACCGACTAGATATAGTTGGGCTCACCTCGACACACAGCCTGGGATCTGAAACTCATTTCCTCGAGAGAGGCTGGACTCTCTAACACTCTAGAGTTGCCCATGGTGAGAGGCGACGGGCTGGCGTGGGCTTACTTGTGAGCCCCCAGCTCAGCCGCCAGGTGTTGGAGTTTGTACCAGTGGACGAGAGGGTCGTGTCCCTTCGCCTTCGGGTGGGGGACAGGTCTCTGACTGTGGTTTCGGCTTACGGGCCGAACAGCAGTTTGGAGTACCCAGCCTTCTTGGTGTCTCTTGAAGGGGTACTGGAAAGTGCCCCAACGGGGGACTCCGTTGACCTCCTGGGGGACTTCAATGCCCACGTGGGGAATGACAGTGGCACCTGGTGGGGCGTGATTGGTAGGAATGGCCTCCCTGACCTGAACCCGAGCTGTGTTTTGTTGTTGGACTTCTGTGCACGTCATAGTTTTGTCCATAACAAACACCATGTTCGAACACAAAGGTGTCCATCAGATCACCTGGCATCAGGACACCCTAGGTAGGAGATCAATGATCGACTTTGTAGTTGTTTCAGGCGATCTCCGGCTCTGTGTTCTGGACACTCGGGTAAAGAGAGGGGCTGAGCTGTCCACTGATCACTACCTGGTGGTGAGTTGGATTCGCTGGCGGTGGAGGAGGCCGGAAAGACTCGGCAGACCTAAACGTACTGTCAGGGTCTGCTGGGAACGTCTGGCTGAGCCCTCCGTCAGGGAGGTCTTTAACTCCCACATCCGGGAAAACGTCAAGCAGGTACCGAGGGAGGTTGGTGACATAGAGTCCGAGTGGACCATGGTCTCCACCTCTATTGTCTCTGCTGCTTTCCGGAGCTGCGGTTGCAAGGTCTCTGGTGCCTGTCGTGGTGGCAACCCTCGAATCCGGTGGTGGACACCGGAAGTAAGGGTTGCCGTCAAGCTGAAGAAGGAGTCCTATCAGGCCTGGCTGGCTTGTGGGACTCCAGAGGCAGCTGACAGGTACCGGCAGTTTAAGCGAGCTGCGGCCCGGGCTGTGTTGGAGGCAAAAACTCGGTCCTGGGAGGAGTTTGGTGAGGCCATGGAGAAGGACTATCGGTTGGCCTCAAAGAGATTCTGGCAAACCATCCGGCGCCTCAGGAGGGGAAAGCAGTTTTCTGCAGGCACTGTTTTCAGTGCAGGTGGAGATCTGCTGACCTCGACTGGGGACATTGTCGGGCGGTGGAAGGAATACTTTGAGGATCTCCTCAACCCTGCTGACACGCCTTCCATTGAGGAAGCAGAGGCTGAGTACACTGGGGTGGAACTGTCCATCACCCAAGCGGAGGTCACTAAGGTAGTAAAAGATTTCCTCGGTGGCAAGGCTCCAGTGGTGGATGAGGTTCGCCCTGAGTACCTCAAGTCTCTGGATGCTGTGGGAGTGTCTTGGCTGGCACGTCTCTGCCGCATTGCGTGGCAAACAGGAACCGTACCACTGGACTGGCAGACTGGGGTGGTGGTTCCCCTTTTCAAGAAGGGGGACCGGAGGGTGTGTTCCAACTACTGGGAAAATCGCACTCCTCAGCCTCCCTGGGAAAGTCTATGCCAGGGTATTGTAGAGGAGAGTCCGTCCGATAGTCGAACCTCAGATTCAAGAACAACAGTGCGGTTTCCGTCCTGGTCGTGGAACAGTGGACCAGCTCTACACCCTCTCCAGGGTGCTGGAGGGTTCGTGGGAGTTCGCTCATCCAGTCCATATGTGTTTTGTGGATTTGGAGAAGGCGTTCGACCGCGTTCCCCGTGGTGTCCTGTGGAGGGTGCTCTGGGAGTATGGGGTCCGGGGAGCCTTACTCAGGGCTGTCCGGTCTCTGTACGACCGGAGCAGGAGTTTGGTTCGCATGGCCGACAGTAAGTTAGACCAGCTTCCGGTACATGTTGGACTCCGGCAGGGCTGCCCTTTATCACCAGTTCTGTTCATAGTCTTTATGGACAGAATTTCTAGGCGCAGTCAGGGGCCGGAGGTGATCTGGTTTGGGGTGTGGTGGAATATTTGTTGATCCGATGAAATGAAGAAATGTCAAACGTTTTCATGAAAGTTTATTAAACAGAGCAGAGAAAAGTACACACTGGCGAGCATGGCGGAGAGGTCTGCAGAGCCCTGATCTGCAATGAAGGACATTCGTATTTTATGTGATCATACAATCAGCTGTTAATCAGGAGCTTGCAGACGGGAGCGTAAATGCCATATCTAATATGAACAAGATGTTCTAATGAAATCAAAATGTTTACACATTGTGGTCAGGGTGTTCTGACAATAAGAAACCAAGACTCAGAGGATGAGACATAAGCAAATGTATAATTTCCATGACAGGGAACCACAGGATTTCCTCTCTGCTCTTTGAAGATGATGTTGTTCTGTGGGCTCCATCGAACCAGGACCCCCAGCATGCATTGGAGCGGTTTGCAGCCGAGTGTGAAGCGGCTGGGATGAGGGTCAGCACCGCTAAGGCCATGGTTCTCGAATGGAGAAAGGTAGTTTGTCCTCTCTCGGTGGATGGAATGCTCCTGCCTCAGGTGGAGGAGTTTAAATATCTTGGGGTCTTGTTCACGAGTGAGGGAAGATCAGAGCGTGAGATCGACAGACGGATTGGAGCAGCGTCCGCTATTATGCGGTCGCTGTACCGGTCCGTTGTGGTGAAAAGAGAGCTGAGCCAGAAAGCAAAGCTCTCAATTTACCGGTCGATCTTCGTTCCAGTGCTCACCTATGGTCATGAACTTTGGGTCGTGACCGAAAGAACGAGATCCCGACTACAAACGGCTGAAATGAGTTTTCTCCGCAGGGTGGCTGGGCGCTCCCTTAGAGAAAGGGTGAGGAGCTCAGTTACTTGTAGAGATCTCGGAGTAAAGCTGCTTCTCCTCCGCATCGAGAGGAGCCAGTTGAGGTGGTTCGGGCATCTGATCCGGATGCCTCCTGGACGCCTCCCTGATGAGGTGTTCCGGGCATGTCCCACTGGGCGGAGGCCCCGGGGAAGACCCAGGACACGCTGGAGAGACTATGTTTCTCGGCTTGCCTGGGAACGCCTCGAGGTCCCCTCAGAAGAGCTGGAGGAAGTGGCCGGGGAGAGGGAAGTCTTGGCATCTTTGCTTAGACTGCTGCCCCCGCGACCCGGTCCCGGATGAAGCGGAGGAAGATGGATGGATGGATGGATCTCTGACTGGATCATTTTCGTAACATCTTCTTGATAGTCGCCTTTTTTCATTATAGTTTTTCTTTATTGCAAGCTATTCAAGTTATGAACTGACCAATCAAATGCATCAGTAAAAGCATGAGGAGCCTGCTGGCCCCGCCTTTAACATTTGATTGACAGCTTCTACAGAGCTGCTTCCAATGGAAGAGGGTTGGACTTGGAAAATTTTGGTCACAGTTGGCAATAATAGACTCCCGGGTGACCGCTAGAGTCCAGTGGTTTAAGCATTAGTTGGGAAGGTGGAAATATAACTGAATTATTGCATCCCAGAGATGGAGAAGTGAATACAGGGTTTTTTTTGTTTTGTTTAGTTTTTATTGTTGATTTTTTTTCTAAATCTGGTCTCTGTACACCATCCGTGCATTGTAAATAACATGTAGACAATCACGCAAAACTATTGGTGGTAGCTCCACCCACAAGCGTTTGGAGTTCGAGCCTCGAGTTCATCATGGCCATGCTTTTTTTTTTTAATGATCTTCCAGTGAGAAACTTGCCCCGCATCGGAAGACGGGCATCTGACACGAATTTCGCCCGCGAATCCCATTTGAATTTAGCATGACTGCAGCATAACACAGCTAATTCATTTCTCGGTAAACTCTTCACTGTAAAACCTACATAACAGAGGGGATGAATGGCTTAAAGCGCCGTCGGTAAACAGCTTTAGCCTTTAGCTTAGCCTTGTGTTTACGTCCAGCTCGGCACCCTCGGTATTTCCTTGTTAGCTCCGATGGGATAACGTCACGAAGTCCCGTGATTCTGTGCTTCCTGAGCTCCAGTAAGCTCTTCAGGTTAAGCGCGACAGAATTATCTGTATTAAAAAAAAAAAAAGAGTTGAGTTGTAAAACACCTTTAATATTAAGCAGCGTTTTACAAATTTAATATTACATGAACAGAGAATGAAATTGAAATATGCACGGGGAAAAACAAACAATTCAAAAATTCAACACCAAAGAGTCTCCGCTAGCAGAACCTAAAACATTTTGAAACGCCCAGATTTTTTCAAACTCAGCAACAGAATTAGTAAGTTTATAAAAACTGAACTCCACCCCAAAATGTGCCACCAAACGCCTCCTGAAAAGGAACAAAAGTCGTCTGACCCGGTCCACTGGATCCGGTTTTTCCGGGACCTCCAAACAGCCAGCTTGGCTCCAGCAGAGAGGAAGTTAAGAGTGTGCACACTCTTTTTCTTAGCCTCATATTTTGGGCTGTAAATGAAACAAACCAAAGCAAACTGTTCTCCTCAAACAACACCTGAAAAAAAGAAAAAAGACAGATGGACCACCGACTCACTGACGGAACAAAACGGGCACCCATCCCCCGCGCCAGGATTGACGTGTGTCAGATATCTGTTTGTGGCTATGATCCCATGTACGACCCTCCACTGGAGGTCACCTGCCCATTTTTCAACAGGAGCTTTGTACCGGGATCTCCAACAACCCCTCTGGGAAGACCCAGTGCCAAAAAATCCAGTCCCCCCCGACACTCTGACGTCTGCAAGGGAGCACATGTTGGAGACCTTGACGGATACGAGGTAGAGGGCCTTCTTTCCCAGAGTCTTCAAATTCCCAAGCTGTGGGGACATCCAGGACAGCAGCTTATTTCTGTCCTCTCCCCTCGTGTCGCAGGATGGAGAGATGTGCAAGGGGGGGAAAGGAAAATCCATAAAAAACAAGAGAAAGAAAGAAAGGTAGGATTAGATAAAAAAAATTAAGTACAAGTTGAAGCTGTAGTTTTTTTTAAAAGTGTAACGCCCTCTTGTGGTCGACAGAAAAAGTTTGACAACTCGCAGCATCTGGTATTCCCAGGCGGTCTCCTATCCAAGTACTAAACTGATCCGACCCTGGTTAGCTTCTGAGATCAGATGAGCTCAGGGCGGTGTGGCAGTAAGAAGTGTCAAAACCAGGCCCAGCTAACCACTACGGTCTTCATACCCAGAAGTAAAATGGCTCGATTCCTGAAGCTCTGGCTGCCACTGCGTGTGGTTGGAGTCCCCTTCATGACGTCATCCCAGACAAAATCCGTGTGTCTGTATTTCTCTCACAAAAATAATCCAAACTTCTTTAAAGATGGATGCACATATGATATATCTGCCTTTAGTAGGCCTGGCCATCGCTTCACTGCTCCACAACACACAGCTTCATGACTGTGTGACTGGGGATTGGGGGTGGGGGTTCTTAAAGGAACGACGCGTTTAAAGTAACAAACATCTATTTGAGCCGGAATTTATTGAAGAAAGGACACAACAGCAAGGTATACAGTATTCTGCAACTAAAATTAAAGTTTTTTGCTGATTACCACTAGCTCTGTGGAGAAATCAAGGGTAATGTTAGTCTGGAGGCGGGGCTTGCAGCACAGACTCTTCCTGGAGGGAGCTGTTGGCATCGATCTTACGTCAGCACGTTTTCAACCGCTCGTTTTTATGGGTATGGGAGGGGCTGCTGCAGACAGTGCAGGTTCATATCAAAATATCACTTTGGGGTTCTTTATAGTAAGGAATGAACAGTAAAATACATTTAAAGCCGCAAAAAGTAGAACTTTAATGGTAGGACCCCTTTAATATAAAGGGAAGCCAAAATGATGATTTCCTCGCTTTTCACAATAACCCAAATATTTTTGTTTTGATTTAAACAAACTTCAGAATAAAAAGACATTTTGCAGGGAAAAAAATTTAAATAAAAAAAAACAACAGCATAAGCAGATTAATCCTCAGATCTCCATGTTCTCCACATAATCTTGCTCTTTATCCATTTCAAAGCATCACTGGTGAGGAGTTGGTAGAGGAAGATTAAGGCTCTGAGGAGCTGATCAGGGGGCCCGTTTCAAGAAGCAGGTTTTGTTTGAACTCTGAGTTCGTGAACTCTAAATTCAGTAAAACTCTGATTTTTCGGTTTCATAAACAGAGATAACTCAAACCCGGGAAAGTGGTCAAAACCAAGCCCGTTTCAAGAAGCGGGTTAATCTGAACTCAGAATCAGTCACTATGGCAACTGAGTCTGTGAACGTAACCTGGTCTGGAGCAGGTTTTCTTCAGGAAACTTAGAGTTCTCTGCGGTCTCCGCCCCTTCTTAAGGTGAAGGATGTTCAAATATGAGTTCCTCATTAACATTTAGAGAACATTCACATTAGAGACGTCACGTTTTCACCACACAGAAACCAAAATGACATGTTCATTCATAGAGGATCATGTAGAGAGGAGGCTGATTAATCCAGAGGAAATGTTATTTACGTCGGTAGAGGATTTGGAGGACTCGAGTCGACTGACTGCAGTTTCCCCGATTCATTAGTTCTTTGAGTGATATTATAAATAGTGAGTTTTTCCAGGGACAGGGACTCAATATTAATAATACAGAGTTTTCTTTTCCTCGTTTTAAACCCCTAACAATGGAAATCATTAAATGTCAAACACTGGGAAACGGTCTGAAATCATCTACTGTTCAGCACTAGCGATGAATGTTAGCTTGGTTGTCAGCAACGCTGCTTCCCCCAGCGGGGGCCTGAGATCGACTCCCGGCACCGGAAAGCATTTTTATGCTTTAAAAAAAAAAAAAAATCGGTGAATAGTTTTTAAGTCTTGAGAATTAAAATTAAATACATGATTTTTTTTTTTACATATGCCAGGCAGCTACAGTTTCTTTTTAGCGTGCAGTGATATCTGTGTGTGTAGGTGGGGGGTTACGATCACGGAGATTACTTATTAGATTGGTAACAGATCAAAAACCACTCCTTACTCAACAAGAGACAAAATAACCTTCCTAACATTATTTATTCATTATTAGAAATGATTCAAATAACTGCAGATATTTTCTCTCTGTTCTACCGCTGCAGCTGTATTGCTTTTCCTCCAGAAAATGTTCTCCTATAGTCGCATATGCTTGAAGGAATTTATCAATTTCCGCCGCCGGAAGTAGTAAACTCAGACGTTTGTCCCCGTTGCCATGGTGAATCGTGCTGTCTTTGCTCTATTGATCAGGGCTTTTTATGGTCGTGACGCTCACACCTGATTCTGGTTCTGACAACTTCAAGTTGATTGAATCAAACATTTTCAGCTGTTCTGGAACCGAAAACCCTGAGTTTGAGAATTTTGAGTCCAGTGACTCTAAGTTCAGGTTTGAACTCTAAATTTGTTGAACCTGCTTCTTGAAACGGGCCCCTGGTTTCTTCTGCTCAGTTTTGGAGTCTGTACAGTTATGGGGTGGTTCTATATGGAATTATTTTCCTTCAGACTCTACACTCTTCCTTTATATCATCAATTAAATTAATTCTTGATTTTGCTTCTTTTTACAGAATTACTGTCTGTCTTTCCGCCATACTCTGTTTAACTGTGCACGTGACGGACCTGCTCGCTCAGCAAGCCCCCCCCCCCCCCCCC
>NC_050516.1:6527115-6531076 GCF_002922805.2 Oryzias melastigma | reverse complement strand
TCCATGTGCGTGCCGTCTTCATTCTCGTGCAGCTTGAAGAGAAAAATGAAAGAGAGTGCTAAAGAGACTCAATAAAAATGAGCATGGCTCCCAGGAAGAAGTCAAAAGAAAAATTGGTTGCAATGCTACATCATCCTCCTTGACTGTTCTCACTGTAGATTGCAGTAAAGTTGTGGTGAAATTGTGAATTAATTTTTATTTAACCTTTTTTATCCAGGCAGGACAGATTCAACAGCATTCTTATTTTCAACTGAGGCCTGGCAAAAGGCAGGGTGTGCAACTAATTGCGGTGTTTACTTGAATTTGTGTTAATAGTTGCGATCACAACTTTGCAAAATCCTGGAGGGACTGATAAGAATATGAACTATAACAAGGTAGCAAAGAACTCCTAGCAGTCTAGGTGCTCGGCGGGATTGCCCGGCGGGCGGTTTCTCTCCGCGGCTCCATGGCGGGTGTTGGGGGGTCTTGGCTGTAGCTGCTGCCCCGGCGGGGGGTCTTGGCGTGGGGATGGTCGGGCGCTCTCCCCCTGAGTACATTCCATCACCATCCACCTCAGTGAAACATAAACACTCACCTGAGCACAGGTGTCAGCTCACCTTAGCACTAACCGTTTGTGTGACAGAATGAAAGTCTTTATCTGGTTTGTATGATGGAGTGTGTGAGCTGCTGTTACAGATGAATTGAGTACATTATGTTTAGTTTAAATGTGGAGACTATTTTGGCCAACGAGTGTGTGTGTAGACAGGCCCCGCAGATTCTAGTTTATCACTTGGTTCTGGTTGTTTTATGATGTTGCTTCCCTCTGTTGCCATCCTCTTCTCCCCCTCCCCCACCCTCTTCCTTTTTTCTGTCCGGTCCAACAACAGAGAAAAATAAATAAATAAATTAAAAATAAAAAAAATAAATAATAAAAAGAACTCCTAGCAGTGATTGATGTTGTCAATATCCTACTTTCCCCCCTTTCTCCCAACCCCCACAATACACAATCTCACAATCTTCCACCTGGGCCTTCTCTTTTTTCCTCCATTTCTTGGATTTTTTTTTTTTCTATACTAAATTTCTCTTTTTTTTCCACATTTTCCCCTTTGCTTTTCATTTTGTCTCATTTCTCATTTCCCTCTTGTATTTTCACTATCCTTCCAACTATTCTCTTAAACCCTTAACTGTTACTTAAACAAAAAGAAATACACTTGCAGTGTTAGAAACATGAGTAGGTTTAAATAAAACCAAAGAGGCTTTAAATTAGTTTTAGGAAGCTGTGCATTTTTTATTGCAACCATTTGGATATTGACATTTATTTTTGCACATTTAATGCCAGAAGTTAGAACAGAAACAGGAAAACAAGTTATTACATGTATGAACAAGAAAACTTCACCAAAGAACCCCTAGTTGTTTTCGTTTGATTTAAATTGACACATATGGCTCCACTGATATAAATAATAAACGCCCACATGACTAATTATCCCACATAAACTTTTTTATTTAAAGATAAACACAGAATCTGTCGAGAACAGTAACACAAAATTACTGGCCAAACATCCAATCATTACTTTCACAAATTACATTAACCTGGCAGAAAAAAAAAAAAAAACTAAAGCGAATGGGAAGGTCATACTGATATTCTAATAATGTTTGAAATATTTTTATCTTTATGGTACTCTGTAACTTCTGTATATCTATATCTGTTTATTCATTGAATATGAATGATAGCATAACACGTGGTTAGCTAATGTAATTTATCGTCAAAAATCTGTTACCTCTTTTGTTTAAATCATGATGACGACACAAACTTTCCAAATGACTCTGCTCACAAGTTTACATCCCCTGATGACTTTGTTCTGAAAACATGAACACAAGCTGATCCTAAAGGGTTTGATTGACAGCTAAAGGTAACTATCCTCACCTGTGACTCTTTTACCTGTAAAAAATGTGTGGACTAGATGTCTTGGAGTCTTTGGACTTCCAACAGAACCTTCATCCTTCATCCAGAGCTACACTGACATCTCTGGATCCTGGGTCATGAGGAAAGCTAAAAAGCTGTCAAAAGATCTACAGGAAAACAGAGATTTTGCTAAATTGTAAAAAAAAAAGGAATTTACTTCACTTTGCTAACAAACTTGTCATTTCTGCAAATTCAGCTTCAACAACTTAAAACACATTCAAAAACAAATTATAATTCCATCCCATTTGTGATAAATGTCTGAACACAACAAACATGTATTGAAGTGGTAGTCAAGAGCAAAAAATGCATTAAAAAAACCCTCACTAGGGAGTAAGCTGTCCTAAACCATGTCATTTGGTATGACCAGCATATGTGGTTTATTGTAATACCGCCGCCAACCAATAGAGGGCGCTGTTGTCACGTAAGACGTGATGGAGTTGGAGATTAAGCCGGTGACTGCTTGTGGATCTGAAGAAGCAGCAGAGCTGCTAGTGCTCGAAAATACACAACAACATCGGTTTATAACTTTACAAACGTCATGCTAAAACAAAAAAGCATCAATTGGATTTAAACATAAACCTCTGAGCTTCAGAGCACATCTACGTGAAAGAAAGCGCTTCCCCACCGTGCAGCACCGGGGCTAGTTAGCTTGGCAAAAAACAAAATATTAAAAGTAAACTATTTCAGATAATCCTACCCTTTAAAATGTCACAACAGTTAGAAGGGTAGGGGGAGAATTCAGATTCAGTCCAATATACTAGAAATAATCGTGTTTGCATCTTTACCTTTGCATGGATTTCAGGGTGGCTTGTATGGGGTCAAATCAGGATCAGCTAAAAGTGAATGAAAAAACAGATTGAAAAATAGATGTTACTGAAAAAAAAAGAATTGAAAATTTGAAAAGTAAAAGAGTGAAAACTTGAAATAAAAAAAGCTATAAATTAAAAAATTACTAATTGAAAACAAATTATTCTTTAGTAACAGCTGCTGTTTTGAATTTTCAACTTTTTTTTTTTTTTTTTGAGTCTTCACTTCCAGTCCTCAGTTTTCAGTAACAATTCTCTATTCGAGTTTTCACTGCGGGCTGCACGGTGGCGCAGTGGTTAGCGCTCTCGCCTCACAGCGAGAAGGCCCCGGTTCGACTCCCGGCTGGGACCTTTCTGTGTGGAGTTTGCATGTTCTCCCCGTGCATGCGTGGGTTTTCACCGGGGACTCCGGCTTCCTCCCACCATCCAAAAACATGCTTCATAGGTTAATTGGTGACTCTAAATTGCCCCTAGGTGTGAATGTGAGAGTGGATGTGTGTGTGATTGGGGCCCTGCGACAGACTGGCGACCTGTCCAGGGTGTACCCCGCCTTCGCCCATCAGCAGCCGGGTTAGGCTCCGGCACCCCCGCGACCCCGAAAGGGAAGAAGCGGTCAAGAAAATGGATGGATGGAGTTTTCACTGCTGAGCTGAGCCTAATTTCACATTTGAGCTCATTGGCTACCGGGACACGTTTCCCAGGGGGGACAGATGACTCCTCACTACACATTTTCTCCTCTTTTTTCAGACTCGAATGGATATTTTTAAACTTTTCTCTCATTTTTTTACTCTCACTGTTCAAACTTTCAAAGAAAAAAATAAGTCAAATAAGTCTAATAACGATGAAGTTTTATGTAATGCTGCGGAGCTGCACGTCTGCATGAAAACGGCGCAGAGGAGATCGATTGACAAGATCAACATCAAAGCCGCGCTGAAAACATCCACCAAACAGTGAGACTGTGAAAAGTACACCGCGATACTAGTGAGGTAAAACTGCACAGTAGTGATACTGCCCTCCATGGGGTTGATTGGAGTGCAGTGACACAGGGGGAGACAAACAGACAACGATCTGCAGCAGAAAAAACGTCACATCCCCATTACCTCTTGGGGAATGATGAGATGCATTTTCGGGTAGCCAATGAGCTCAAAACCCCATGTAAAATTAGGCTCAGCTCAGCAGTGAAAACTCGAAGAGAATTAAAACTGAAAACTGA
>NC_050516.1:6515642-6526901 GCF_002922805.2 Oryzias melastigma | reverse complement strand
ACATTTTCAATTCTTTTTATTTCAGTTACAACATCCATTTTTCAAGTTTTCAATCTGTTTTTTCGTTCACTTTAAGCTGATCCGGATTTGACCCCATAGGCTTGTCTGCAAACGTTGCCTTAGATTTGTGAGATTTGTTTTGTTTTTGCTTGTATTGGTCGCTCCACACAATGTCTTGTTGAGGGTCATGTTAAAAGTACAATTGTCCTTTTATGTAATCTTCTTTTTCTACCTGGAGTAGAAATTTTTCACCTATATCACAGACACAATTTATTGAAATAGCGTCTTCCCGCGCGGGCTACAGGACTCGGTTTTCTGATTGGATCGCTTTGCATTTGCTCCCGCCCTCCTCCACCATCTGTCATTATGATTGGATGTAGTCTTTGATCAGCATTTTTGTTTCGTTTTTATTCGTCGACGAAAATGTCTATCGTTTTAGTTAAAGTTTTTGTGTATGAGCCAGACTTTTGGTTTCGTTTAGTTTTCATTGGGTGAAAAATGTCGTTGACGAAGACGATGACGAACATTTTTCGTCAACGAAATTAACACTTGTCAGTTCAATCAACAAAAATTCCTGTAACAACTGCCAGACAAATGTTAGGCATGCAAAGAAAAAAAAAACAACTTCAGCAGTGGTTCAGGACTCTGAAAGACTATGGTGTGGATGTTTCAAGATGTACAATGAGGAGGAAGCTGAAAAAAATGGGCTGTATAGTCGAGTCGCCAGAAGAAAACAGCTCAAAATAGCTCGTTTACAAAACACCAAACAGCACGAGACAAGCCTCCAAACTGCTGGACCAAAGTACTTTGGAGTGATGAGACTAAGGTAGAACTATTTGGCCACAACCATAAACACTACATTTGGATTGGACTCAACAAGCTCTATGATGAAAATAACACTATTCTCACTCTGAAACATGGAGGTGGATCACTGATGGTTTAGGATCTGTGAGCTTTTAAGACTCAGGAAACTTGGTCAGAATTTATGGTAAGATGACTGCAGCACATTATCAAAAAAATACTGAAGGAAAACTGTCATTCTGCAGCTCAGAGGGAGCACATGGGACACACTTGGAAATTTCAACATGACAATAATCAAAAACACAAGACCAGGTCCACCTGTCATTGGTTCCAACAGGATAACGTGAAAGCTCTGGAGTGGCTCCAGACCACGGGCAGTTCAAGTAAGACAGCGCAAGAATTTAAAGGAGCTTAAGGTTTTCTGCCAAGAAGAATGGGCTGCTTTATCATTAGGGAAATAAAGAACCTCGTCCACAATGGCCACAAGAGACTTCAAGCTGTTATTGACACATAAGGAGGCAATACATGGCATTAAGAACAGGAGGATGTAAACAGGGTCATTTGGGAAGTTCCTGGTGTTATTATTAAGATTTAAAAAGGGTAAACCTTTTATTTTATTTCATTTTATTATATGTTTTACAAGAAATTGTTTTACACCACCACTAACTATGAGTGGGAAGAAAATTGTTTGTGTTATCATTCACATCATGTGAAAAATTACCAAGAATGTGAGATATGTTAACTTATGAGCACTTTATACCTTTTACATAACATAATCAAACAGCATTTTAAAGGGATTACATTTGCACACAGAACAGCTTCTGTTTCATATACATAATACATAAACATAACAGCCTTTTTTTCCAATTTACATCCTAAAATATAGGTTCTTTACATTTTATCACTTAAACGAGTTTTATAACGTTGTGTTAAGATGCACAACAATAACTACCTTCTGTCAGACAAAAGATGTGTGACCAACACCACAAACAGTTAGGTTAAGAACACAGGTTGTTTTTATGTTTTCACACACTTTGCACAGTATCACACGTTTTTAATCATCTGTTGCAGTTATCTTTAAAGACAACATAATTGTAACAGTACAACTTCTACTTGTTGGATATAATCTGTGATGTCCCAACTTTGGGACATTCGTTATACAGAAACATGCTGACAAATTTTGAACCAAGTGTTTAGATATATGATGAGTCAGTGTGTTCATGAACAAATAAATGGTTTCTTCTGTTTTCTTCTTCCAATGTTATCCTGTAAGTCTGATTGCAGAATGGGTGAAACTTCCCTCAGTTCATCAGGGTCCTTCACTCATAAAAGCTGCGATCCCTACGTGTAGAAAAAGGAAAGAGAAGAGATTTATTTGATTCCTTTATAGCAGTGTTTTTCAACCTTTTTTGAGCCACGGTACACTTCATCCATGGAAAAAATCCCGTGCCACACTAGCATCCAAAAGGTAAAAAATGTTAGTATGTATTGATCTACATTCCCTCCACAATCTAGTGTACATTTTTTTTAATATAAGTGGGAAGCATCATTGCAGCGCACAGGTACTGTCACTTTAACCCAGTGTTTCTCAATCTCAATTCTCTTTTACACCCCCTCCCATGAACAACTCAACACCTCCCTCCACAACAACTTTCTGCTGCAAATATTGTCGGTATCATTAATCAATTTGCTCAAGTTAAACGTATATCTCGTCAAAACAGTCTACCTTTATTATCATTAAAGAATGATTCAAAAAAATCTAAAAAAAGAAAATTCTAAATAATCAGTTTTTATGAATGTTTTTTTAAAAATACTTCCAAAACTATCAGACAAAGTAAAAACTACGGACTTTCCTGGTTTCCCTCCACAATAGTGATGGAATTTTGGCTCTTATCAGAGATTCAGTTCTGTTGCATTAGCTCTCTGTAAACAGCAACTCTTTCTGCTATCAAATGGATTTTTAGGTTGTTTTTGCTATATTTAATTTATTATCAACTACTATGTAGGATTATGCACAAAATCCAAGATGTAAATATGCTTTTTTTCATATAAAGTGTAAATTATGTATATGCTGTTATTTATCTCTTCCAGATAGAATGTACAAAATTAATGATAAAAGAACTAACTATTAACTATTCAGTTTTTAACTCTACACATTTTAAGCTTTTTTCTTTTTAAACTCATTTGAAGTGAACAACACAAAACTCTGCAACCACAACCCAAATACAAATTAAATTGTCCAAAAACCACTAAATCAAGACTTTTATTCACATTGACATTAAGAAAGACAAAAGAGTTTCAGCTTTGAGGATGTCATCTGCTTTCTTCTCTCAGTGATGATCTGGTCTGTTTTAGAGAAGATTCTCTCAGTTCTCAGATGTCTGCACAGGTTGATTGTGGAGCCATAAATATATACAGAGTATATATACATATAGAATATTTCCTGCAGATTGTTCCTTCATATTATCAAGAAAAGTCAAATGTTTCCAGTTTTTTCTTCTTTTTTAATGTCTCTCGTTTTCTTTACGTTTTGCATGATCTCTCTCTCTGTTTGGCTCTTGTGCTGCTTCGCGCGCACTCTCTTTCTCTCTATTTCTTTTTATCTCTGTTAAATATTTTTCCATCACAATTCTTGAGGTTTAATTAAATATTTTCTCTTTGTGTGTGGATGTCACGTTCACTGACGGTGTCCTCCGATCAGCTGTTTAGTAACTAACTGAAATGGCATGATCCCCGGTCGTCCCGCGCCCCCCAGCCACCGCACCGCACCACACTTCTTTAACCCAAAGCATCATGGGGGATGTAGTGCATAAACTCATGCAGATGGTGGCATACTGTCGTTTCTGAACTTCATTCTTTTGATCACTTTTTAAACTGTCTGAGGTCGGATCCTGCAGGAAGCTACACCGCTAAACACGAGCTTTAGCTGTTATTTTAGTTGGAACTGAGAGATTTTATGAGCCGAATCAGAACAAGGAAGTGAGGACGTTAACCACTACTGATTGGTCAGATTGATGACATGTGATCAACCCTTCAACAATGAATGGTGGAGACAGCTGAAGGGGGAGGGACTTTTCTAAAAGCTGAGTTTGCGGCTAGTTTTGTGGCCGGATAGCACTAACATTCTAATTAAAAACTCATTTATAGAAACAAAGAGAAATGTTTTTTTACCATCTTGCATATTCCAAACTGTCTACCAGTGTTAAATCAGGGCCCATTTGGATGAACACAGAGCTGATACCATAGTGATGGTAAATGATTTAGATATGTGAAAATGGGTAATTTCCCGCGGCACACCAGACAATCTCACTGGTTGCAAAACACTGCTTTATAGGTTGTGTTGTACCAATTCATCACCATCTATGTCCAAAGACTTAAATATGAAAACTGAAGCAGAAAAAATCTTGAAGGTTGCTAATGCCCCCTGGCAGCGATAATGAAAGCAAAGTTGTGTAATTTCAGTAAACCAATAACCAATATATAATCAATAATATATTATTTTTCATGTCAAGGTGACATTTTTTTTTGTTTTGGAAACATCAAGGTTTGTGGACACTCCCCCCATATTTATTTCAAAGTGGTTTGGTCCGACTGGATTATACTTCCCCAGGTATGGTGTTAGTGACAGACAGGCCCACAGTGTGTGAGGTTGAAAAGAAATGCCTCAAAAATCAGGATGCCAAAAAAGGGAGGGGAAAAGAAATCAAGAGAGGAATCTTTTAAAAACCTCATTACTGTGAACGATGGGAATCAACTTGCGGTTGGCAGGGAACTGTTTTTTTTCTTCCTTCCCCTAAGTATGAACGTTCATATAAAAGCTCAAACAAGCCCATCCTTCTAGCTTCAAATCAAATCAAATTTTATTTGTACAGCACTTTTCCAAAAAAAATATTTTATTCAAAGTGCTTACATAAAAACATAATCCAATTTAAAAACAAAGAACAAGACATTGCTCACCCAAACAATGATATTAACCCCCCAAAACACACAAGTACAAACTGTTGCGATGAAGAGTGAGACTGGTAGATCAACCCAGCAGACACAGGCAAGGAGATTTAAGTTGTGGTTTATTGTAACGCCGGAGTCACACAGGACGCGATAGCGCCGCGAAGCGGCGCGGAACGGCGTGCGCTTCCATTCGGCGCCCATGTTAACCTATGGCGTCGGTCACACCAAGCGCGGAGCGCCGCGCAGCGGCGCGGAGGGTCCGCGCGGTGCAGCGCAACGTTTCGGCGTCTGGCCTATTTCTTCCGCGCGACGCGAGCGCTCCGCGTCAATACTGGCAGGAAGTTGGGTCAAAATACATGAGAAAATCCGGTTTATTTTCAAAATAGAACCAATTTTTCACAATAAAACGCCGCGATTGACAAATGTGATCATGTTTTTGTGTCTAAACAGACTGTAGAGATGAAAATATGCATACAATCAAAACACACAGACACGCGTGCGCGAGAACCCCCACCCCGCACAACACAGATATCTGGAGCGGGTTTGCTGGGCTGCAGGGTTCTGGGGGGAAAAAAAGCTGAGCAGACGGGGCAGTGGGGGCACACTGGAGCGGGGCACGGGGCTGCGTTTGAACGAGAGAGAGGCAGAGGAGCGGTTCTTCTTGGAAGAAACATCAGGTAATATTTTTAGTTTATTAATTTACCGACGGAAACACGTGGGAGCGCGTGCGTGCACACAGACACACAACAAAACAGACAGACACGCACACGCGCGCACAAACCGACCAATGAAGTGGGCCGACTGCGGAGTTGGGGGGCGGGGTATGTGTCAACAGGGGCAGAGACCATCCCCTTTTAGCAGAAACACTGGGAGATATCCTGGTTATTCACCATGATGGCAAAAAAGCAATAGCTCTAGCAGAAGCGCCTGCCGACCGTCGCGGAAACAAATCGCGTCTGGTGTGACCTGGCGCTCTCTGCTCCGCGCCGCTTCGCGGCGCTATCGCGTCCTGTGTGACTCCGGCGTAAGGAGGTGTTAGCATCCAGAGGTGAGCTGACTGAGGAAGGGAGCAGAACTGGCTTGGAGTTCGGCTGGCTGACTGGCTTGGAGCTGGAGCTGAGCAGGCAGACTGGCTTGGAGCACAGACAATCAGGCAGTAAGGGAAAGCAGAACCCAGGCTTTTATACTAGAGGCTAAGTAAGTGATTGGATCCAGCTGAGTAATTGAGGCCACCAAAAGACTCCTCTCAGAGAGGAACTCCTCACACGTCAGCAGAGGGGAATCCCAACAGTACCCCCCCCCCCCTCCCCAACGGACGCCTCCAGGTAGCTGTCCAGGCCCAACAGGACGGGAGGCATGAAAGTCCCGAAGCAGAGCGGGGTCCAAAATCCAAGCACGCGGAACCCACGAACGCTCCTCCGGGACGTAACCCTCCCAGTCAACCAAATACTGGAGGCCTCGGCCGCGCCGCCGGAGATCAAGGATCTTACGCACCAAGTAGGCAGGGAAGCCACCCACAAGCTGGGCGGAGGGGGAGGACCGGCAGGAGGGCACAAAGCACTGTCACAGACCGGCTTCAACTGGGCGACATGGAATGTTCGGTGAACAGGGAGGGCTGAGGGCAGCCTCAGGCGCACTGCAGAGGGACTGATAACAAAGTCAACCACAAAAGGGCCAAGATAACAAGGTGACAATTTACGAGAGTCAGTCTTAACAGTCTTGGTAACTTTGGCAGGGCAACAAAGTGAGCTGCTTTGGAGAACCGGTCCACAACTGTTAGGATGACTGTGTTACCTTGAGACGGTAGTAGTCCGGTAACAAAATCCACAGCAATGTGGGACCAGGGTCGTTCTCTTGGCAAAGGTTGAAGGAGCCCCATGGGCTTTGAGTGGGATGCTTTGCCTCTGGTGCAGGTCTGACAGGCAAGAACAAATTCACAAGTGTCCTTGGCCATGGTTGGCCACCAGAAGTGGCGTTTAACCAAGGACAGAGTCTGGTTGACCCCAGGGTGACAGAAGAACCGAGAACCATGGAGCCATTGTAGGACTTTAGAACGGGCACTGTCAGGAACAAAAGTTCGATTAGGGGGAAAGTTATCTGGATCTGGTTGAGTGTGCTGTGCCTCTTTGATGACGTTTTCAAACTCCCATGTCACAGGCGCCATAACACAGGTAGATGGGATGACGGGTTCAAGCTCTGAAGAGGATTCTTGCTCAGAGAACTGGCGGGACAGAGCATTAGGCTTAATATCTCGTGATCCAGGGCGATAAGTGAGGCAAAAGTCAAACCTGGCAAAGAAAAGAGCCCATCTGGCCTGGCGGGAGTTGAGACGTTTAGCAGATTGAATATACGCCAGGTTTTTGTGGTCCGTCCACACCAAGAATGGTACTTCTGCTCCCTCTAGCCAGTGCCTCCATTCTTCTAGGGCCAGTTTAACAGCAAGCAGTTCCCGGTCTCCCACGTTGTAATTCCGTTCTGCCGGGGAAAAGCGACGAGAGAAAAAGGCACATGGATAAAAACAGTTCTTGGGTCCATACCTCTGAGAGAGGACTGTGCCCACACAACCATCAGAAGTATCAACCTCCACAACAAATTGCTGGGAGGGATCCGGTTGTCGCAAGACAGGAGCTGATGTGAAGAGCTGTTGAAGTTGAAGAAAAGCGCTCTCAGCCTCCGGAGTCCAGCTGAACTGTTTTTTTAGGGGAAGTCAGTTGGGTCAGAGGTGCAACCACTCGACTGAAGTTCCTTATAAATCGTCTATAAAAATTTGCGAAACCCAGGAATCTTTGTAACTGCTTACGTCTCTCAGGTTGTGGCCATTCTAGAACAGCTTTGATGGAAGCTCCCTGGAGGGGAGTAAAAGCTGAGTCCAATAAAGGCAGAGGGTATTTGTTCTTTATGGTTATGTTGTTTAGACCTCTAAAATCAAAGCAGGGTCTGAGTGTCTTGTCTTTCTTTTCCACAAAAAAGAACCCAGGCCCTAGTGGTGAGGACGAAGGTTGAATAATTCCGGCTGCTAGTGACTCACGGATGTAGTCTTCCATGGCCACCCGCTCTGGTCTTGAAAGGTTGTATAGACGACTAGAAGGCAGAGCTGCGCCAGGCCGATGGCACAATTGCAAGGCCGGTGTGGAGGCAAAGACAGGGCCTGGTTCTTGCTGAAGACCTCTCTTAGGTCATGGTACACAGGAGGAACTGCAGATACGTCAGGGTCTGCCTTGGGCTGTTTGGAATCAGAAGCACTTGGTTCTGCACAAGATAAAGCAGACTGAAGACAGTGGGCATGACAAAAAGGACTCCATTCAGCAATCCTTCCCACAGACCAATCAATGACAGGATTATTTTTTTTAGCCAGGGAAAACCCAGTATCAGAGGAGGTGTGGATGACGGAATAATGAAAAATTGTGTCATTTCATGATGGTTGCCAGACAGAACTATTGTTACTGGTTCAGTGATATGTGTTACCTTAGCCAGGGGCCTGCCATTGAGCGCCAGAGATGTCTGTGGGCTCTCAAGGGGTCTGCAGACGATTCAAACTTGCTCAGCCAGTTGTTTATTCATGAAAATGTCTTCAGCACCGGAGTCTATCAGGGCCTGGACTGGGAGAGCATCTCACCTACAGCATAGCATAACAGGGATTTGCAGTATTTTGGAGGAACCAGGGAAGGGGTCTCGACTCACCAGTACCCCCAGTCTTACTGGTGAGTCCTGTCTTTTGGCCGAACAGGGCAGTTAGCCAAATAGTGTCCTTTGTCTCCGAGGTAGAGACATAATTCTGCAAGTCGACGTCGTTGGTTTTCCTCAGAGGTGAGGTGGGCTCAACCACACTGCATTGGCTCTTCTGGCATCAACGGTGGCGAGGCTGACTAAGTAGAAAAGGGCGCTGGAAGGGGTGAAGCGCTGGGTGAGTTTACATACGGCCGTTGGGGCCTCTTGGTACTTAGAGGGGTACTGGAGGTGCGTTCACAACTGCGCGTTTGACGGTGGTTGTCGATGCGGTTGATTAAGGAGACAGGAGACTGTAGGTCAGGTGGCTCCTCCCGGGAAGCAAGTTCATCTTTTAGCTGTTCATTTAATCCGTTGATGAAGGTTGCTCTCAGAGCGTCCTCGGTCCAGCTGACATCTGCAGCCAATGTCCAGAACTCTATGGTGTAATCAGAGACAGCTCTCTCCCCTTGACTGAGCTTCATCAAGCGAAGAGATGAATTAAGATCGTAATCAGGGTGGTCAAAAACAAGCTTAAGTTAATTGACAAATTGATAATAGGTTGTGTTCTCGACATGGTTTCTGGAGAACTTTGCTTCTGCCCATTGTAGGGCCTTACCTCTCATTAAACCACACATGTAGTGGATCCGGGCAGAATCAGTATTAAATTGTTTGGGGCGTTGCTGGAACACAACAGAGCACTGAAACAGGAAGCCACAGCAGCATTTGGGCTCACCACAAAACGGTTCGGGATCTGTGCAATGGGACTCAGGAGATGTTGCTTCTCCACGAGGTTGGTTGGAACCAGAGGTCTGGATGGAGAGCAGGGCAGTCACCTGGCTGGTCAGATGAGTCACTTGGTAGGAGAGAGACTGATTGGCATCGATCAGGGCCCCAATACTATTGTCGTGGTGACCTAAAAGCGCACCATGATGGGAAACAGCATGAAAGAGTGGACTGGCCTCTTCTCCGGTGTCCGCTTGATCCATTCTTTTGGCCTGATTGTTCTGTTGCGATGAGGAGTGAGACTGGTGGATCAACCAAGCAGACACAGGCAAGGAGATTTGAGTTGTGGTTTATTGTAAGGAGATGTTAGCATCGAGGGGTGAGCTGACTGAGGAAGGGAGCAGAACTGGCTTGGAGTTCGGCTGGCAGACTGGCTTGGAGCTGGAGCTGAGCAGGCAGACTGGCTTGGAGCTGGGCTACTAGCACAGACAATCAGCCAGTAAGGGAAAGCAGAACCCAGGCTTTTATACTAGAGGCTAAGTAGGTGATTGGATCCAGCAGAGTAATTGAGGCCACCAAAAGACTCCTCTCAGAGAGGAACCCCAACACAAACACATGCACACACCATGGTAGAAAATAAAGATAAATAATAATCAGTAAAATAATGGAAAGTAGAAATCTGGCTTTGTATTGAAGTGAGGAAACAATATTCTAGGGACCTGTCCACACCAGTGACCCCCCAATCAAGTTTACAGAATACGCTGCCACAGGACCCTCCAGATCCTAGCAAAAAGCCAGACCAGGGAGGTTCCACTGCAGCGACCCTGTTTTCTGAGAAGGGTCAATCACTGATGTGGAGGATCCCTTAGAGGAAGACACTGGAGTTAAAAATGTAAAAGGAATAAAATAGAATATGAAAAATAAATAAATACAGATATAAATAACCAGACAAGTAAATAAGTAAATAGACTAGACAAAAAACAATAAAAGTAAAATAAAAAATATCACTTGAGTAAAAAGAGGGCATAAAACAATTACTATATCAAATAACTTTCTAAATTTTAACTAAAAGCCAGATTACAAAGGTAGGTATTGAGCCTTCCTTTAAAAATATGAACAGTCTCTGCGGCCCTGACGCTCTCTGGGAGGCTGTTCCACAGGCGAGGTCCATTGTAACTGAATGAGGCCTCACTGTATGTTTTAGTTCTGACTTTTGGAATAACTAAAAGGCCACCTCTGTTTTGTCCTGGTTGAGCTGTAAAAGTTCACTGCCATCCATGACTTAATGTCTAAAATACAATTTAAAAGAACGTTGACTGACTCTTCGTCATCAGGAAACACAGCAATGTAGAATTATGTCATCAGCATAGCTGCGAAAGCAAACGCTATGCCTCCTGATGACGTCCCCTTCAGATGCAAATATAACAAGAGTTGTGAATACCGGACTTACGGGAGTACTTTAATGAAAAAGAAAAGAGGAGACAGCCTGTCTATTTGCTTGTGGCATGTGGTACGAACAGAGCGGGGGTGGGGGTGAATGAGGAAAGAAGGAGAGACTGCGCAACGCAACGGTGGAGTGCGGAGGGTGGGGGGTAGTCGTTCTGGAGTTGTAGTCATGAGTTTGAGTGTCTTGTTAAAATATTTAACCAAGATGCTTTTGCATGGAACTAAGAGGTTTTTTTTTTAATTGTGTATCAGTAATGACTTTGTTAATTACAATGTGTCATTTAAGTTTATTTTTTCATGAGCTGAGCTTATAATAGCAAAATAAAATTGTTTTTAGCCAATCATGACATGACACTAAATTAAGAGACCTTATGTGTTTTATCAAACCTCCACAATGCACATGTCAGATGACTGAGTGAAATGATGAGCTATTAGAACTGTTTATAATGAGATTAAGTTTAAAGTTTAAAACGTATTGTCTTCTGCTCCACAGCAGTGCCTATAGTTTCTCTTCAGAAGCAGTTCTTAAATGAGAGAATAAATGTGATTCCTGTCCTCATTTAAAATTCTTAGAAATAAATGATGACTTTGTTTTAGCATAACATTTGATGGGTGTTCATGAATAGCTGATAT
>NC_050516.1:6500369-6515522 GCF_002922805.2 Oryzias melastigma | reverse complement strand
GTGATCCGCAACACCCCTAGTTTTAATGTATTAGTTTTATTTATTTAGTTACTTTTAAGATTATGTGCTTCTTGTTTAAGTTCTTAAGACATCACATTTTGGTTTTATTACCACAGTAGTTAATTTTCTTAACTGTTATTTCTCTGTCAGATGAATCAAACAGGCATATCAAAGGACAGCTCGGGTCCTAAGGAGTTAAATCACGGCGCTAGCATGTAGCAGTTAGCAGCTGCTGTGTAGCCGTCTGCCTGAAGCACAAAGAGCTTCACATTAAAATAAAACAAAAACTTTTTCTGTTGAAAAAGGTTAGAGGTTGTTGTTTGTGTTAGGACAAACCAAAAGAGACACTTGCCGTCAGTTTAAAGCGTTTTTAAAAGAGTCGTTGGTCCCGGTGTAGGTAACATATGTGCTCGGCCTGTCAGATCGGCTCGGGGGCTGGCGCATAGATGACGTGTAAGATTGTGATTGGTCCGGACCATTAGACCACTGTCACGTGACACGGGGAATGACACACTTCCGCCATAACAATGCACGGATTATTCCCGAGGAAAAAAATGAGGAGGTCCAAGCAAATACGTTAAGAATCACAAAAACCTTGACAACGAAATAATCCGATGGAGAGGAATCATCACAGGATAATGATTGTTATTTTAATAGAAAGAAATCAGGCTGGGAAGCATGAAGTCCTAGGTAAAGTGGGTGCTAGCGAGTAGCATGTTAGCTTGTTGTTGGTCGCACATAAAAAAAAAACCAAGAAAGTTGTTATTCGCACGAATTTTTTTCTAAATACATCCTGTCAATGTTGAACTGGTCGCACGGACCGGATGAAGTCCCGCTAGAATATGCAGCGCTCACTTTCTGCTCCGTTACACAAACAATGAGGAGAGCAGACGTTAGTGAAGGAGCCGTCAATGCCAAAATAATAAATAATAGCGCGAGCAGATCACAACACTTTTTCCTTTCTTTTTAAAAAAAAAAACTTTATTGTAAACATCAGTTTCAGTACAGAAAAACTGCAAATTAGCCAACTCGTTTGTTACAGTTGTGTGACGTCATCACTAGTTGCAAGCCCCCGAGCCGATCTGACAGGCCGAGCACATATGCTACCTACACCGGAAGTTAGCTTTCTAGCTAGCTTTGTTTACGTTAGCCTTCTGCTTGAGATGGTGCCGTCTTATGCTGCGTTTTCTGGTGATGACATTTTGTGATCGGTTCATGACATGCAGATTTCTAGTGGAGTATTTATCCATAATGATAAGATGAAATATAAAGCCCTGATCATAATGAGAATAAATGAAATATCCGATCCTGATCGGACAAAGTAGTCCGATTTCGATAGAGTCCTCAACCACGTGATCGGCCCCGATTTCCGGTCACGTGATTAGATCGGGACATCCCTATTAATAAGTTTGACTTTCATGTCAGACACGCTAGAATTGTCTAACTTTTACTCTGTTTACAAGGATTATGTGAGAATGGAAATTTAGACAACTTTTAACTGGTGAGAAAATATTTTCTGCAGCTCCATGTCTCATAGCCAAAGCTAATGCTAGCGCTAGCATTAGAACGGAGTAAAAGAATAAAATTATAATTAGCTTTATAATTAAACAAGCAGCATTCACTGAAGTTCTTGTAACCTTTGTCTAACTTTAACCGGGTTGTCAGAGAGAAATAATCCACGAATTGTTTAATATCATCCAGAGGAATTTGTGGATCAGCTGATCTGCTGTTCTGACTGTAGACAGGATTACTGACATTTGAACTCTGATTTATGAACGATCTAAGAGGAGGAAACGAATTCAACCAGGTAGGACATTTATGAAATAAATATTGTACAAATGTCGGTTACAATTGGTTAGGTTACCTTTTATTTTTTATATAAAATTGGCTTAAACAGAGTTTGCTGTTCAAAACAATGTGAGGCGGGAGCAACTGCACGTCACGTGAAAAGGGTCTTTTGAAAAACATAACACTGTTAGGGTTTGTTTATTTTGTATATTTAAATATTTAAGCTAAATGTTATAAATAAATGACCTAATGACTACAAAGGGAATTGCAGAGCTTTGGTTTAGCTTTTACATTAGTAACATCATTCAAAGTACACATACACACTTTTTGTACATACACTGGCAGATCAATAATTAAATTGAATCTATAATAGACTTTAACATGTTTACTTTAACATGTCAAATTAAGCTTTAATTGATATTTTAAAAAATAATTCAAACTCAATTATTGGTAGGAAATCTGAATTTGAACTATTCCTTCCTGTGATTATTTTCAGGATAAAATTAATCTACAGGCTGGCCTTTAAAAAGTAAATAAAAAGGGACTGTTTTTTGAACGTTTCTTTGAAGTCCCCCTCTGATGAAAATCCTGTTTTGTGAGTTTTTAACATGTACGTGTAGAATTTTTGTTACGAAAAAGAAAAAATTTAAGAAATCATTTTGTTTTTGCATTTCTGAGTATTTCTCCTTTTATAACGCTGTCAAATCAAATCAAATCAAACTTTATTTGTATAGCACCTTTCCAGAAAAATAAATTTCAATCAAAGTGCTTGACATAAAAACTATCGCATTTTAAAAAACAAAGAACAGGAAACATTGTAGGAGCTTAACAATGTGCTCAAACCCCCCACCTCTCCACAAACACAGACAAACACAAACTCACGTCGACATGTTGCCACACAAAGGTAGGGAATAGAGTAAATTTAAATAAATAAATAAATAAATAAATAAATGTCAATCAAATTGTCGCAGAAACGGTCTGTTTTAATTAATGAATTGTTAATACGTAACCAGACTGCACGGAGCTTCTTGATGTGACCATGGAAATGTGAACGGTGGCTCATTTGACCGCAGTTGGAAAGGATTGTAAATCAATGAAAGTTTGGTCCATGAAGCTCTTCACTTCCTCGTCCGAGCTGACATCCAGCCATTGACTGTATATAAGAACTGGACAGAGCAAACCCCCCTCCTTCCGTGTTCCATATAGGAAGTACCACTGGGTTCCAAAAAGGCCAAAGTCCTATTGACTTCCATTGAGAAACAGACAGTTATTTCTCAGTCATTTTATATGTCAGAATAATCATTCTTCCTCTGCTGCTTTCTGCTTAACTTCTTTTTTCTAATCCTAATTTTTTTTTAAAGATTTTTGTCCATTATCACAAGTTATTAGAGTTATAAATTGACCAATCAGATGGCTCAATAAGCGTTTGTGGGTCTGACGTCGAACGTCTGGGGGGTTTGATTGACAGATGGCGGGTAGCCAATGGGAGCAGACTTCATCAATGGGTCCGTGAAGACCTTTTAACACCTACTTTACAATTCAACAATGTACCAATCATTGTCCTACTGTTGTTTTCCTCAATGGAATGTACCGATGCAGCAGTTTAAAACAACAAGAGGAGCATGCTGTCGACATTTTTAGATGAGGATTTACTCTGTAGAAATAGATTTCACTCTGAGGTTATGTGCTTTGGACTTTTTTGTTTGTTTAACGTTCGTTTTTCTTTTTTTCACTGTTTTGATTGTAGCTTATAAATTATAAGTTGCGTATCATACGGAATGGTACAGCTCCTCCATAAAATCACCAACCAAAGTTTCATCTTCTCCGCACTTTTCCAGCTTCAGCCTGAATTAGACGCAGACGTCTGAGGAGCGCGAGACAAACTTGAAAGGACCTGGTCGTATTTTCAAACAGAAAAAAGATCCAGCTGTTCACTTGTTAGGATGGTTATTTATTTTAAATACCGCTGAACGCACTTCTCACGTGCATCTGATCAGACTGTAACGTGGAAGCGCATGTGAAGTAACAAGCTGCTGCTGCGGGGCGCGAGGGGGGGCCGTGCGCCGCTCTGCAGCGGCGTCACCCAAATGCTCCTTTTATCTCGACAAAAAGGAATAAATGTAAGTAAATCCCAAAGGACCGCTGACAGAATCAAATGTTGGAATGGTTCTCCCTCAAAGACTTCAACAATGACTTGTACAATTCTCTGCATTAAAATGGAAGCTGTTTACATCCCGCAGTCTCGTGGTAGAGGCGTGGAAAGAGGAGAGAACTCACAATAAACTCACTCCAGATTGGCGACAGTACTTCCTATAGATTCATGAGTCAGCTATGACTCACAGAGACTCAGACCAATCGCTGGCGATGGGTTGCAGACGTTTGCAATATAGCTATAGCCATTTCAGGAAGTGACGGTGAAAGCGGTGGTCTACTTTCACGAGGAGTGGTGGTAATGCATTTCCAAATGGGGGACCTCATGGCTCCAGAAGTCCAGTATTTTTACAGTCACTGCTCTCTAAGCCCCCACCCCCACCCCTGTCCTTCACAGCAATCCAGTTGAGAACTGAACTGAGGAAGACAAAGGCATGGAAATCAGCTGGGCCTGATGGGATCAGCTTCAGGCTCCTTAAATTCTGCGCAGACGAACTGTGTGGAGTTATGGAGCACGTCTACAACCTGAGCCTCAAGCTGGGGGTTGTACCACAGCTCTGGAAGACCTCCTGTGTGGTACCAGTGCCCAAAACACTGCACCCCAAAGACCTGAGCAGCTACAGACCGGTGGCTTTGACATCCCACCTGATGAAGACACTGGAGAGGCTGGTCCTGAGTCACCTTCGCTCCACAGTGGGGCCCTCCATGGACCCCCTGCAGTTTGCAACTGTTGGTTGAGATAGTCTCAACCAACAGGTGTGTTTGTAACTACAGAGTGTGTGTGTAGACAGGCCCCGCCCATTCTAGTTAACTATTTAGACCTGGATGTTTTATGATGTTGTTTCCCTCTATTACCATCTTCTTTTTTTCTCTAACCCCCCTCCCCCTTCTTCTTTTCCATCCCATCCAACAAAACAAAAACAAAACATAATCAATATAAATAAAGTTTAGCATTAAATACAACAGCGGTTTATACTCAATAAATCCATGTTGTGACAGTAAAATCTGTCCAACACTAAAGGCTCTCAGCCCGCATCTGTTTGCTCAGCTGTTGGACAGGACAAGCTTAAAAAAAAAAAAAAGAAAAAAGGATGGATCCAGGACTACCGGACTACCTCACAAACCGATCCCTGTTTGTGAGAGCCCCGAACTGCGTGTCGAACCTGGTCACCGGCAGCACAGGTGTCCTTCGGGGAACAGTCCTGTCCCCCTTCCTCTTCACCCTCTACACGGCTGACTTCAGACACAACACGGACGGCTGCGTGCTGCAGAAGTTCTCTGACAACACTGCGATCGTCGGTCTCATCAGGGACGACAACGACGTGGAGTACAGAGTACTGACGCAGAACTTTGTGGACTGGTGTCAGCTAAACCACCTCCTGATCAACGCAGGGAAAACCAAGGAGATGGTGGTGGATTTCTGCAGACAACATTCTGCTACCCCTCCACCGGTGAACATCCAGGGAATGGACATTGAGCAGGTGGACTCCTACAAGTACCTGGGTGTTCACCTCAACAACAAACTGGACTGGACTCACAACACAGACGCACTGTACAGGAAGGGTCAGAGCAGGCTCTACCTCCTGAGGAGACTGCGGTCCTTTGGAGTGAGAGGGCCACTCCTGAAGACCTTCTACGACTCTGTGGTGTCATCAGTCATCCTGTACGGTGTGGTCTGCTGGAACAGCAGCATCACAGAGAGGGACAGGAAGAAGCTGGACAGAGTCATCAGGAAGTCCAGCTCTGTCCTGGGCTGCTCTCTGGACTCAGTGCGGGAGGTGGGTGACAGGAGGGTCCTGCAGAGACCGACGTCCATGCTGGACAATGAGTCCCACCCCCTGCAGGACACTCTGTCTGCCCTGGAGAGCAGCTTCAGTGGAAGGCTGCTCCACCCTCGGTGTGTGAAGGAGAGATTCAGAAGATCTTTCCTTCCTGTGGCTGTCAGACTGTACAACCAACAATTCTGATCATGTGCAATATCTCTGTGTACAACTATATTTATTACTTTTTGATTATTGACCACTTGACTGTGCAATATCTGTATATACCTACATACCTACACTTAACTATGCAATAGCAATGTATATCTTTATAAACCTACACAAAACTGTGCAATAACTGTCAATATGCTATATATTATTCATTACTCTTTTGTATATTGTATTTTACTGCTTAGCTCTTTTTATAATGTTTAGGGTATGTCATAGTTTTAGCTCTTTATAATGTATATTTTATTTGATCTTTTCTCACTTATTCTGACTGTAACTGTGCTGTTGCATATTGCAATTTCCTCGCTGTGGGACTAATAAAGGTTTCTTAATCTTAATCTTAGTCAAACTCTTCAACTGCCTACTTGTCCCAGAGAGCCGAGCTGAGAAACTCATAGCAGTTATATCTGTTTGAGACAGTGGGACAATGTCAAGTTTCACCAAATAATACTCACAGTTTAAAGCAGCTAAAAGAAAACCGATGACCTAGTATTCTAGCAGGCATAATCTTGGAGACATGAAAAGGGTCTCACATCAGATTTGTGCGTACATGAGACATGTTCCTGCTGTACTTTAATTGTTTGTGCAATGTTCCATTTTTCTCTACCTTTCTTGTTGTTTTGTATTATTTTTAAAGAGCTGCTGAAAAACAAATTCCGTGTGCAATGCATAAGGACAAAAAAGATTCTTGATTCTAAATGTGGTTTGTGTGTGTGTGACAGGCAATTTGTGCATGATTTTTAAAGATTTGTGCGTGTAGTTAGTTTCAAGCTGTTGTAATTTTAAGTTGTGCATGTGTAAATTGTGTTTTGTGTGTTTTGGGATTTTGTAATTTTTGTACTTATGCACAAAATATACTGTATGACTTACAATTTAAGAGTCACACACGCACAAATTATAAGGATTCTATTTTCTCTTCATATTATTAATTTGATTGCTTTGTAATTCAACCAGTGTTTTCAAATGTAGCTGTTGTTTTGATGGCTTGGTTTTTGACTAATTTCTCAGAAGTTTCAAAGAATATATTTGAGTTGGAGCAAATGCAAAGCAGAAACTGAAGTTACAGCTACAACTAGTCTAACATTAAACAGGACATCTAATTGAAGGCTCTAAGCTTTCTAATTGATAGGGGATAGGCTAAATGATCTCTTAGCTACAATCACATGACTATTTGTAACCCTTACCAGCAAGGGGGTGCAGCAACAACTTAAATTCGGATTTGATCGCCTTCGTTAAGCCTGGTAATTGCAAAATAACCATCCAGGTTAATTACTATACAAAAAAGGCTACAGATTGTTTTGTTTGTTCTGCACCCTAAGAAGCTTAAATATTAAAAGTAAAACATGTGTTTAAAACATTTTAAAATATCAAATAACAGATTATGGAAGGTTTAATTTAAAGACTAAAAAAAAACAAAACATCAGTTTTACTTTTAGAACAAAAGGTAAATAACTGTACTTACGCCCCTTCTTCTCTAAGCAAAGATAGAAACTTGGTCACTCTGTAATCTGGATCCATCTAAAGATCAAACACAAATTGGGAAAATTAGACATGTTAGTATGCCATTGAAAAAGAGAGTGGTGAGATGTTCTGAAGGTGTAGCAGAGGAGTTCAAGGTGAAGGTGGAACTGCAGGAAGGATGAGCTTTGAACTCCTTGTTTGTTGAGGTGATGGCCGAGGTTGGATAGGAATCTCTGTGGACCATTATATTTTCAGACGACATTGTGATCTCTACCCAGTGAACATTTCAATGTGGGCCCCATATGGTTTACCTTTGGCCTAAATTGGTGGGCCCCAGATGGGTTTGTCTGTGGGTTACATGGTGGCCTCATCTGTGTTTACCCACACTGGCTTAGGTGGGAACTCAGTCGTATGGGTCCTTACGCTAACCAGCCGCCAGGTGGACAGCGTAGAGAGCTAACAAGCTCCCTGGCGGATAGCATATCAAGTTAGCAAGCTCTGCTGCCCAGAGGGCCAGAAAAGAGTGCCGACTCAAGCCAGTGTCGACAAACACAGGTGGGGCCCACCAATTTCGCCCAAAGGTAAACCATATGGGACCCACATTGAAATGTTTGCTGAATAGTGAGAGCAGGGAGCAGGCGGAGGAGTGTCTAGAGAGGTGGAGGTTTGATCTGGAAAGGAGAGGATTGAAGGTCATTTGCAGCAAGACCAAGTAACTAAGTATGAATAAGAGAGACTGAAGAGTAATGGTGAGGTCACAGTGAGCAGAAGTGAAAAAAGGTGGAGGACCTAAAGTACTTTGGATCATCAGTGCAGAACAACAGAAAGAACAAAATAAGGTGAAGAGGCAAGTCGGTTGGAACAGGTGGAAAAAAAGTTTCAGGTGTGATGTATGACCAAAGTGTCATCAGTAATGAAAGGAAAGGTGTAGAAGACTGTGGTGAGAACAGCCATGTTGTTGATTTTGGGACTAATGCAGACAGGAGGCAGAGCTGGAGGTATCAGAGTTGATGATGTTGAGGTTCTCTTTAGGAGTGAGTGACCAGGATGGATAGAAAGGCCGGGTATTGGCATGGGAAAGGGAGGACCAATGCCGCTCCAAATGCTGTGGTTGCCCCCTCAATCATGATAGCCCATTTAAAAATGTGAAAAATATTTCAAGAAAAATAGACAGAGTGCTTTCTGCTCTGTCTCCTATTTAATGTACAGCAGATAAAATGAAAGATAAGAAAAAGGGAAAGACAGACACATATAAGTAAAAGAAAAGAAAAAGTAAATATATGTATGTAGATGGAGCCGCAACCGGACACAAACCAGTGTAAGGTTTGTGCCAGATCAGAGCTGGGGCATCCAACATATAACTACAGTAAAATGACTAATCAAAGGGAATGATATATATGTTCATAGAGGAATCAATATGATGATACCATAGCTTTCAGTGCATTTTAGGTACTCAGAGGGGTAAGTCACCTTAAAGATTCAGTCCCCCCCAATGTTCTATCTGCACTCTATAGTGATGCTGGCTATATCTGGGCCTGATGGATTAGAACAGGAATGAATTCCTCAGAGGAACAGCTCGTGGTAGATGTTTTGTAGATAAATGCAGGGAAGCAAATACATTGACAGGCGGAAAAGTGATGATGATGGTCAAAAGATGCTGAGGTTGAAGCCACCAGGAAAGAGAAAGACCAAAGAAGGGGTCCATGAATGAAGAGATGGTGGACATAAGGATGATTGATATGAGTGAGGATGATGCATAGGAGGGGATTGGATGGGACAAATGACTTGACTTGCTGATGTGTACCCCAAAGCAAGCAGCCGAAAAGTAAAAAAAAAGTAAGATTACTCTTTAAAATTGTTTAACAAGAACAAGGAGCTGTACACTAGGGTAATGCTCTGCAGTCTACAGAACATTAGTGAAAAGTTAATTGTCTGCAGAATTCAACTACATTATCTGATGAAATCAAACAATTAAAATGTTTAACAGAACGTTTAAGCGACAGCGTAGCGATGAGAAAGACAGGAAAACTCTTCATTTAGTTTTAGCTTTGAATGATGAACTGTTTTGAAGATCAGCTAGCACAGGTGGTGAGGAGCTCTGAACCCTTGTAAACAGCACTTCGAAAACTTATAAGCACATCATAGAGCACTGCCCCCAACACAAAAGAACTGCACAGACGCTGGCCAGGACATAAAAAAAAAAAATGTTTGAATGAGAAATGGTGAACCAATGTTAAAATAACAATTCAAGATTACTTTATTAATCCCACAGGGGGAAATTCTTGGCATGGACGTGATGGAAACAGTATTAAAAAAGGCAAAATGTTAAATTTTAAATGTAGAGCATTGCACATTTCTCTTCAATCACAATAACATGAGCTCAGTTTGAGGTTGTGTTGGTGTTTTCTGTACCTGCAGAGACATCTCTATGAGCACAAGAAGCTTCTTGATGCCAATCCAGACACGTTTGCCCTTGAGCTGCTGTGCAATACTGGCTCTTTCTTTATCTGTAAAGCTCCCAAGTAGCTGCAGACAGGTAGAAAATAGTGTTTTTAAAACCTTGTAACCTCGTAAAAATATGCTGAAGTGGCTCAATTAAATTGTGTATATCTCAACAAATTAGCTAAGCTTTTTAATCTAAAAACAGGACAAAAGCTTCAGGTAAGTTTCCTGTCAAATTTATCTTTTATCAAAGTATCTGAGATAGGAGACATTTTTTTTTTTTTTTTTCAGAATCTGTCACTAAAACATTTGGAAGCAAACTGTTGTTAAAGGGTGTATTCAGACTGGGAACCTCTGTTGGTTTCGGATCGAGTCCACTTATTTGTTCCGGATTGAGCCCTGAAACTTGCGTTTGGTTTGTAGTCTGGCTGCTGTCAAGCGGATTTTCCTGTTTTGAACCAAAGTCTAAAAAACAAAACCATGTGACTAAAGTTCTCTTCTGGTCAGCAGTGATGGGGGTGGGTCAAGACAAAAAGTGAAAGATGAAGGTGCTAAGTGCTGCGGTTTGCCAGGGTATTAACTTATTTAAACTTTTTATTTTGCCTGACCTATTTTAAGTGTCTGTATTAAGGCCAGGTTCAACACTTTTTACTGCTACTTTGTTATAGCAGAGGAATGCTGCAAGACTGTTACTGGCAAGATGACAGCGAAGATAAGTGTTTAAGACAGATAGATTGTTGGGGAAAAAAAGTGAGAATTAATGTGGATCATGTTAAAAGTTGTTTTAATGAGTCTAAATTCATCCAACTACATTTTATTGAGTTTCTGTTTCTCCTTGTTGTGGTGTTGTGACATTGTTTTTAAAAGAATTCTATTAAGGAACTGCAATGACATCACAGCAGTTCTCTGCGCGTATGCTGCTTAGACAACAAAAAACCAAGAAATGTTTTTAGTGGCGTTAAAATTAGCGCTCTAATTAGATGGACCAATTGCGTCCTTTTGCTAATACGAAAATCAATGCTTTACATTTGTCTGCGGCCCTCTGATTGCCTCATTCCGAACGGATTTATTTCACTTGACTACTGGCTATGGTGGCCCTTTTTAATTCAGTTATTTCCGTCTCGGAGTGGACCGTAGTCAGAGAGAGGAATATAGAAATTAACTGAGACCACCTTGAAAGATGGGTCAGAGAATGGTTCCTGGTCCTGGACTTAGATTTGTTTGTGCCTATTTAGACTGAAAGTTTGTTTTGCATTTTAGGGGGAAATTAACTCTTGTTCCCTTTAACCCTTCCACTCTCCTGTCTTGTTTAAATTAAAAGTGGGGTCACCTGGACTCCACAAGTCTGAACTTTTTTTTTTTAATGATTGTCGATCTTTACCGGTGTCCAGTGACAGACATGAAGTCTTGTCCACCTTATCCACCTTTGTCATGGAAGGGCTAACACCTCAATATAAGGGGGGGGAGGGGGGGGGTCATCTGGACCCCATAAGAGAGCATGAGGGTTAAGCAGACCAAATGTGTCCAGTCTAAATACACCCTAAGACTGACCACAGAGATTTATTGATGTAAACTTTCAGCTTTTAAAATAAAGCCTTGTTAATAGTTAATGAAGAAAGTAACTGGGGATTAAGATTTTTCAATAGTGCAGCACTGTACCTCTAAGGCGTCCACCAGCTGCTCTCCAGTGGATATATTGGGAATGTGGATTGTGGTGCTGAAGGCGTCCAGCATCTCCATCTCCTGCAGAACATCTTTCCTGCTGGTGGTTCCAATGATGAGTAGCTTTCGGCCCTAAAAAACAGATTTTTCATGACATTAATTTAGTTTCTATTGTGACCTTTTCTACAAGGCAGTTAGTGTCTGTTAACTCCACATAGTCCCCTTACTTGGACAGCTATTGGCCATAACAACTTCCATCTATCAATTTACTTCACCTGCTACATCCTTTTTGGGATCACAGGAACAACAACGTTAATTTGTAAATTAATGCTAAATATTTTATCTCTGATATTTAGAGATTGTTTTTCAAAGTCCGAGAATGCCTCAGGGTCCCCCCAGATGACCTAGAGCAGGGGTCGGCAACCTAGGGCACGCGTGCCACAGCTGGCACGCGGAGGAAAAGACAGTAGCATGCAGGGGTGTGACAACAATTAGCACTTGTCGTCAGTTTATATTTTTGGATTTGTAAAAAGTGAGACTCCATGGCGTCACAAGGAAAGGGTCCATTCACGCAGCGCTATGACTGTGACTCTGCCCACCCATATAAATACTGCATTTTTTTTTTCTTTTTTTAAAAGAAAACATTTGTTTCACACAACAGACATTACCTTCCGTGTCAGCATTCATGAATGGATGGTTTAAATTAATGTGCACTGTAGGAAAAAAACAAGTTTGTCGCGGTAAAATTAAAAAGCTCGAGTAATTCCTGTGTTTGTAACTGTTGAGATGACAGGTGTGGTGATTTGAGCGTGTGTCTGTGGATGGAACGTGAGGGCGTGCGTGACTGGTAAGAGCGTGAAGCAAAAGTTTATGACTGCACAGCTTTTTTTTTATGGTCGTGTTTTTGGCGTCGTTGACATTAGTGAAGTTATTTTTCCATATGGAGATCTTCTGTACCGGAATTTGCTGGTTAAGTCGGTGTTTATATTCGCTGGGTGCTGTGGTGATGATGTGTGGTTGATCTGCTGCTGGTTTAAGTGATTCCAGAAGCAAATGAGTGTTGGTTTGAATTTTTCTCCTTTTGTTGTATTTTGTGTTTGTTTATATTGCAAAGCGTTCTGAGCTGTAACACATGAGAAGTGCTTTTAATAAATAAAGATTGATCGATGATTAACCAAACAAGGTCGGATAGACTTACTTTCTGTTTTGCCAAACGTTATTATGTAATGTGAACACATTTTAAAATGAAAGTCAAAGCTGATCAACACTGCATTTACTGGAGGTGGAAATGAAGAATGATGATGTCATGTTGCAGGAAATTTAAATCACTATTAATAGCAAACTAATAAAGAAGTTAAAACATTTAGTTTTACATATAATAAAAGCATCATCACAGAGTGGACTGACAACTTACTCAGGTCCTGTCTCATCATGTAACAAAAATAAAAAGACAAAAGCATACACTTATTTTTTATTTATTTTCTTTTATGAATAGTTTTGAAGTTTTAAGAAATATTGCTGTTGGTATCACATACCACAAAAGCAGTACTTTTGGTTTTTAAACAGTACAATACTATTAACTATTTTCTTTGTGCAATATTATAAAGAATGCACAATTTTGAGCTAATATGTTTTAAAAAAAACGTTTTTTGACCTGCTGTTTGTGAATTCCAGTTTTTTCAGTTATGTTATTTAAATTTTTTTTGCATTAAAGTTTGCATTACCGTTAAAGGTGGCTGGATAACTCAGTTGGCTGGTGTAGGATCTGGGATCAGTTTCCTGGGCAATGTGCTAAAATCCAGTGATGGTCCTTGGATAAGATCTCTCTGTGCCTTAAAAATACAGGATTGTGTTGGGAAGAGGATCCAGAGTAAAACTCTCTGGCAAACCACCTGTGTGAATAAGTGAAAGCTGATTCACACAGGTGATCCCTGACAGGATAAGCCGGAAAATGAATTACAACAGAGTTTGCATTATAGTTGGTGATGGCGCATTTGTTAAGGAGAAAAATTTGAATTGGCACTTCATGTCATAAACGTTGCTGATCCCTGACCTAGAGGAAGCAGCTGGGGAGAGGGAAGTCTGGGCATCTTGGCTTTGACTGCTGTCCTGCAACCCGGTTCCATGGATGGATGTTTTTCAAAGATATAATTTATAGAAAAGCATAAAAGTCAATTGGCTACACCTTTTACCTACTTCTGCTGACCTTGAAAATTTGCTTTCTTTATTGTGACATATTTTTCTGTACGTTTTGGTCCTCACCTAAGGACAACTTAAAGGCCACTGTTGAAAGACCTTAGCATCTATTTCGACTAAAGATGCATTCACAATTCAATGTTAATCAATGGTACAGGCGCGCTCTGAGGCAAATTGAAGTCCTGCGGCGCAATTTGAGCGACTGACGCGGCATGAAGGTCTGCCACCAGCCCTATTTGAGCAGAGAGGTGCGAATTGGGCGGTGCAGAAAAATGTAAATACATGAAGTTTGACAGGTCACTGCGTCACATCTGCCAATCAGGAACTCAGCTTTGAGAATGATGTTTTCAGTGACTTTTGCTCCCAAAGCGGAGCTCACTCATTCCATATTACGACAAGGAGAGCCGCTGCAGGTTGCAGAGGCTGCCACCTCATCGAGACATTAAAAAATTAGGAAAAAAAAAAAGGAAAAAGGTCTCCTTATTTTATTTTTTTGCCCCCTTGGGTTAATAAGAGACAGTCAGCCTTCAACCTCAGCCACAGGGACATAGAAACACCGTGGGAGCGGCTGTCATCCAGACAGAGCCCCCTGTACCGGGAAAATCATTTAATAATAACCATATAAACTCAAACATAAAGACATGATTCTCAATATATTTGTAGACCTCTTCACAATAAATAAACCAGATTTATAAACATCTTCTGTGTCTTCATACATTCTAAGTAAGATTTCCACAGACACCATTCCTTTTAGCACATGCGGCTGCGACGTCAAACTCAGGAACACATTTTTTGACAGGATTTATAAAATTTCTATTTTTTGTATTTTCTTGATGTAAATACATGAAATATAGATATAATGAATACATGCCAAAACTTTTTTCTTGCTGTCCGAAGTTAACCCCAGATGGGAAAAATAAGAATACAATTTGAGGATCTTTTGTATTATTGTCTTGAGGAAATATGACAAATATAAAATTAAGGAGACCTGAGCAGGATGCATCTCCACGCTGGACATAGTGATCGTGATTGCTCCTTTTCTAAGAACAGAATTTTTTCTTTTGGAGTAAAGTTTTGTTTTATAAAAAATGTCGGGATGGAGTCCACATTGCTAAAGGTGCAACATGCCAAAGAGCCTATTGTTCTGATGCTACTGGACCTTTCTTGTTAGCTTATGTGCTGGAAGACAAATGAAAGGAATGAGTCACAGAAACAAAAATAGTGATGTCATTAAATGTGGGCAACTAAACATTAGATGAATTTCCTCAAAATCCCTGTTCAATGAATTGATTAATGATAACAAACTTAACCTAATAGCTCTAACAGAAACCTGGCTAAAACAGGATGATAATGTTGGGCTAAATGAAGCAACTCCCCTTCTGGTAAAGAACGGAAAAAGAGAATGTCGGAAATCTGAACGCAGATGGAGAAAATCTAAACTACAGGTAGATTATGACATCTATAA
>NC_050516.1:6487869-6495790 GCF_002922805.2 Oryzias melastigma | reverse complement strand
CTTCTAAAACCTCCACTTGTCTCTTAGACCCAATCCCCACTAAACTTTTTAAAGAAATCTTCCCCCTTCTTAGTGAATCCATATTAACTAGGGATGTCCCGATCAGGTTTTTTTGGCCCGATCCGATTCCGAGTCATTTGATTTTGTGTATCGGCCGATACCGAGTCCCGATCCGATACTTTTATAAGACATTTAAAACATGAATAAATTGAAGAAACAGATTAGTGTTGTCCCTTATTTATATTTCAATAACCTTCTTTTATCATTAAAAACTTAATAGAACACTGAAGTAGCTTTAATAAACAAGTAAAAATACAGCAAATATAAACTAGGAAAAAAATACAATTTTCTTGTTATATAAGTGATAATTCGTTATGTGATAAAGTTTAGTGACTTTAGCTTTAATATCTTTAGAGCTATTGAACATTTTTGACCAAATGTGATTCCTGTCCTCATTTAAAATTCTTAAAAATAAATGATGACTTTGTTTTAGCAAAAAATTTGATGAGTGTTCATGAATAGCTGATATCATTGTTAGTTTTAATTTATTAGTTTTATTTATTTATTTTTAAGATTACGTGCTTCTTGTTTAAGTTCTTAAGACATCACATTTTCAGATTTATTACCACAGTAGTTAATTTTCTTAACTGTTATTTCTCTGTCAGATAAATAAAACAGGCATATCAAAGGACAGCTCGGGTCCTAAGGAGTTAAATCACGGCGCTAGCATGTAGCAGTTAGCAGCTGCTGTTTAGCCATCTGTCTGCAGCATGAAGAGCTTCACATTAAAAAGAAAAAAAAACTGTCTTTTTCTGTTGGAATACCTTTAGAGGTTGTTGTTTGAGTTATGACAAACCAACAGAGACACTTGCTGTCAGTTTAAAGCGTTTTTAAAAGACTTATTGGTCCCGGAAGTTAGCTTTCTAGCTAGCTTTGTTTACAAGTTAGCCTTCTGCTTGAGCTGCTGCCGTTTTCTGCTGCGTTTTCTGATGATGAAATTTTGTGATCTTTTCATGACATGCAGACTTGGAGTGGAGTATTTATCCGTAATGATAAGATGAAATATAAAGCTCTGATCATAATGAGAATAAATGAAATATCCGATCCTGATTGGACAAAGGAGTCCGATTCCGATCGAGTCCCCAACCACGTGATCGGCCCCGATTTCCGATCAGGTGATCGGATCGGGACATCCCTAATATTAACCATAATAAATACCTCTCTAGAAACTGGTTATGTGCCTCAGTCTTTTTTTCTTTTTTTGAGAACTTTATTTAAAGATTTTCAGTTTTTTTTTTTACAAAACATAGAGCAGTTTATGCCAGTTTATCTTTTGTTAAATAAGCATGATGGAAAATTTTTATTTTTTGTATCACACAATGTCGTATACAAATAGATGTTGAGTGAATACGTATAATACTTCTTTCCCAGATGTCGCCTGGAATCTGTAAGTTTAGGTCTTGTTCCCATAGATTTTTCAGCCTATCTAAAGAAGTGGGTTCTACATGGTGTAGCAGGTTATATGTGCGAGAGATTTGACCTCTAGAGATAGACTGGAGATGCAAACAGTCTTCAAGAGGAGATGGGGGAGGTTTAGCTGGATAAGAAGTAAAGTGTTTTAAAACGAAGCTACGGACCTGTAGGTATCTGAAGAAGTGAGACTTGGGCATGTCAAATTTAGTACTTAAATTTTCAAACGTCATAAAGGAGCCCTTATCAAATAAATCACTAAAAAATGCAATGCCTTTTCTGCGCCAGGTTTGAAAGCTTAAATCACACAGAGCTGGTAAAAAGAACGGGTTTGAGAGAATGGGAGAGTAAATAAGTATTTGCTTAAAACCAAAATGGCGGCGGCATTGAAACCAAATATTTAGTGTGTTTTTGACCACTGGGTTTGTGAAACTCATTTTCTTAGTTGTTGGTAATGGAGCAGATAGATATGAGATGGGGGAGTTAGGGATACTAGAATCCAATTCCATATGGGACCAAGTAGGCCCCCTGGCTTCTTTAAAGGTGTGAAGCCAGGTGCACAGTTTCACAATGTTTGCTGACCAATAATAGTACATAAAGTTTGGCAGAGACAGACCACCTTCAGATTTTGAACATTGTAGTGTAGATTTCCGGATTCTGGGGCATTTTTGATTCCAAATGAATGAAGACACAGGTCCATCCAACTTTTTAAAGAATGTCTTAGAAAGAAAAAAGGGTATCATCAGGAACACATACATGAACCTGGGCAAAACCACCATCTTAATTATATTAATACGTCCCGCCAGAGAGATAGGCAATGATGACCAGCTTGTCAGATCCGTCTTGTTTTTTTTCAAAAGTGGAGAGAAGTTATAATTGAATAAATTGGTAAAGGTTTTTGAAATTTTGATACCCAGGTAGATAAACAAATCTGTCTCTATTTTGAGTGGGAAATTTGAAAAATCCAAATCGTTAGACAGTCGATTGACTGGGAAAAGAACTATTTTATCTAGATTTAACAGGTATCCAGATAGAGACCCAAAACTATCAAGTAGCTTTAATATTTCTGGAATAGATGTCTCAGGGTCAGTGATATATAAAAGAACATTGTCCGCATATAATGACAATTTATGAATGTAATCATTTCGACTAATCCCATGAATTCTCTTATTAGCCCGCAGCGCTATTGCTAATGTTTCAATTACTAGGTCGAAAAGTAATGGGCTCAGGGGGCATCCCTGACGGGGGCCTCTGTGCAGGGGGAAATAGCCAGAGACCACATTATTAGTGCGGACAGCGGAGAAAGGCAATGAGTATAATCTTAATCCATGTTGTGAATCTGGGGCCAAATCCAAATTTATGTAGTATAGATAGTAGATATTCCCACTCTACACTATCAAAAGCCTTCTCAGCATCAAGATAGACTATTAGCTCGACAAATAGTTGAGTGGTCAGAGTACAAAATACTGAACAAACGTCTGCAATTAAAATAGGATTGACGATTGGGAATAAAGCCCGTCTGATCTTCATGTATGATACAAGGGGCTATCTTTTCAAGACGGAGTGCAAACATTTTCGTAAGAATTTTGTAGTCTACATTGAGTAGGCTGATTGGTCTATAGGATTCACATTTTTGAGGGTCACGATCTTTTTTTTAAATTACAGAAATTGTGGCTTGGGATAGTGTTTGTTAGGGGTGTTGCGGATCACGGATTATCCGTGGTCCGTACGGATCAGAAGCCACGGTTCGGGACACGGTTCGGACACGTGTGTACCGCGGACCACTCCGACCCCCACCCCCAGCGAGCGCACACACCTTGGGCTCTCATAATTTTAATCATTGTCCGTTCACATCAATGAAATTCTGTCAAATTCCTGTAAATCCTCTTTGTTTTGACCAGCGCTGAAGTAACAGCTTCACGGTTATTTCTTAAAGTCTGTTCCTGAATCTCCCGCTGCGTGTGGGCGGAGCTTTCAGAGCTTTTCCTGCATAGAGAATTTGGTGTCGGCCGCCACCAGCTCCTGGAAAAGGGGGGATGTGGCTGATTCTAGGAGCCCAGACTGAGAGAGAGTCCACGGAGACCCGAATGATGACAAAATGATACAACAGAAAAAATAATTTCAGTAAACCAATAACCAATATATAATCGCAAATATTTTGATTTTAATGTCAAGGTAACAATAATTATATATTTTGTTTTGGAAACATCGTCTGTGGACCCCCCTTCCTCTTAATTGAAAATGGTTCGGTCCGACTGGACTATTCTTCCACAGCTGTTTGTTACCGTCAGACCCACAGAGTTTAAGGGAGAGAAGACACGCTTTAAAATCAGGAGTTTAAACACCTGATTTAGAGGAGAACCTCCGTGAAAAAAGAAAAAAGGAGACAGTCTGTCTATTGCCGCGCGGAAAGGAGAGAGTGCTCGTAAACGGACAAGGGGGCGGGGCCATGAATTTGAGGGTTTCTTCTGAAGCTTTTGTATGGAGCTTCAAACTAGAATAATTTGTTGTTTTATTGTGTATCAAAATTAGGCTTGTTAGTTACATTTCTGTTTTATAATGAGGTGATCTATAGTAAAATATGTAAATTGAAAGAATGTTCAATAAAGTTACATAATAATAATAATAAAATAAACTTGTTAAGGTATACAAATCTGAAGTCCCCACGAGACACCACCACCTTATTTTAAGCCAGGAAAAACCCTGCAGCTTCCGTCACAAACTTTACTCAACTTGACGCGGATGGATAGATATCAGGTTTATTTAATGTTAAGACCTGAATAAAAGCATCAGTACACGTTTCAATTTCTGGATTCAAAGAATACATCCGTAATGGACATGATTTTATGGCAAGCCAAAAAGATCACCAGGAAAAGCGGGTGCAACAGTGCCACGTTTTACAGATAATTATTATTATTTTAAATATTTAAATGTCCCCATTTGGCGAGTGGGATCAGAACATTTGTATTTCAAGTGAACACCAGATAGATTTGGTATTTTCAAAACTATTTTTAAGCATTCTTTTCTCTGTTTTTGTAGATTTGTATGTATTCAGAAACTACAAGTTTTAGCATTTTGCTTGTGTTCAAACTTTAAAGATTTTTTGTTTTAATAAATAGGCCTCAGTGAGCAAAAGTTTTGAACTTTTGTGTAAGGGAAGTACTTTATATTCATTTTGAATATATGATTTGAAACGTTTCCAAAAATTAATTTAGCTTTCATGTTGTTGTTGTTGTTGTTGTTGGTGATGTTTTTTTTTTTTTTTTTTTTTAACTTTTTACTGATCCGAAAAGTGATCCGAACCGTGACCCTAAAACCGTGACACGATCCGAACCGTGAGTTTTGTGATCCGCAACACCCCTAGTGTTTGTGGTAATTTATTTGTACTGTGTGTTTCCAGGTACATCTCACAGAGTAATTTCACTAATTTGTTTGCAAAGTTTTTGTAGAAGTCTGATGAAAATCCATCAGGACCTGGTGCCTTCCTATTTTGTAGCGAGCCAATCGCCAATAATATTTCAGATGTTGATATCGGTCGGTCAAGGGCCTGTTGTTGATCTGAGTCAATTTTTGGAATGTCCAATTTACTCAAAAATAAGTCTATTTCGTCATTTGTACATGTGGTTTGACTAGTGTAGAGATCTTGATAAAATGTCTTAAAAACCTTATTAATCTGCTCAGGGTCAGTCTCTACTTGGCCCGAGTCTAGTCTGATCTCTAAAATGGAATGACTTGCAACTAACTGACGCAGCTGATGAGAGAGTAGCTTGCCCGCACTTTCTCTGTGTTCATATATTTTTTGCCTTGTTCTGAGCAGCAATTTTTCAGTTTCTTTAATTGATAAGGTTTCAAATTCAGATTGCAGCATTAACTTTTGTTTGTACAAATCAGGAGATGGATTGCTAGAGTATTGATGGTCAACTTTGGTTATAAGCTCGGTTAGTTTTTTCAGACGCTCATTGCGTCCTCTGTTTCTCTGTGCAGTAAAAGAAATAATTTGGCCTCGTAAGTATGCCTTAAGAGATTCCCAGACTACTGATTTAGATACATCTGGTGTATCATTCACTTCCAAAAAGAGGTCAATTTGAGAATTGACATGCTTACAGAAGTCTTCATCTGACAATAGTGTTGAATTGAATCTCCACATCCGCTGCGGCACCTCAGCATTAGGAAAGGAGATATCAAGCTGCACTGGAGCATGATCCGAGATAACAACTGTGTGATATTTACAAGCAGTGACTTTAGGAATAAGAGTATTGTCCAATAAAAAATAATCAATTCTTGAGTACGAGTGATGTACTGGAGAGAAAAAAACAATAGTACTTTGAGGAGGGCTCAGCCGTACGCAGCGGATCAGAAATGCCATAGTTGTGAAGAAATGAATTGAGTACCGAAACCGATTTAGAAGTTATTGCTGTTTGCCGTGTGCTTGATCTGTCGAGGCTCGGGTCAAAAACCTGATTAAGATCCCCTCCCATAATCAGATAGTGAGTATCTAGATCTGTTAGCCTCCCAATCAAGTTAGTAAAAAACTGCGGGTTATCCCAGCTAGGAGCATAAACATTTAGTAAGATGACTGGGGAATTATGCAGTTTACCCTTTAGGATTACAAAACGACCATTTGTATCATAGATTACATCCGTAATAAACAAAAGGGAAATTTTTCCTGATGAGTATAACGACTCCCCTGGCTTTATTATTGAACCCTGAGTGATATATCTGTGCAAACCTGCTATGTAAGAATTTATTGGTGTCCATAGAGCGTAGGTGTGTCTCCTGTAGGAACACAATATCTGGCTTAAAGTTATGCAAATGAGCAAAAACCCTCTTGCGTTTAACCACGTTATTTAATCCCTTAACATTCCATGTGATAAAAGTTGTAGAATTGGATCCAATCGTTTGTGTTACATTGGAAGAGGTTCCCATAAAGATGTAGAGTCAAAGTATTTATGTGGGTGCACATTTACACAAAAGGAGGTATAGATGAAATACTGCAGCAACAAACAGACAAAAAGTAAAGAAAAAGGCAAACTAACGTATAACGACCCCTTATGCCCCTCTCCCCCCAAAGAGAAAAACACCATCTCCTCCAAAAAAGAGCTTAAATGTAACATGTGAACTTTGTCAGAACACCAAAACCAAAGTTACTCACCTAGAGGGTCTAAAATATTCACTATCTAACAAATGAAATATCAGGTAAACGAAGGTCTTTTAAATAAAATTATCCCCCACTTTACATCATATGTGCATGAAAAAAATAAAAAAATAAACAAAAAGAGGAAAGATAATGCAAATATGAATATACCTTTATGTATATACTGTATCTATATCTATCCTATATGTACTAGCATTGAAAACAAAAGTTCAGTGAGAGTGTATTCACAGTTATGAAGTTGTTTTTGGGTACCTTAAATGCTACTTAGTCTTCATCTTCTTGCTGGCTTTTTCTTATCAAATGTTTCATGGCATAGTCTTTGGCAGTCTCTGGATCTGTGAAGAAACTCGAAGTATTGCCGGATATAGCATCCCATATTTCACACCCTGGCATCCACGTAGCAGCTCTTTGATCTCTTTGAAAGTCCCCCTCCTCTTCACGACCGAGGGCGGCAGGTCTGGGAAGATAAGAAGTTTGTCCCCGTTGTAAAACAAATTCCCCTTTTTTGCCGCTCTGAGAAGCACATCCAGCTTTTCTTGGTAGTAGTGAAACTTTACAATGAACGGCCAGGGTCTCTGTTCTCTTGTGGGGACTGGTTGTAAGTCCCGATGCGCTCTATCCAAAGTGGGAGCCGTATCCATGCCCAAAACTTCTTGTAGTAGCTTAGCCACGGCGGTTACGGGATGCATGCCGGCTTCAAACTGCTCTTTCACCCCGAGTATTCGTATGTTGCAGCGATGCTGTCTTTCCTCCAAATCCTCGGTCTTCTCCGTCAGGGTTGTCACTGTTGCTTTTAAGCTGCAGACTTCTTTCTCCAGGTCCACAACTCTGTCGGAGTACGTGTTAGTCGCACTTTCCAGGTTTAGCAGCTGGGCTTCGTTGTCTGCAATGATAGCTTCCAGTGGGCTTATCATATCTCCGAGCTCCGTCCGTACGCCATCCAGCTGCGCTCTAAAATCATCACGGAGTGAATCAATTTTGTTGTTAAGCGCCTGGCACTTGGACTCGACTTTTGTCTCGAGCGTAGCTATCTTGGACATCACGGTCTTTTCTGAGCTACCTATGGGAGCCATTAGCTTGTTCGTGTCCGGAAAGGTGGTGTTGTCGGTAGTCTTAACAGCCTCCGATTTCTTCGTCCCCTTCGGCCCAGACATATTAAAAAGTTGCTGAAACAGTTTCAGACCTCCAAGTAACTTTGTATCTAATGATATATAGCATTCAAATGTCAGATATACAAGTATTAATATGAGTAAACGGTGTTTCCCAGCGGAGCAACAATGCTAAGCGTCTTTACAT
>NC_050516.1:6483466-6487285 GCF_002922805.2 Oryzias melastigma | reverse complement strand
AATTAATTACCTCCTCCTAAACCCAGAAAAAACTGAGGTCATGATACTGGGTCCTAAACACCTGAGAGATGCTCTCTCAGATCAAATCGTCTCCCTGGATGGTGCAAATATTGCCTCCAATTCCACAGTCAGAAATTTAGGAGTTTAATTTGACCAAGATTTATCATTTAAGGCTCACATATCTCAAGCTTTTGAAGCTGCCTTTTTTTCACCTACGCAATATAGCTAGGATCAGAAATATGTTATCTAAAAGTGATGCTGAAAAACTCATCCATGCATTTGTTACGTCTAGACTGGATTACTGTAACTCTTTACTAATAGCATGCCCGAAGAGTTCTTTAAAAAGTTTTCAGCTTGTCCAGAATGCAGCAGCAAGATTTTTAGCAGGAACTAGTAGAAGAGAACACATCACTCCTGTGTTAGCTTCTCTCCACTGGCTACCAGTTGAATCCAGGATCAAGTTCAAAATCCTTCTGTTAACCTATAAGCTCTGAATGGTGTGGCCCCATCCTATATTAGAGATCTCATAGTTCCTTACCAACCAGTCAGAACACTTCGTTCACAAAATGCTGGACTGCTTGTAATTCCCAGTATTTCTAAAAGTACAGTTGGAAGTAGAACCTTCAGCCATCAAGCCCCTGTTCTATGGAATAAGCTCCCAACTCATGTCAGAGAGGCCAGCACAGTTTCTACCTTGAAAACTAGCCTTAAAACATCCCTCTTTGGACAGGCGTTCATCCAGTGTTCCATAGATTCTCTAAAGGAGAAGTTCCAACAAAAATGTTCAGATCATTAACATTGTAAATATTGTTCTGCTTCTCCTGGAGGACGTTTCAGTTTGGACACTAGATGGAGATCGTGCTATAGAAGTACACTTTATTCAAGAAGAAGACAACAGTATGAGGGGAAAAAATTAAGTTTTAGACCACAAATAGTTACTTTAAAATGTATTTTCTTAAAAGAATTTTGAAAATTAATGCCTGTAAGTAAATAAAGATGTTCATTTATTCAGCAATGTATGTTTTTTGGTCAACCGATGGGAAATTCTAATGAAACTTAGCATCAAGCTAGCAGACTTTAGTCTTGTGTGCTAAATCGATTTATATCTTTTGTGAATCGATTATTGATCTATTAAACTTAAATTGATTCAAATCGATTTATGGATTTTTTTTTAAACCCATCACTATAATTTATGTTGATTCTGCTGCATCACAATGCCAAAATAAAGAGGCTCCAGCGTTTTAATGCTTTGGATGTTTACCAAGTCTATGAGAAAAAGAACTCATGTTGACAATAAATTGTTTACATAAAAAAAATGACACTTGTATCACTTTCAATTACACATGTCATGGTAGTTATCTCTCAGTACTTAATTTTAATGTTCTCCTTTATTTGCATACTGCTTAAAGAAAAAAAAAATGTGTTTGTGTTGCCCTTCTATGGCTTTAAGGCAATGCCCCTCAGATAATCCTGTGCACGTCCCTGACTCAATTAGGTGCTCATTCTTTCTCTACTTCATATTTCTTTTGGAGTTGAGGACTAAACCAAATGCTACAGGTTATTCATTGGAGGTGACACTCAGCCTGGACAGTCACCAATTCATCACATGGCCACACAACCATTCACACATTTTAAAGTTTATTTAATCCATCAGCATGCTGTTGGGCTGTGGAAGGAAACCAGAGTGCATTGAGTAAACTCATGTACTGGGAGCATTGGAGCAGTTTGCAGCCGATTGTGAAGCGGCTGGGATGAGGGTCAGCACCGCTAAGTCTGAGGCCATGGTTCTCGACCGGAGAAAGGTAGTTTGTCCTCTCTCGGGGGGTGGAGTTCTCCTGCCTCAGGTGGAGGAGTTTAAATATCTTGGGGTCTTGTTCACGAGTGAGGGAAGATCTGAGCGTTAGATCCACAGGCAGATTGGAGCGGCGTCTGCTATTATGCGGTCGCTGTACCGGTTTGTTGTGGTGAAAAGAGAGCTAAGCCAGAAAGCAAAGCTCTCAATTTACCGGTCGATCTTTGTTCCAGTACTCACCTATGGTCATGAGCTCTGGGTCATGACTGAAAGAACGAGATCCCGAAAGCAAGCGGCTGAAATGAGTTTTCTCCAGAGAGTGGCTGGGCGCTCCCTTGGAGATGGGGTGAGAAGCTCGGTCACCCAGAGAGAGCTCGGAGTAGAGCCGCTTCTCCTCCATATTGAGAGGAGCCAGTTGAGGTGGTTCAGGCATCTGATCCGGATCCCTCCTGGACGCCTCCCTGGTGAGGTGTTCCGGGCATGTCCCACTGGGCGGAGGCCCCGGGGAAGACCCAGGACACGCTGGAGAGACTATGATTCTCAGCTGGCATGGGAACGCCTCGGGGTCCCCCCAGAAGAGCTGGAGGAAGTGGCCGGGGAGAGGAAAGTCTGGGCATCTTTGCTTAGACTGCTGCCCTCATGACCCGGTCAAGGATGAAGCGGAAGACGATGGATAGATGGATGGATGTACTGGGATAACATCATGTTCAAGCAGGGTGTTGAAACTGAGATTTTCAACCTTCTCAATGAGAAGTGGCTGTTTTAACCACTGTGTTGTCTGAATAGTATAGCTTTTTTTTAAATCAAACAAATGAACCTTTCACTGAATGATTAACTTTAAAATTTTAGAAGACAAACTTCAGTCTTTTTCAAATGATGTGAGAAAAAAACAAGACATTTCAAATGGAATCTCACTTAGCAGTGGCAACACCAAACCACTTCACCACCATAACAGCTAAATAAGGATGTGAAGATTCTTCGAGAATCGGTAAAAAAAAAAATTATTAAAACACGTCAACCTGTTCAGCAAAGCAGAAAATTTTAAAAATCAATTTGACAGGTGAGTGTGTGTGTAGGTGTTTACACACCGGTCGTGCTATCAAGCGGACATTTTCAATGAAAAGTCAATGCAAATGCAAGCACACCAGAATTCCTGGCCTCTGTGCATGCAGTGCGCTTTGCTAGGCAAGTTTTTAAGTCTGATCATCAGCTCTACGCACAAATCGGGCACGCACCGAGCGTGCGCTGAATGCTCAATCCGGTTCAAGGTGCTTACACACCAACCGCGTGCAGTGCGTTCAAGAACATGCTCTACGTTTATGAACGTGCCTTCAGCAGGTGGTATCCACACCAGAGTAGAGCGCTCACACAGGTATCAGCAGGAGATTCTTCTTCAGTTGTATTTTTACTGTTCGTTAGCGCCCCTCCACCACCTACAATAGAGAGAACCTCAGAGCAAAAGGCAGTGAAAATCCCTCAAATCTTGCTCCAGGCTTTTTTTAATTGCACCACTCTGTTTCCTTAATGTCTGGTGTCATATTAATCCAACTGGACACAAACCGCAATGATTCATCTTCTTTAATGATCATGTTTGGCACTTCTGTGCTTTGAAGCGGTCGCTGTCCATGCACCACTTCCAAATTCAGGTCCTTGATTGGCCATTGTTCTGCGCTGCTGTGATTATGTGTGAAAATGTTGAACTGGGTTGAACATGCGTGTGCACTCAGCAGCTGGGGGGGTGGGGTTGGGTGCGCTGAGTGGGTTTGGACCTGTCCGTCACATGCCTCACAACATGAACCTAGTATGAAAGGATTTGTGATCATTTCAGTATTCTGTATAATTATTTACACTGCTCACAGAAATTAAAGGAACACTTTTTTTATTGGGCCTGTCATGAATTGAATTAAACCTGTCTGATAATTTTCTGGTTGGTTACCAGCTGAGGGCCTCGTTAATCAATTTCAGCTGCATTGGTGTTCATGGAATTAACAACAGGTACACTTCAGTGGCAACAATTAGAAAACCCT
>NC_050516.1:6463318-6480396 GCF_002922805.2 Oryzias melastigma | reverse complement strand
CATTCTACACACCACCATCCTGTGCTGTCTGGAAACACTCTCACCAACCACTACTTTACAGTCACTGATCTCCTTCAGATTACACCATGTACATAAGATGTAGTCTATCTGTGTGCTTCTACCTCTGCTCTTATAGGTCACTCTATGTTCCTGTCTCTTCTCAAAGAATATATTCACTATCGCCATTTCCATCTTTTTTGCAAAATCAACCATCATCTGTCCTTCTACATTCCTCTCCTGGATACCAAACCTGCCCATCACCTCCTCATCACCTCGGTTTCCTGCACCAACATGACCATTGAAATCTGCACCAATGACAACTCTCTCATTTCCAGGGATGCTCATCATCACTTCATCAAGATCCAACTAGAACTTCTCCTTCTCTTCCAGCTCACATCCTACCTGTTGGGCATACCCTTTAACCAGGGCCGTGCAGGACATTTGGAGGGGCAGGTGCTCAAAGTCAAAAAAAGGCACATGGAACAAAAATTTGAAGCACCTTACAATCTATACGGTCTATACCTTACAATATATGGTGCTGATTCATGATCTGCCCTTAATTATTATTCATTAGTAAAAATAATAAAATAAACTATAAGAAATAATGTGTCTTAATTGCATTTGTACATATTCATTTTTTGTATAGCCCATATTTACAAAACACAGATTGCTAGCTTCAAGGAGACAAACTAAAATTCAAAATTAACCGACACTTTAACCAAATAATGCTAGATTACTAATCTAAAAAATATCGGATGAAGGGACATTACAACAGTAACCAGAGCAAACGTTAACTAATTCAACCAAATTGATCCAAATTTTTAGAGGGCCTATATAATGTTAAACTAAATGCTCTAGACTTTGAGCGATGTTTTATTTATTTTTTTTTAGCATCGTTTTGCAGGGTGTTCTCTCCCCCACTTGCCTATGTGGACGGCACACACCTAATGTTGGCAAAAGCAGCCCAACTAGCCTATCTTGGTGTAGGTATGTGAGAAAAATTTTCAAATTAGGTTGATTGCTCTATTTATATCACCATCCCCTGAGTTAAACCCAATAGAACATCTCTGAGACATTATGTTTGGGTCCATTAGGCACAGCCAGGTTGCTCCTCAGACTGTACAACAGCTCAGGGATGCCCTCACACAGATCTGGGAGGAAATGCCACAAGACACCATCCATCGTCTCATTAGGAGCATGCCGCCACGTTGTCAAGCATGCATACAAGCTGGTGGGGGCCGCACAAGATACTGAAAAGCATTTTGAGTTGCAGAAATTAAGTTTAGGAAAAAATGGACTAGCCTGCCACATCTTAATTTCACTCTGATTTTATGGTGTCTACTCAATTGAGCCTCTGTAGGCTGAAAACTTTTATTTCATTAAAAGACTTGGCATCCTTTTGTTCCTAAGACACTGCCCTATTGTTATTTGTATAGATATCCAACTTCATATTGAGATCTGATGTATCTAATGTGTTTCTTTAAAGTGCTCCTTTAATTTTTTGTGAGCAGTGTATTTGTACTGAATCATTTCTGTTAGTCGGAAAAGAGACAGACATCAACAAACAAATGAAGAGGGTCACTTCTTCTGACTTTTGATCACAAGTCATGTGATTAGGCCAGTGAAAATGTTGAGACAACAGGTTTTCAAGATGTTTGGGTTGCATGAATTAATCTTGCTACACCAACTTTTAGTTGAATCATATCAGGTCAATAAGTATGTCTCATTTTGGGACTGAAAATTCATTTAAATCATGTTAAGCATACATATTCATTTCATGCACATTGAAAAATTGCCTTTGACAGTTGTTTTAAATTTGAAAAACTGATTTATTTATTTATTATTTTATTTCACAGGGACAGTGCACATTAATATCATCGCTGCAATGCGCCAGAATTAGCCCAAAAGCTATTTTTCATCCGTAGTCCCTGGACAGGTGTTAAAAATTATCAACCTAAAAACATCAGTTAAGTACGCAAGTAAAAAATATAGAAACACATACAAAATACAAGTTAGAAAATCAGTTAAAATACATATAACAATAATAAAATGCACACAGTAAGAAACATTAAAACTATTATAAAAGACTCAAAGGTGGTACAGAATGGACAGGGAGTGGCAGGCAATTAAAACAATTCAATGTAGACATGTTTGTTGTCATATAAACCAGTGTTTTAAGTGCGTTTTAAACAGAGTGTTTGTGGTGATTTCTCTGATTGCGTGAGGGACAGAGTTCCACTCTTGTGCTGCTGTTACGGAGAAGGCGCTCTGACTGAAGGCACTTCTCCTCAAAGGAACTATACGGTCCTGTCGAACAGACCCTCGAGTCACTCTTTGGGATATGGATCTTAATTTAACAAATTGGTTGAGTGGAGGGGATGACATACCATGAATGATTTTATAAAATAAACATAGTTTTTAGTACTTGATGACATTCTCCCAGTTTTACAGTTTGTGTTTTTGTAAAATGTCACAATGATGATATCTCAATGGTTTTTTATACAGTGTTTTAACTGTTTGTTTGTAAAGTGACTCCAGAGGTTTTAATGCTGATTTGTTTGCCTGAGACCATGTAGTGAGACAGTATGTCATGCATGATAAAATCATTGCATTCATAAACGTAGCAGCTTGCAGTGACATATTAAATTAATATATAGACATATTAAATAAATTGATTCTTCTGTTAATCAAACTTTTAGTCTTTGCTTCTCTTAGTTCAAGTTTAACTTTCCGTTAGCCACAGCGATCCATGCTCTGAAGACCTCTTGGATAATGCTTTAATGTTCTGTACTTTAGGATCACTCACCATTCACCCAACCATCTGGAGTTAGTCCAGATTGTAGCAGAACAACTGCTGATCCTGGTCTACATCACACCCGGATGCAGCTGAATCCAATGGTTCCCAGTCAGTTTTTAAAGTTCAATTTTAAGCATTTATTATTGTTTTTTAAACCCATAATGAGTTTGTCTTTACAGCTTTTTTTAAAATGGTTTGTTGAGTGTTTTAAGTGTTCACAGCCATTTTAGAGTTTTAACGTCTGCCAACCAGTTTCTGCCTGATTAACCCAGGTCATGACAGAAACACTGGAGTAACTGTGCTTTTTCATTGCTAGTCTTCAGCTACAGAATATAATTCCTCTAATATCAGAACTTAACAGTTTTAAGCATCAGTTATAGACAAAAGACTTACCTTTTCAGATTTTTTTAAACACTTTGTAGTAAGTGACATCGTAGAATCTTTTACAGTACTCCCTTCTTATTCGTGGGGGTTAGAGACCTGAGGCATCAGCCAATATTCCAAATCCGCAAATATGGAGAACCCCCATCCCCTGCATCTGAAGGATGTCTATGCCACTCCATATTAATCAAAAACACTTCGGATCATGCTTTGTAAAGCATTTATTAAAGAAAATTGGATACTGCATACTGACACAGATGAAAAGTGTCTCTCTGTCTCTCTATGCTTTAAAATCAGGGGCGAGCACTTCCTCCTCCATAAAATAATAAACACCGGCTGCCGATGATAATTATCCATTGCGATTATCTTCTTCAGCATATCAGGATTTTTTAGGCCGAATCTAAGTCAGCTGATGCCTTAACTCAATGAAGGGGCATGGATGAGGAGTGTGTGCTCTTCCTGCAGGGGGGTGTGCACCAAAGCACACTCCAAAGGGGTTCCGCTGTGCTCTGCTGTGCAGAGATACACCTCAGCAGTGCAGAACTTCCACCGACACAAAAATGTTATATAAGCAGCTCGAGTTGTCTGAGTTTTTGTGTCAAACCGAAAGAGTCACGTGACAAAAGAAAAATCTGCAAATATGGGAAACTGTGAATAAAGAAGCGCGAATGAGCAGGGGAACACTGTTAGCTTTAATTACTTTTTACAGACTTTCGTGTATATCATTGTCTATTGTAATGTTATGCTGTCACTTTTAAGTCCTGTTGATGTTCTCTCAATTTTTCTTTTCTTTATCTCTCTTTTTTAGTAAAGCACTTTGGTACCCTGATGGCTTTGTAAAGTAAGTAAGACAAGATAAAAGACATGGAGGATAGTGTAGCCTCAAGATCAATGCTGGTTGACAAACAGTTGACATTTTTGAAAAACACATCAAAGTACTATAAAATGTTTTGTGTTCAGGTATCAATTACCTTGGGCGGAGGCTTCTTCAGCAGAACCAAAAGAGCTTGCAGAACCAAGTTGGAAAAACGAGGACCAATGGGGACATAGTCAAGCAGACGCTCTATGTCATCCACCACCACACAGCTGAGCTGGGATTTGTAAGCATCATCAAAGACCTGTAGGTAAAGCAAGCAAGTTAATTCAAGTAATAGGCAGGAAAATGAAACCTAAATTCAAGATGGAAATGCCAGCAAAAAGTCTTAGAAACAATACTTTAAAGATGATTAATTATAGTTAATTACTACTTAATTAAAAAAGCTACTAAGTTACTAACTGAATTACTTTGTAGTAAAGTAACTTGATACCAGGAAAAGTAACTATTTTACTTGTATATATCTCCAATATATATTGCATCTTAAAATATAAAACATAAAATCAATCACAAATGAGAAACAATAGCTGATTTCTGAACTAAAACAGTCTAAACTAAAGTGGGTGCCCCTGGCCTTAAACCCTCATTTATGGTAAAAAAAATAAACGAATAAAAAAGTCCTAAAAAAAGATTCTGGGAAAATAAAGAAGATAACTCTGGGATGTCCTGAGGTGTGTGGTATTGTGTGTAAAACACTGTTGACTACCATGAAACGTGACACTTTTTGGAGCTCTTACAGAACCGCCCTTCTTCACAGTTTATAATTACATCTAACATAAAAAAATAATGTGAGATCAGAAATTGCTATCATAAATTGATTTCAGCTGATGAGATGAATAAAAAGATGGTTTCCTGGTTTGTGTTGCTGTTGTCCTTTTGGCTTTTCCCTTTAGGGGTCGCCACAGTGAATTAACTTCCTACATGTAAGCTCTTCTTCAGCATCCTCCACTCTAACACCAGCCACCTTCATGTCTTCATTCACTGCATCCATAAACCTCCTCTTTGGTCTTCCTCTAGACCTCTTTCCTGGCAGCTCTAGACTCAGCATCCTTCTACCAATATATTCACTGTCTCTCCTCTGAACATGTCCAAACCATCTCAGTCTGGCCTCTCTGACTTTATCTCCAAAACCTCTAACATGTGCTGTCCCTCTGATGTATTCATTCCTGATCCTATCCATCCTGGTCACTCCCAAAGAGAACCTCAGCATCTTCATCTCTGCTACCTCCAGCTCTGCTTCCTGTCTTTTCTTCAGTCCCACTGTTTCTAGTCCAAACAACATGGCTGGTCTCACCACAGTCTTGTACACCTTTCCTTTCATTTGTGCTGAAACTCTTCTGTCACACATCACACCTGACACTTTTCTCCACCCATTCCAACCTGCTTGCACTCTCCTCTTCACTTCTTTTCCACACTCTCCATTACTCTGTACTGTTGACCCTAAATACTTAAACTCCTCCACCTTCTTTATCTCTTCTCCCTGTAACCTCACTCTTCCACTCTGGTTCCTCTCATTCACACACATGTACTCTGTCTTACTGCGGCTAACCTTCATTCCTCTCCTTTCCAGGGCAAACCTCCACCTCTCTAACTCCACCTCCACCTGTTCCCTGCTCTCACTACAAATCACAATATCATCTGCAAACATCATAGTCCATGGTGATTCCTGTCTAACCTCATCCGTCAGTCTGTCCATCACCATTGCAAACAGGAAGGGGCTCAGAGCTGATCCCTGATGTAATCCCACCTCCACCTTGAACTCCTCTGTCACCCCTACAGCACACCTCACCACTGTCTTACAGCCCTCATACATGTCCTGCACTGCTCGGACATACTTCTCTGTCACTCCAGACTTCCTCATACAATACCATAGTTCCTCTCTGGGCACTCTGTCATAAGCTTTCTCCAGATCTACAAAGACACAGTGGAGCTCTCTCTGACCTTCTCTGTACTTCTCTATCAACATCCTCAAAGCAAATGTTGCATCTGTAGTGCTCTTTCTTGGCATGAAACCATACTGCTGCTCACAAATGTTCACTTCTGCTCTTAGTCTGGCTTCCACTACTCTTTCCCACACCTTCATTGTATGGCTCATCAGCTTTATTCCTCTGTAGTTACCACAACTCTGCACATCTCCCTTATTCTTAAAAATGGGCACCATCACACTTCTCCTCCATTCCTCAGGCATCTTCTCACCACCTAAGATCCTGTTGAACAACCCGGTCAAAAACTCCACTGCCATCTCTCCTAGACACTTCCATACCTCCACAGGTATATCATCAGGACCAAGAGCCTTTCCACTCTTCATCCTCTTCAAAGCCCCTCTCACTTCACCTTTACTAATCTTTCTTACTTCCTGCTCCACAACCGTCACCTCTTCTACTCTTTGTTCTCTCTCATTCTCTTCATTCATCAACTCTTCAAAGTATTCTTTCCATCTTTCCATTACACCACTGACACCTGTCACCACATTACCATTCCTATCCTTGATCACCCTAACCTGCTGCATGTCCTTCCCATCTCGATCTCTCTGCCTTGCTAGTCTGTACAGGTCAGTCTCTCCCTCCTTACTACCCAACCTAGCATACAAGTCATCATAAGCTCTTTGTTTGGCCTTTGACACCTCTACTTTCACCTTACGCTGCATCTCCCTGTACTCCTGTCTACTCTCCTCAGTCCTCTCAGTGTCCCACTTCTTCTTAGCTAGTCTCTTACTCCGTATACACTCCTGCACCTCCTCATTCCACCACCAAGTCTCCTTATCAACTCTCTTTCCTGATGACACACCAAGTACACTCCTACCTGTCTCCCTGATCACATTAGCTGTAGTTATCCAGTCATCTGGGAGTACCTCCTGACCACCCAGAGCCTGTTTCAACTGTTTCTTAAAAGTCATGCAACAATCTTCTTTTTTCAGCTTCCACCAGTTTGTCCTCTTCTCTGCCTTTGCCCTCTCTTTCTTCATCTTCTTCACCACCAGAGTAATCCTACACACCACCATCCTGTGCTGTCTGGAAACACTCTCACCAACCACTACTTTACAGTCACTGAGATGGCAGGGAACCAGGGTAAAGTCTGGATATTAAATCCCCTCACTACAGACCAGTGATGTCCAGTTAAGTTTGTGGGTGATGAGGCACCAACTCTTTTAGCGTCTGATTTAAAAACCAATACATTTACCAACTACGGATTCTGTTTCATATCTCATATCAGCATCCTTCTTTTAAAATAGCAGATACATATTGGACTGAGAAAGAGTGTAAAATGTATACCGGTTCTGTTTGATTCCAAAAGGCAAAACATGAGAATACTACATCTAGTTTCATGTTTTACATATGAATATTATCTTTCTTTTTTTCTTCATACAACTTCTGTTTATCTTAAATAAAAAACGTCTGTCAACTTACTGTCAAAATACCTCACAGTAAGTTAACAGGAGAAATTCTGTATGTAGGACAAACAAAAGTAGGATTCAAAACAAACGATAAATGTAAACCTAAATGTGGTATATACAGCATAGTAGTATATTTATATAGAAAGTGACTATACACACATAATGTTGTATATATACATATTGCAAAGTTGTGCACAAAATATTACTTTGTTCACGGTGTAATTGGACGGAAATAATTAGAATACAGAGATTATGAGTACATTCATGATTAAATTGATTAGAATCAAATAAATTGCATTTAAGTGGAAAAATATTTTTTAAATCAAAAATACACATGTCATGATACTAGTTAAAACACTAAAATACAGACACATACACGTGCACACATATACACTAAAAAGGTTTAAGCCTATCTTATGGGGTCCAGATTACCCCACCCTGATATTGATGTGTGAAAAACAATCCCAGTTCAATGGTTCTTAATCCAGTAACCAAAAATGAAATCTTAAAGATTGTGAGAGGAATGAAGGGGAAATTCTCTACCGATGTGAATGACATCAACATGGCTTTGGTTAAACAAGTAATTGATGCGATCCTGAAACCATTGGAATATATTTTTAATCTCTCATTCCAAAAAGGTTCATTTCCAAATCAAATGAAAATAGCAAAAGTCATACCATTATACAAAACCGGAAACAAGCATCACTTCACAAACTATAGACCAGTTTCTATGTTACCACAGTTTTCAAAAATGATCTAAAAAAATTTTCATAAATAGATTAGACTCTTTTATCGACAAATACAAGATCCTCAACGAAAGACAATATGGGTTCGGGTCAAATCGATCAACGTCACTGGCCCTTATGAATGTGATAGAAAATATAACCAATGCCATTGATAACAAAAACATGTAATTGGAATATTTATCGATCTAAAAAACGCTTTTGATAGTTAATCACTGCATATTAATAAATAAATTGGAACGATATGGCATTAGGGATAGTGTTAGACTGGATTAAAAGCTGCAGAAAACAGTTTGTGAAGGTTGGAAGCGCTTATTCCCAATGTTTGTACATTTTTGGTGGTGTTCCTCAGGGGTCGGTTTTGGGACCAATATTATTTATCTTGTATATTAATGATTTATTTAAGCCGGGGGTCTCAAACTCAATTCATTCGGGGGCCGCTGGGGGCAGAGTCTGGGTGAGGCTGGGCCGCATCAGGATTTTCACAAGAAAATCGCTGATAAAACATTCTAGTGTTCTCAAACATCTTTATTTTAACACAAAATAATGAATTTAATTCATTCATTCATTCATTTTTTAAAAAATTGTTTTAAAAAAATCAATCATTAATAAATAAATAAAATACTAACAATGACCATACAGCAGATACAGACGACTGAAGAAAACGCATATATAGACTGATGGGACAGTGTTTCTGAAATGGTGGGGCGTGCCCCCTGGAGGGAATGCAAATAAAAACATGTTTACAGTAGTTATGGATATTGGGCATAATTCTGTATAGTAGATGATATTAAATTAAATATAGCAAAACAACCTAAAAATCCATTTGGTAGCAGAAAGAGCCGCTGTTTAAAGTGAACAAATGAAAAGAACTGAATCTCTGAATAAAGCAGGAATTCATAACTACTGTGGAGGGAAACAAGGAAAGACTTGTTTTTACTTTGTCTGAAAGTTTTGGAAGGATTCTTAAAAACAGAAAGAGAAACATTAATAAAACAGATGTTTAAAATTAGTATTTAATGATAATAAAAGTACGATATTTTGAGGAGATATATGTTTAACTTGAGCAAATTAACTGATACAAATGATATTTGCGGCTGAAAGTTGTAGTGGAGGCGTGAAAGAATAAGTTCTTCATGGGGGGGGGGGACGATTTAGAAACTCTGGACAAGAGAAAACCATTTGTATTCAGTTTCAAATGTCTGCAACACTTTCAATGAAAAGTTAATGCAAACGCCCGCACACCAGAATTCCTGGACTCCCGAGTCTACGCAAGTTTTTAAGTCGGATCTCGAGCTCTACGCACAAATGGGTCATGCACGCGTTGAATCTTCAACCCGGTTCAACATTTCCACGCACAATCGCTGCAGTGCAGAGCTGTGACCAGTCAGGGACTTGATTTGGGAGCTGCTTGGGTGGCGTCTGCCTGCCTCAAAACAGTGAAGTGCCAAACATTATTACAAAAGAGAAATGAATCATTGCGGTTTGTGCTCGGACGGGTTAATAAGACACCCAGACAGACATTTAAAAGGACAGAGTTTTGACAATAAAAAATATAGAGCAACATTTCGGGGATTTTCAACCGCTCTTACTTTTGCTTCGGGATTCTCTCTGTTGTAGATGTCAGAGGAGCACCAATGAACGGTAAAAATACAATAGAAGAAGAATCTCCTCTGCTACTGTGTGCGTGACCGTGCTGGTCCGGTGTGGATACCACCTGCTGAGCGTGCATTCATAAATCCGCGCAGACCGCGTTCTTGAACATACTGCACGCGGCTGGTGTAGAAGCACCTTTGAAGATTCTGCCCTTGCGCGCATCACTCACGCTAGTGGAACTAGTCAATCTCTCTCGCGAGGACTTTTTCTGCTCATGGAGGAGGAAAAAGCGCTCGCGAGAGTCGGATTTGTCCGCGCTGAATGTTTGATGCATGCGCGGAGATGTCTTATTTTTGCTGGAGTTTTGACATAAATAAAACTCCTTATGTGCCTCTCATTCATTCTGAGACATCCACACCTGGCGCGGCGTCAGAAACACGCTTTTTGACAAGCGGAAGCCAGTGAATTTGTCACGCGGCAAAAGAGGGGCGGGGCACGCGTATTACGTTCAGTGTGTAAGCACTTCCAGAGGCTTCATGGCTCCTCCTCCGCCCAGCTGACTGGAGGAATGAATGAATGAGTGAGGAGGTACTGGAGAGCCCGCCGATGTCCCGCCTCCAGAGCCATATACCTCACTGCAATTGGTTGTTCAGTTCTGCACACACAACTGTCATTCATATCAATCTTGCGGGCCGCACGAACAGTAATCTTTCATATGAAGACGGGGGCCGCAAATCATCACTACGCGGGCCGCAGATGGCCCACGGGCCGCGAGTTTGAGACCCCTGATTTAATATTTCTAGTTTATTACAATTAGTTTTATTTGCTGATGACACAAATGTTTTTTGTGATGGGGATGATTTGCTGCAACTCATAGAAATTGTTAAGACAGAGAGGGAAAAACTGAAGATGTGGTTTGATGTAAACTGTCACTAAATTTAAGTAAAACAAAAATAATGTTATTGGTAGTTGTAGTGGTAAAAATCTAAACATTGACATGCACATAGAAAGGGTGAAACTTGAAAGAATTTATGAAAATAAATTTCTTGGGGTTATAATAGATGAAAAACTGACCTGGAAAGCTCATTTTCGTTATTTACTAACTAAACTGTCCAGAAGCATCTCTGTGTTAAATAAAGCAAAACTGATTCTGGTGCATAAATCACTCCACATTTTGTACTGTTTACTGGTCTTACCGTATTTTTCTTACTGTGTAGAGGTTTGGGGAAAAAACTATAAGACAACGTTACATTCACTTTCAATTCTTCAGAAGAGAACAATACGAGTAATTCACAAAGCACACAAACAAACTATTTATACAATCAAAATTACTCAAATTTTATGATCTAGTGGAGTATTGTACAGCTCAAATAATAATATTTAAGGCAGAAAAATATTTATTACCAACCAATATTCAAAGATTTTTCATTAAAAAGGAGGAAAAATACAATCTAAGGGAAAAAAAATAAATTTTCCCAGCATAAAGCACGTGTAACCCAGAAGTAAATGTATTTTTATCTGTTGGTAATGAAATTCCACCAAAATCCTTATTTCCGTTTATGGATAGGTATTTTTTTAATTTCACCTTTTATTGGTTTTGTTCGTACGGGGTTTACTGCCCCTTCTGGAGATCACGCAAGACTTAAGACGTGATACACGTCTTGTCTTCAGTTCGCGCCACCTCCTGTTAAAGAAGGTACGGATGATTCTTTTCTCCATGTGTATGTTGTTTTATTTGTGTTTTTGGATGTTGGATTTGGGCATTTTTGTGACTCTGTAGGTATTAATGTTCTGGAGACCTGTGTTCACGGATTTGTTATTGTCCTTTCATGTCAGAATAAAACAGAGAGAAACCGAAGACTCGTCATCCTCCTTATTTAAACACAACGCAGAGGAACGGGCGAGGCGTTCAGGAACCAGAGGAACGTGGGAGACGCCCATTGCACACGGACAAATAAAAAAAGGTTTTGTGTTTCAATATGTGAAGTGAAACTGTGGAACAGAACCAGTAAATGCTTGAAACAATGTCCAAACATAAGAGAGCTTAAGTATAAATACAGAACTATGATTATTGATAAATATGTACAAATACAAAACAAAGCAAAACATTAGCATTTGTAAAAATGCGTGATGGACTGCACGGTGGCGCAGTGGTTAGCGCTCTTGCCTCACAGCAAGAAGGCCCCGGTTTGAATCCCAGCTGGGGGATTTGGGACCTTTTTGTGTGGAGTTTGCATGTTCTCCCCGTGCATGCGTGGGTTTTCACCGGGGACTCCAGCTTCCTCCCACTGTCCAAAAACATGCTTCATAGGTTAATTGGTGACTCTAAATTGCCCCTAGGTGTGAATGTGAGAGTGAATGGGTGTGTGATTGAGGCCCTGCGACAGACTGGAGACCTGTCCAGGGTGAACCCCGCCTTCGCCCATCAGTAGCCGGGATAGGCTCCGGCACCCCCGCGATCTAAAACTCAGTTTTTGACTACATCTGATTTTTTGTATTTTCAATTTGAAAGAATACCTGTTTGCTTATTTGGCATCATTTTAATCAGCACAACTTCGCCTATGTGACAAAATCCTATTTTGTCATTTTTTTTCATGTTTGTCAAACTAATCAACATGTTTTTGAATGAAAAAAAATAAATAAATAAAAATAAAAATACAGGCTAAAATCACACCAGGCAGCCCCCCAAAATAAGAATTTCTCACTGCTGTCTATTTTACTTTTTTCCTGGAATTTTTTTCCCCTCTTTTTAAAGCTTTTCATTTTTTTAAAAAATTTTATTTATTATACTTGTGAAAAATAATAAAGCAATTTTTATCTGGGAGAAGTTTGATCCAGCTGGATTTCAGTTTCTGCCATTTTTAGACAGTGCCGGTGCTTGTTATTGTGGAAAACTCATGTTGGTCTCCATACGAAAATAAAATGACTGTTTTCTCTTGGATTTCTAACAACAGAAAGCTCCAATTTGCCTACCCTGGTCCCCCATAGCAGGTGCGCTGCTGCATTACAGCCGTCAGATTGACGTTCGTTCTCCGCCTTATATATTAAAATTGAAGATCGCTTTTGTTCAAAAACTACAAATAAATGCCATATTATTTCTTTAATTGATTAAAATCTTTATCACAGAATGTGAAAAAAAAAAGTTTAAGTTTATTTTAGATGGAGTTTTACTACGTGGATCTCATAGCTGCACATCAGGATGCCAGAGGGCGTTAATACATATTACCAAAATAATTATATTCTATTAATAGCACATTTGTGACGAAGAGGCTGAGACGTTTGGATCCATAAGCAAATGGTTTAATGGACAAGGGCAAGACATAAGCGTGGTCAGAGTCCAGGCGTGGGTCGAGGCAGGCAGGAAACCCAGGAGACAGGCAGAGATCAAAAACCAGGCGACAAAGTAAATAGACACGCTCAGAGATGTATGCAGGGCAGTACAAGACTTCTCGCTTAGGTGGTGAGTGCAGGCAGACTATATACACTGGTAGTGATGAGGTGGATTGAAAACAGCTGAGGAGATCTGGCTGAGTGTAGAGAGGGAGTGCAGGGTCAATACTCAGGTGAGGGCTCCCTCTGGTGGTCGTATGTAATATTGTGCCAAGTTGACTTTATTTGATTATTAATGTATTTCAAACAAATTTTAATGAAAAAAAACAAAACATTTACAGCAAGAAGAAACGGTAGGAAAAAATTTGAAGTAAAATCACTTAGTTTTCTTCCTTAAAAGCAGTTTTGATGTTTTTAGCATGTATTTGGTGCCTTTTAACATATCAGCTTCAAATGAAAAGAATTGCTTTAAATTACCCCACATTGTGGCGATTTTTGTCATGTTTAAATTGTTTTTTAGTTTGACTAAATTCCTCAGATTTTTTTTTATTATCAATATTTTAAAGTTGTAGATTAGATTATTTTGTTTTTTGTCCATAGATCTTTCTTGTGAAATAGATTTCAGCATTTACCTTTTTAATTGCCTGGCACTTGGAGATCTCAGAGTTTCCAATCATCTTGTCAGGAGAGCAGATCTTAATGAAGGGGAACTGAGAGTCTTCTGCTATCTTAGCTGCCAAAGCTGTCTTTCCACTGTGTGGCGGACCTATAAATACAAAACAGGGCTAAAGTATGTCCTCTATCAGTTAGTTTCCCTCTTTTCTCTTACCCTCCAGCAGCACAGCCACCAGTGGGGTGCGATCGCTGTTTTTGGTCTGCTGTACAAGCAACTCGCCGTCATCCAGAACATGGGTAACTGGGTCTCCCCATTTGATGATGCCATTCATGATGTAGCTGGAATAATCTTCCTGGTTTGTGCCAAATGCCTGAAAATATGGAATGTAGAAGCATGAGTATGTAAAGTGATGCCAGCAACAAGCATGCCATCTGAGGTTAAGTGATGCATACTGGTTTAATGTCATTGTTGAGGGATCCCATGAAGTCAGCACGGGTGACCTGCAGCTTCTCTGCCCTCTCCATGTCCACTTCCACAGTGGATGTAGCCTGAAAAAGACATTTAGACAGTCCTTCATTGAAGACCCTTGATATTCTCTCAGTATGAGGAGTGTAGTTTGTTGGGGAAAAAAAACTGCAAGCCAATGCAACAGAGAATTCAGTCCAGATGTCTGAAAAACATTGTTTTTCACTTTTTTCACATAGTTTTTATTGGCTGGCCACTAAACAAAAGCCTGAGTCACAACTGCCCTTATGGGGGGGTGCAGGCTATCTGCGCTTGAAAAATAGGCAAATCTATACAAGAGGGAAGCTTCGTACACAATTTTAAGATCGTGGACCAGCCAGTGAACATGTAAACTTTAAACTTCAAACTTCAAACTTTATTAATTTATATAGCGCCTTTCATCCAAAGGAAGCTCAATGCGCTTATCATAAAATCAAATAAAATACATTAAAAAGACAGTGTGTTAAAAAGCAAATACACAGAAGGAGAAAAGGACATTTAAACAGAATGAGTACCCCTCCCTTCCCCAGCTTCTCCCACCCTCAGAAAAAAAAAAAAAAGGAACTGAACAAAGACTTAAGAACTGCAACTCTGAGAAAACAGTCTGGCTTGGTACTGCTGTGAAGAAACAGTATTATGGGGACCCATCTAATCCAAGGCCCAGTCTGACCACAGAGTCCACCGCCGCAGCGCCAATCCAGCACAGACCAGCACAGGGCCCACTCTACAGAGCAGGGCCCCAGCCGCCCCAATGAGAATAGGCACGGCAACAATGGCACACCAGCAGAAGGAACCCTGGAACAGATGATCCCGTGAGGAAACACTGGAGTTTTTGAAATATATATAAAATAAATAAAATCGTTTAAAACAATTAAAACAAACAATTAAATAATGTGAATATAATAATAGTAAGAGCAGGGTTAATAGACTAAAATAATATAGATTAAAAAAAAATTGATTCAAATAAAAGTCAAAATTAAATAATAAATAAAGTATATAATAATAAAAAGAAAAGACATAATTCAAAACCAACAAAAGGTCAGGTAAAAGCCAGATCAAAAAGGTGGGTCTTGAGCCTCTTCTTAAAAACCTCTACGGTCTCTGCGGCTCTGAGACTCTCTGGCAGGCTGTTTCCGAGGCGAGGACCGTAATGATGAATCGAAGCTTCACCATGTGTTTTGGTCCTCACCTTAGGAACAACTAAGAGGCCGGTGCCAGAGGACCTCAGGGTCCGCGAGGGTTCATATCTTAAAAGCAAATCACTTAAAACAAGAAGGCCCAAGACCGTAAAAACATTTATAAACCATCAGGAGAACTTTAAAAATGCTGAATGGTTCATGCACATTTTTTTCTAAGGGCATGCTAATAGCGATGAGCCCAAAAGTCATGTTCAAATGATAAGTGTGTGTTCATCGCCCGTCCCCTTGCGCACTGCCTGGCTGTTAAAAATTAGAAAAATTGCATACGCACTGGTACGTTTCATTTTCATGAACTGTATGCAAGGAATCCAAGACACTGCTGCGCTCAATGAGTTATATAGAAAAAAATAAAGATGCTACATTACTCTGTTACCATTGTCCGACATATTAAAGGAGCGGCACCATATTGGAAAGGGCAGTAAACAATAAAACAAAGCTTAGGAGATAGAGTAAAATATCCCCCTTTCTTTTTGCAATATTTATTAAACCTCTGGCGTCAGCAATGAGACAACATGAGAGCATTAAAGAAATTAAAACAAAATACGCTCATCATAAAATTAGTCTTAATGTGGAAGACATATTACTTTTTTTTACATAAATCCCGTTCCATCAGTGAAATGATAAAAATTATTAATGAATTCTCCTCCATCTCAGACTACTCAATTAATTGGAATAAATCAGTTCTATTATCCCTCAACAGTAACTCTGAGCAATCACTCTCAATAGCGGTCAAATCAGGCAACATCAAATATCTAGGTGTTCATTTCTTTCTCAAACTATCAGAACTGGTGCAGCTAAATTACACCCCATTACTGAAAAGCATTCAGGATGATCTAACCTGCTGGGCCAACCTGCCCCTTTAACTCATGGGCAAGGTAGCCACAATAAAAATGAACATTTTGCCAAAACCTTAGACCAAAACACACACTTTCCTCAATGATCCCCGAACAACCTCCACTAAAACGATTTAAAGCATGAGACTCAGCCATATCTAGCTTTTTATGGAAGAAAAACCCAGCAAGAATCAGCCTTAAAACTTTAAAATCTGAAAAAAGATGTGGAGGGTTAAAACTACCAAACTTAAACAATTAGTTTATTGCCAACAGATTACAGTACATCTTAAAATGGTTAAAAAACAATCCAGAAAATGACTCATGGATGGACTTGGAACAGGAGTTATGTGGAAAGATCAACCTGTCAGATAAGCCAAACAATAAAAAAACACGATAGTTTCCAAAGTATTAACATAAGTACCACATTAACAGCCTGGTGGGATTTTCTCAAAGTGTCCAAGTCCTCAATCGTACCGTGTAAAATGACACTCATCTGGAACAACCCAGACATCCTAATAAACAAAAAGATGTTACACTTCCCAGCTTGGCAAGCAGGGGGCGTAACAATATTAGAGCATTTAATTATTGATAGGAGATTTATAACACCCCAGGAACTACAAGAAAAACATGGAATAAATCTCTTCTTGAAATACCAGCAACTGAAATCTATAATTACTTAAAAATTTAAATATAATGTTCATGACCAAAAAATGACCACAACTAACTACCTATTTGTTTACATTTTCAATTAATACGATTTTTTTTCTTCTTCTAAACCCCGTTGTATTTAATGCTAAACTTTATTTATATT
>NC_050516.1:6462620-6463274 GCF_002922805.2 Oryzias melastigma | reverse complement strand
AAAAGGAGGGGGGGGGGGTAGAGTAAAAGGGAAAGAAGAAGATGGCAACATCATCATAAAACATCCAGGTCCAAATAGGAATCTTGAATGGGCGGGCCCTGTCTACACACACACTCTGTAATTACACGCACCTGTTGGGTAAAATAGTCTCCACATTTAAACTAGTCATAATGTACACAATACAACTGTAACTGCAGCTCACACACTTTATCATACAAACCAACACAAATAAAGCCTTTCATTCTGTCACACAAACTATTAGTGCTAAGGTGAGCTGACACCTGTCCTCAGGTGAGTGTTTATGCTTCGCTGAGGTGGATAAAGATGGAATGTACAAAAGGGGAGAGTGCCCAGCCATCCCCCACGCCAAGACCCCCCGCCAGGGCAACAGCCGCAGCCCGGACCCTCCAACACCCGCCATGGAGTCGTGGAGAGAGACCGCCCACCGGGCAATCCCGCCAAGCACCCAGACCCGGGTACGCGGGACCGCCACAGAAGCCCCCCACACCCAAGAGCAGGAAGGCACAGGAACACAGAGAGTGCAGGCCCCAGCCCAACCAGAAGAGCAGCCCCTCCACCGAGCCAGGGGAGCCAATGCTGGTCCCCACCCCCGGAGAGCCCCTAACCCAAGAAGAGTAGCCCACCACCACCCAG
>NC_050516.1:6457831-6462137 GCF_002922805.2 Oryzias melastigma | reverse complement strand
CATGCATGCACTGTGGTTCTGCACACCTGTCCAGGCTCTCTGGCAACAGGTTTGTGCTGATCTATCAGTCTGGCTTAATGTTCCTATGACAGCATGACCGCCACTTTGTGTGCTTGGTGACATGAGTGCCATCGATACAGAGGGAGGATTAGTATCTATAATCTTCATAACTCTTTGTATAGCAAAAAAACAATTTTGTTAAATTGGAAAAGCAAGAAAAACATTAAAGCTGCAAGCAGCGTTGGATGGCCCGGAGCCGCTACCCGCCCTTGCTGCCCTTCTATACGCACAATCGATGCCCGCCCCAATACGCCTTCGCCAGCCTCGAGGCCCACTTTTGACGCAAGCTCACTTGCTAAGCAGGCACTATGCCCCCCCAAAACCCCTCATTTTTTTCTGTATAGCTGGTCTGAGATGTATGTGAGAAATTGATTAAAAATACACTTTTTTCAACATGGCGGCTTTCTAATAATGTTATCTCCATAGCAACCAGTTTATATTTTGTTTGCTTTAGATCACCGAAAAGATTGACGTTAGTTTCACAAGAATCGGCAAAAGTACATTTTTGGATTTCCTTAGCAACGGGTGTTATTTGCTAACCACGCCTACATTCCTTATATGTTCATATTTTATATTATAATACTTGGTAAAGCGTCACCCTGGGATCTACATATACAATTTTCATAGCAATATATTGAAATATGTGCGTTTATTACGACTACGCCACATTTGTGAGCTCACCACGCCCACGCCGTTCAAATTTAAGATGGCGGCCGCTTCCCAAGGTCATAGGTCAACAAAACTTTAGGGGTCATTGTAAATTTCAGCTAGCGGCATGTGCGTCAAATTTTGTGAGAATCGCACAAACAAAATGTTCGTTTAGCGCATCACATTTAAAAAAAAAATGGCCACCAAGCTGTAGGTCGTGGAGCCATCCCATAATAATTTTAAATCTTCCTTTGGATATCCCCAAAAATGTACATGGGTTTCGTTTACGAATTGCGAAAAAACATGTTTGTTTTTTTTTTTGCTGAATCAGCAGTTTTTTCCCGATGTTTTGTTTGCTTACCAGGGCTGCATTTTAAATATTGCGGTTTTGTAAGTTATATCACTTTGTTCAGCTTGAGCCCCCGGACGTGTGAATACCCTTTTTATGGAAATCGGATAAAATATGTGCAAGCTAGCTAATATCGTAAATGAAGATCACACGTAATATGCCAAAAATTCATTTTCAATTTTCCCTAGGTGTGATAACATTTTGAGGTGCTTTTTGTTCATATGGCGGGGGTGAAATTTTCGGTCAAAGGCGGAGAAAGATAGAATATTAATGCAAAAACAATATGGTCCTTGCAGTCAGTAGACTGCAGCTGCGGGCCATAATTAATGTTAATCAGTACAGGAATCTGCTCTTCAATCATATCAGCTTGGAGTTCAAGTAACTTGGAAAGAATTCAGTCTCTCTGGTGTCCCATAGCTGACTCCATGACTTAGGGGGTAGGGCGCTTGGGTTTTGCCATGCCTGTAATATTTGCCTGGCAGGGGTGTTGGGGGGCTCTGTTGGTTGTCGATGTTGTTGATGTCGTCTCCTGTGCCTGGGCATGGGCCGTACGAAGTGTGCGGTTGGGTGAGAGGTCTAGCTTGGCTTAGGGAGTGGTCCTTTTGCTTGTGCTTGGGGGGGCTGGTGTGGGGCCCCATTCCATGGATGTCTGCCTGCACCTGGGGGCTGAGATCACTCCTTCTCTGGCTCTGGGGCTGGGTGGGGCAACCCCCTTAGGGCCCGCAATTGCTCATGGAGGCGTTGGGCTGCCTCGGTCCCTCCGCTGTCCTTGTGTGGGGTGAGGGGCAATGGGGCCAGAGGGGTCGGCTCTTGATGTGATGGGGCCCCTGGGCTTGGGGAACTTGGGCCCAATGCTGGGGGACGGTTTTTTCACCACCGGGGGTCAGTCAGCCAGCCGCCCCCACAATCTATCTTCCTCCCTCATAAAACCCTGCAATAGGGGGATGGGGAGTGGGGTCAGTTTGGGGGGGTTGAGTACATGGCAGTGGCCCCCTCCTTTGGTTGCTGTATGGATTTGCCCCTCCCCTCAGTTTTAAATGAACCTTGCTTGGACATTGGTGCCAGCAAGCAGCAGATGTCTTCTTAATTACCTAATGGGTGACATGCACGACCTATTTCCACCTCCTCTCTGTAGTCAGACTCATTGTTGTTGCTGATGTGTCCTATCACCGCTGTGTCATCTGCAAACTTGACTATATGGCAACTGGGGTGTCTCACCGAACAGTCATATGTCAGCAGAGTGAACAGGAGGGGGTTCAGCACACAGCCTTGGGGCGTGCCAGTGCTCAGGGTGAGGGTACAGAAGATGGAGTTGTGGATCCTGACAGTCTGTTGTGTATTTGTCAGGAAATCCACAACCCAGTTCCCTAGTGTGGAGCTCAGGCCAAGGGTGGAGAGTTTCTGCAGCAGGGTCTGTGGAATGATGGTTTTGAAGGTCAAGGAGAAATCCAGGAAGAGCAGGCGGATGTAGGAGTTCCTGCCCTCCAAGTGCTGAAGGGCAATGTGGACCACAGATGAGATGGCATCATCAGTGGAGCGGTTCTTCTTGTAACCGAACTGCTGTGGGTCCACAGTGGCATCGATGGTGTTCCTGATATGGGCCATAACCAGCCTCTCGAAGCACTTCATGACTACCGGGGTCAGTGCTATGGGTCGGTAGTCATTAAGCCCCGTAACTGTGGAACCCTTTGGCACAGGAACAATGACGGATGTTTTTAGGCAGGTTGGAACAGATGCCTCAGACAAAGAGATGTTAAAAATGTCTGCTAGCACCTCAGACAGCTTAGATGCACAGTCCTTCAGCACCTGCCCTGGGATGTTATCGGGGCCAGCAGCTTTGTGGGGGTTAATTCCTTTAAGGGTCCTGCTCACATCAGCTGCGGACACTTTGAGGGGCATATCACCTGGTGGAGTGGCGAGTTTGGTGAAGGGCGGTGGTACAGCAGGATCCTCAAAGCATGCATAGAACCTGTTGAGTTCATCTGCCAAAGAGGGGTTATCTGGACACTGTCCATTCCTGGCTTTGAAGTTTGTGATGCACTTAATGCCCCTCCACATGCTCCTGGGGTCATTTGAAGAGAAATGCTCCTCAATTTTCCTAGCGTATGTGGATTTGGCTCTGTTTATGGCCGCCGTCAGTTCATTTTTTTAAATTGAGGTCAGTAATCAGACCTGAGGCAGCAGCTCCTTGGCTCAGCACGCTACGACGAAGCTTGCTAGCACACTACAGCTCTACACTACACACTACGAACCCACACATTAGACACTTCAAGGGATTTACAAATCCCATTGCATGCACTCTTATAACAAGGGCCTAAAAAACCCAACTGCACAACACAACATTCTAGTAAACACATAATTCCACAGCACATACACCTCACGAGCTCCTTGGTTCAGCACCCTACGGCGGAGCGGGCAAGCTAGTGGAGACCGGCGTGATCTGGCCTCGCGTAGCAAACAGACCCCGGCAAGTGGCGATCCACGGCTCGGGGAGTAGCATCTAGTCCAGCACAGCTAACCACCAAACTTCGGCGGACGACGGCCCACTACTCGGCATGTAGCGACTACCGAGCCCGGAAAGCCCTCCTAACCCGGACCGCTATTCTGGGTGAGCGTAAACCAGCGCTTGTTGTAGCATGATGCCTTCTACCTCTTCGGCTCCCAGCCCACTTTCCTGCCCCACTTGTCATATGTTTAGTCAGGATCCCGCCTCATTTAATGAAGACAATGGTCGTTGTGTTAACTGTAGCCTGATCTCAGACTTGCTGTCCAGGCTCGAACAGCTGGAAGCGCGTCATAGCTCAATGGAAGCTAAACCAGGTAGCCATGTTGTTGGTACTCGGAGCGCTAGCCGCGCTAGTAAAGCTGATTTAGCTAGCATCCCATCGCCCTCGCAGCAGCCGAGGAATCCCCAAGATGAGTTCGTAGCAGTGGGGAAGAAGCAGAGAGCTAAACGGAAGCACGTAGAGCACCCGGAGCTCCCTTTATGTAACAGGTTTTCTCCCCTCAGTAAAGCACCAACTGAACCGAAAACCCTGGTCATCGGCTCTTCCGAGGTCAGACACGTAAAGCTCAAGGGAGCTACAGTTAGATGTTACCCGGGAGCCAGAGTTGGTGACATCGAAGGAAACCTCCGAATGTTAGCCCAGAGTAAGGCGAGGTTCCGTCGGGTCGTAATTCAAGCAGGCGGCAATGACGCCCGACGAAGACAATCAGAGATTCTTAAATTAAACGCAGAATCGGTGTGTA
>NC_050516.1:6455274-6455373 GCF_002922805.2 Oryzias melastigma | reverse complement strand
AAAGAGTAAGGTTGTTATGGGGGTGTAATACCACAATTGACCTCTAGGGGTAAAACCATTGGTTGTGAGAGTTGCCCACTTTCCTCTTTTAATAAATAG
>NC_050516.1:6452819-6455004 GCF_002922805.2 Oryzias melastigma | reverse complement strand
AGTTGGTTCTAGGTTAATTCGATTCTCACAGAAAAAGCTATTGCAAAGAGTAAGGTCATTTTAGGTTTGTAATACCACAATTGATCTCTAGGGGTAAAATCATTGGTTGTGAAAGTTGCCCACTTTCCTGTATTAATAAATAGAGTTGGTTTCAGGTCAATTCGATTCTCACAGAAAAAGCTATTGCAAAGAGTAAGGTCATTTTAGGGGTGTAATACCACAATTGACCTCTAGGGGTAAAACCATTGGTTGTGAAAGTTGCCCACTCTCCTCTATTAATAAATAGAGTTGGTTTCAGGTCAATTCGATTCTCACAGAAAAAGCTATTGCAAAGAGTAAGGTCATTTTAGGAGTGTAATACCACAATTGACCTCTAGGGGTAAAACCATTGGTTGTGAAAGTTGCTCACTTTCCTCCTCTAATGAATGGAGGTGGTTCCATTTTTATAAGATATTCACAGAAAAAGCTATTTCAAAGAACATTATTTTTTAATGCCACAATTGACCTCTAGGGATAAAGAGAATGATTGTGGAAATTGTGCATCTGTTTCTTCAACTGCAAGGCTTTTTTATCTTCATATATAAAGATCTGCTACACAGAGAGGGAGTAGGATTTTTATTTCTGTCATATTACAAATTGTATTGAAGTTCTGTGATTATTCACCATAGCTATAACATCTGTGATAGTTGGCCAATGAATAACAATCTTTTTATATATTTTTTTTAGAAACAGAATGTTAACCTGCGTGCAGTTTCTTTGAATTCAGAGTTTTTAAATAAGCATTTCTGGTAACAGGTTTTACAAAACACCGAACACTCGCACTTTGCTGACGGTCCCTTACTCTCAGCCGCTGCTCATGCAGAGCGCCCCGGCTCCGCTCACAGTGAAACGGCGTTTGCGCTGGTCTGCTCCTTACGTGGACCGTGAATAATGGAAAAGATTCATGTGAAACGTTGATTGTTTTATTATATCTCAGGAAATACACTTTGGTATTTATTTGGCAAAGGCGTTTGGGAGCTATTACCGATCATCGCTGAATGTCTGACGAATGTCGAATATGAAACTAACTTAACCGCGCTCTCTTACCTCCTCTTACGTCACATAAGAAGGCAAAAATGTTTTATTTACTAAAATTATAATCCCTTTTCAGCAATTTTTGACAGACTGTTTTATGTATCCACTTAGGGGAAAAACAAAAAAAGACAAGATAAAAAGGGAAAAAATAGATCTAGAAAATTACATTTAAAATATATGTTTCATATTATAAGTCGAGTCTTACCGTCTTCCTTATGCACTGAGAGGAAGGCTGAGAGGACTGGGGTGAACCGGACAGGACAAGCACAGTTAACAGTTTGTGGTTAAACCATACAGTCTATGGGTTAAACCAGCCGGTAACTTTAACAAGCAGAGAAGAAGCCAACCAGGTTCTCGGGGAGATTACTTCCGCCCTACTCTACCATGAGCGCGTGACCGCGGTGACGGCTGAGGCGCGCAGCGCGAGCACGGCAGCTGAAGCTCCACAGCTGATGGTGGTTTGTTTGAGGTGAGCAGATGGAGGAGATTTCGATGTGTCTCCTTCATAGATTTATGTGCATGGGAGTTTTAAGTTTTTCATCTGAGTTTATATTATTGTCCCGACAGGTCTTGTAAGGAGAAGAAGACGTTGATATTACTCCTTTACTGTTTTGTTTTTTTGTTAGTTTCTGGCCACTGATATATATTGCTGGATTGGAAATCACGTGACATATGGCGTGACACACATGCACCATCATTATGCATTGAGTCTTCTTGAGTAATGAATGGTGGAAGTCCAAAAAAGTACGAAAAGAAGCACAAAAGGAGACCAGTGTTTTGCAATTGACTTCAAAAACCTTGACAGCAAAATAATCAGATGGAGAGGAATCATCACAGAACAGGAATCGGATTTTAATAGAGAGAAATTAGGCTGGGAAGTGTGAACTGCGTGCTAAAGGGAGTACTAGCAACTCTTGAGTAGCATGCTAGTTTGGTTCTTCGATGTATGTTTTTATTAATGTTTCATGTTTTAAAACATGGCGGATTTTAATCGCACATATTTACGTTTAACCTGCACAAAAACTGATGGAAATTCATGTTGGAAACATGTAAAATGTGCCGTCAAGATGCACGTTGCTGCATTGTTTTGCTAGCTCATGCCTAGCTACTT
>NC_050516.1:6447977-6452737 GCF_002922805.2 Oryzias melastigma | reverse complement strand
TTCTTAATCTGTGCCGTCGCTGTTGAGCTTTTTTCTTGGGCGCACGGACCAGAGGGAGCCTAGCTCGAATATACAGCGCTAATATGCTAGCTTTCTGCTCAGTGACATAAACACCACAGAGCAGTTGTTGTTGGGGAAGGAGCTGTGGATGTAAACTTTAACCTCCCACACATTTAGTGCTATTATCACTGTGTTTTGAATCTTAACAATTTGATGTTGTTTGATGTTATCATCCAAGTTTAAAAAATGTTTTGTATCGGTCAAAGATGCTAGCTTTACACTATGAAATTGTCTATTTAAAGGTAAATTCTGAATGCAATTGAGATTTATTTACCATGTATGTAATCCAAAAACATTAAAAGTTTTAGTTTCATTTGAAAATGCGGTTAAAGGTGATTTTATTATTATTATTATAGCACTTTGAGATGATTCTAATAGGGAAAGGACTTTGTTACTAAACTTTATCAGTCATTCATGCCATTAAACTTCATCAGTCTCCCTCAGTTCTGGTTTTGGGTGACAATCATTTACAAGCTCTGTTATACGGATTTTAGCACAGAGGCAAAATAAAAAATCACGGATATTTAGAAGCCGTTCATTTGACAGCAATGCATAATCTGTAGCAGTAGAAGGTACAATTCTTGCACTATTTACAGATTAATCTTAATAGGTAATATATATTTAACTATACCACAAGATCAATAATTTTCTAAGCTTTAATTCGAACCATATTTAGTAAAAATCGTTTGAGAAATTAGGTAGCTACCCATATTTTTGTGGTTGATGTCTGCCTGTCCTCCATTGAAACAGCTGCCTTCTGCTGCCATGACTCAGTGCATAACGATGGAGCCTGCGTGCGCACGTCTCTGCCTATAACAGCAAATAGGCAAGGGCCAATCCAGTAATATATATCTATGGTTTCTGCCATTTCCAGTGTGGGTTCACTTTTCAGTTTCGTTTTATTGGTTAAATATTTTAAAGTATTTTGAAAATATCTTTAAAGTATTTATTCTTTTTCAGTAGATAGAACAACTTTATTAGTCCCCCAAGGGCAATTCCATTAAGAGCAGCTCTCCAGGATAAAACATAGACAACAAACAACACAGTAAAACCACACTAAAAACTTGCTAAAAAATAAAAACAAATAAAAAAAATGATAAAATACAGTTAAATAAAAGATAGGCTTGAGTACAGTCAATTTAATGTTTTTTTAGATCTAGTTTTAGTTATTAGTTCAGTTTTAGTAAATCATAACAACCGTAATGTCAAATATCGCTAATAAAATTACAGATTAATGAAAGAGCTTGAGTGTGCTTATGGACAGCCAGAGGAGAGTGAAAGGTCAGGTAAGGTAGAATAAGTGAGAGGATGATCTTGTTTCACTGAAAACATGGAGATTCGATGGAAGCTGTGAGGAGACAGGCTGAAGAAAAGGAAGCAAAGATGGAGTAAAAGCCAACAGAGAGAAAACAGCTGGACAGATGATTGGGGCAGCAGCTAGTGAGAGCCACGCCTAAACCTACTTGGACTAACTCACCCAACTGACCCCGCCCACATCCTGCAATTTCCCATCAAATATTACAATTCCTTTATTCAAATGAAGCTACAGTATGTCACTCACTGAACAGGTTTCATTTGTCACTGTGTCTATGGTTGCCACAGGAGCCAAAAGCACTCATGTTTTTGTTATAGTTAAATTTAAGTGTATTAGATATATATTGCGCCTTAAATGGCCTTAGTCGAACAAGGCGCCGCCCATTAAAAGTTTGAAGAACAATAAAAAAAGCTAAAAAGTTAAAAACAGATACAAATAGAGATATATTACATTACATTACATAAATCTAGGAGAGGTACTACTAACTTGTATAATATGAATTGCTAATATAGTCTGCTGTTGTCATAAACACAAAGTGCCCATTTGTGCTCCACATGCTCCTTTTTAAAATGTCAGCATTCGGCTCTCAAAAGGTCTCAGGGTGTCCCTGATTAGGAATAATATCTAGAAAAACTTTTTTCCCACTCTTTTAAACAGATATAACCCAATAATTCAGATTTAAAAGAAAATATCCCAGTACTTGTTATTTTAAAACACCCAACTGTTTTTATTAAAATTTTCCAGTACTTATCACTCCAGCATCAAGCTCTTCCTTGAGTTCTTGTTCCAATCACAGCAATAGCAGGAGAGTGGCTGCTGCCTGCCCTGTCTCAACAAGATGTAGTCTACTTGTGTGCTGCTACCTCCACTCTTATAGCTCACCCAATGTTCCTGCCTCTCCTCAAAGAATGTAGTCACTATAGACATTTCCATTGTTTTTCCCAAAATTTACCAACATCTGTCCTTCTACACCTCTTTCCTGTATACTGAATCTGCCCATCACCACCTCATCACTTCTGTTTCCTGTATCAACATATCCATGAAAATCTGCACCAATGACAACTCTCTAACTTCTAGAGATGCTCATCATCCTTTCTTGAAGGTCCAACCAGAATTTCTCCTCCAGCTCACATCCTACCTGTGGGACACACCTACAAGCAACATTAAACATTACACTCTCTATTTCTGTCTTCAGAATCATCACTGTATTTGACACATTTTTTACCTCCACAACACTTCTAACAAACTCCTCCTATCAGAGAACTCCTACTCCATTTCTCGTCCCATCTCCACCATGATAGAAAAGCTAGATTCCTGCTCCTAAGTGTGTGGCCTTGCTACCTTTCAACCTGGACTTCTGCTTTATTCTATATATTTTGTATGCACTTTTTTCATTTTACTTTTATTAAAACAAATCTGTTGTGCATATGTTTTCTTGTTTGGTTAAAAAAAAAAGATTCAAAAGCATGGGTGTGTACAGTATCTGCACAAATCTGTGCATGTGAACATTTTTAATGTGTAGTTTTGGGAATTATAGTTTGCAAAATGTGTGTTAGCCTTTCAAAAAAATGTAACCACTTTTTATTGTTTTGCTGTGTAGTGTGTTGTGTTTGCTGTGTGTTTGTTAGTTTTGACAGCAGTCTTCCTTTTTGAAAATGGTTTATTGAACAAAATCAAAACTAAAACAAGCAAACAGCAGAAAAATACTTCTATACATAGATATAGGAAATTTGGGATAAGTATTTATTGATAAATACACATACACTTAAAAAATTAATTCAATAATAATTAATTCAATAATTCAATTACTACTTTTAATCATAAGTAGAAACATTAACTATTAAGCTTACAAGATATGACATATGAGACTATTAAATATTAAATTTGTTTTCTCCTTGTGCTATCATGTGAGGTCCAGATGACCCCACCCTTACATTGATGTGTGACCCCTCTCATGACAAAAGTGGACAGGAATTTATGTCAGTGAAGATAAAAAAATCCTTAAAAAAAACAAGTTGAGTGAACTGTCTTTTGTCCAGATGACCCCACTTTTAATATAAACATGGCTAAGATAGCACAAGGGCTAAAGGAGTTTAAATGATTGCTTAGAAGGGTGTGTGAATAAGCGAATTATATAATCCCACCCCTGCTTTGAGAGTCAAGTATATTGTATGTTTAGCTCATACTTTAAAAGTAGTGTTGGCAATTTCATTTTGACAACAGAGTCTTCATTAGGATCTCAAAGTGAGCTTTTGACTTAAGAGTGAAAACATGTTTGGTGAAACTGGTCTTAAATTGTAATATTGCATTTGGATAATTACAAAATAAAAAGGGTTTAAATACTGAAATAAATACTTAAATACTGAAACAACAAATTTTGCACTCCTTAAAATGTTGCTTGAATCGACATTTCTACCTGTGAGCTCTATAATGGGGATTGAAATAAAACTACTAAATTTAAATTTCTTTTTTATTAGTTTGTACTTGATTGTTTTAAATATAGTATTCACAGTTTTCAGACAGGAAGAGACATGTTTACACAGTTGCATGGCTAAGAATTAAAAAAAGAAATACTTACATTTCATTTTCAACAAAAAGAAAGGTTTAACAAAGACAGAACATATTTATAATAATACCAGCTGTAAATGACCATAATTTTATTTACTTCCAGAGGCACTGAAGGTTGTGTTTCGTTTCAGGAAGCTTTACATGCGCGGTTCTTTACTTGAGCATCTTCTCGTGTAAGTTCAAAGTCAAGTTTAATTTTAAGATTAACTTTCCTCTGTAATTGTTAGACATTTATACATCATTACATTGTGTATTTTATTACTATTGGTTTGAAATATATCTGCAGCATTTATGTTCAATTTCATTCAGTCGTTCAGTCGTGGTAACAGCAGGGAAACCCTTGGAGAGTGAAGTGAGGTGTGTTATATTGTTTTATTTTGTACCTTTTGTATAAAAAAAAAAAAAAAAAAAAAAAACGGTAATTGTTTATTATATTTTACTATTTTTTTTTCTTATATTGATGTCGTTTTGTATATGAAATCACAGCACTCCACATGTCAAAAGCTCTCTTCTGTTCTTTGTGGCTAATGCTGCAACAAAAACAAAACAAAATAAATAAATAAATAAATAACAAGTTTTAAAAATAGATGAGGAAATATGAATGTAATAAGAAAGTTGTCAGCTTTCTGCCACACACTGATTTCGTGTCAAACTTACCAATTTCTATCTATAAATTGGGAGCAAATAACCAGAAATCTGCGACTGCAGGTAGTTGAGCAAGTAAAGTTTATCCTGAATCCACCTATTTTTGCAAACCTGGAAAAAACTTTAAACAAGATTCAAACTTTTTAACACAACAACCTTGAGTGGTGTCCAT
>NC_050516.1:6441701-6446537 GCF_002922805.2 Oryzias melastigma | reverse complement strand
GAGGGCGGGCTGCGAGGGCGGGTAGCGGCGAGGGTGAGGGCGGGTAGCGACTGCGGGCCATCCAACGCCGCTTGCGGCTTTAATTATTCTAATGATTCTTCTCTGCAATAAACATAATGGCATTAAATTAGTTTTATATGTGTTACCCCACACCTCTACACAATAAGTTAAATAAGGGCAGAATAAGTGAACAATATAACATTCTCAGTGTCCTACAAGATAAAAGAAACTTTACATTATTCAAAACAAATATTGTTTTTGACACTTTAGCTTTAACACATGATATATGAGGTTTCCATGTCAGATTTTCATCAACTACTACCCCAAGGAATCTATACTCTGGTACCTTTTCTATTTTTACACCATCGATATACAGAGTGACATCATTCTGTTGTCTTTTTGCTAAAACCGTAAACTTTGTTTTTGCCAAATTCAACGACAACTTATTTTTATAAAACCAATTCTTCAATTTTATCATTTCTCTTTCAACTTGTTCTGTTACATTTTTAAAATCTTTTCCAGAACAATATAGGGTCGTATCATCAGCGAATAATATAAGATTTAGAACATTAGAAACTTTACAGATGTCATTTATATATAAAATAAAAAGATTTGGACCCAAAATTGATCTTTGCGGAACACCATATTCAATATTCATGCATTGTGAAGTATGACCTACAAACTGTACATATTGTTGTCTTTGGTTCAAATAACTAGTAAATAACTTCCCTTTGGAAGTCCTCAGGGAAATTCAGGTACCAGCGTCGGTACAGCACCACAAATGGAGTAAAAAAGACTACATAAAGTAAAATAGAATAACAAAATAAAGTATAATAGACTGAATATAGCTAAATATGCAAAATAGAAAAAGAATAAATAATTAAAAAAATAATCAACATTGCACGATACCCTGAATATTTGGACATATCGCACAGGTAAGAGAGTATTACACATGTATTCTAGGTATTGCTCATGTGATGTATCAGGCGGCTACGCCCCTCCCCTCTTGACCTTCCCTCTGCCCCTCCTGCCGAATGCAGAGTTGTACAGCTTGATGGCTTGGGGGACAAAGGAGTCTCTGAGTCTGTTGGTCCTGCTCTTAGGGAGGAGCAGCCTGTTGCTGCTCAGGCTTCTCTGTTTCCCGATGACAGAGTGAAGAGGGTGGCTGGTGTTGTCCATTATAGCCAGCAGTTTGTTAAGTGACCTCCTCTCTGCTACTGTCACCAGGGGGTCCAGCTTCATGCCGACCACAGAGTCTGTACGCCTGATCAGTTTGTCCAGTCTGTTAGCACTCCTCTTTGTCAGGTTGCCCCCCCCCCAGCAGACCACGGCGTTCCAGTCTGTGGTGTGGCCACCACAGACTGGTAGAACATCCACAGGAGCTTCTTGCAGATGTTGAAGGATCCCAGTCTCCGTAGGAAGTACAGACGGCTCTGGCCCTTCTTGTACAGGTGGTCTGTGCAGCGTGTCCAGTCCAGCTTGTTGTCCAGCCACAACCCGAGGTACTTGTAGTCACCTACAATCTCCACCTCATTGCCTCTGATTGTCACTGGTTGTGGTTGTGGGCTGGACTTCCTGAAGTCGATGACCAGCTGCTTGATCTTCGAGGTGTTAATCTGGAGATGGTTCATCTGACTCCAGGAGACGAAGTCACTGATTAGACTCCTGTACTCGTCCTCCCCGTCGTCCCTGATACACCCCACAGTGGCTGTGTCGTCAGCAAACTTCTGAATGTGACACAGCTCCGAGGTGTAGCAGAAGTCTGAGGTGTAGAGGGTGAAGAGAAGGGGGGCCAGCACCGTCCCCTGGGGTGCTCCTGTGCTGCTGATGATGGTGTCTGAGGTGATGCCCCTTAGTCTGACGTACTGCGGTCTCTCCCTGAGGTAGTCAGCAATCCAGGACACCAAGCAGGACTCCACTTGCATCTCCTCAGTTTGTCCAGTAGCATCGGTGGCTGGATTGTGTTGAAGGCAGTAGAGAAGTCCAAGAAGAGAATCCTTACTGTGCCACTCCCCTGATCCAGATGAGCTTGGACTCGGTGCAGGAGGTAGAGGATGGCATCATCCACCCCCACACCTGCTCGGTAGGCAAACTGCAGGGGGTCCTGAGCCTGTTGCACCTGAGGCTTGAGGAGATTGAGGAAGAGCCGCTCCAAAGTCTTCATCAGCTGAGATGTGAGCGCCACTGGTCTGTAGTCGTTCAGCTCACCAGGACGGCTTTTCTTGGGAACTGGAACGATGCACGATGTTTTCCACATGGAGGGCACCCTTCCCAGCTGTAGACTCAAATTGTAAACATGCTGGAGTGGTTCCCCAAGTTCAGCAGCACATGTCTTGAGGAGACGGGGGAGCACTCTATCAGGGCCGGCTGCTTTCCTTGGGTGAAGCTTCTTCAGTTCTCCCCTCACCTGGTCAGGTCAGCTGTTATTTGGGGGAGGTGTTGAGATGGGGGTAGGGGTGGTGGAGGCTGCACAGGCAACCCAGTCTCCTAATAAGACGTGCAGTACCTACGTTTGTCCACAGAGAAAAACGTAGCAGTTTCACAAAAAAACGGGCTTAATTTGTGGAATAGCTACGTCTCATTTTCTCATTCATTTTCAACGGGGGTTGCTCCGGATCACGTGAGTGATCACATGACTTTTGAGTTTCTGCCTGTCGCCAGCAAAAAACATGGTGGTATATGCACTCTGTCAGTGGAAAATCCCTCAGAATAAAATATTTTGTGCACTAATCCAATATTTCTAGCGAGAAATGTACCCATTACTATCATGATATACATTTATTTTGGACATACAGTTCGTAGTTAGTCTGTTTTACTTGACTTAGGCACGCGCGTATGTGCAGATCGGCGCCGAAGCTTTCTGCCTGACCTGCTGTTTGGGCTGCGCGTGAGGCTGCAACGTTCTCTCCTTCTTAAAACGAACGTAACTAAATCAGTGGATAGTATACATGCGAGCAAATCCACTTATATTATAGTCTAGAATTTTTTCCTTAACCTGCTTTTGGAATTTTTTTAATCCGTGCAGCACAAGGTAGGAAATTTTCCGGCCGAAAATTACAGTTCACAAAACCACTCGTCAGCTTTTTAAAAAAGTTAGTTGTCGTCTAATTTTGCCACTAGTCACTAGCAACTTTATTCTTCATCTCCTGTAAATTTCATGAGATAAAAACAATCAGCAGGTACTGCTTTTTCATTCGCAAGCCTCCATGTCTAAGAATTGAACGCTGGAACATGAGGTCACATGACCGAATCTAGCAAGCTGATTGGCTGAAAGCGATGCCTATAGAGTAAATCCTCATCTAAAAATGTCGACAGCATGCTCCTCTTGTTGTTTTAAACTGCTGCATCGGTACATTCCATTGAGGAAAACAACAGTAGGACAATGATTGGTACATTGTTGAATTGTAAAGTAGGTGTTAAAAGGTCTTCAAGGACCGCATTGATGAAGTCTGCTCCCATTGGCTACCCGTCATCTGTCACTCAAACCCCCCAGACGTTCCACACAGACTCACAAACGCTTATTGAGCCATCTGATTGGTCAATTTATAACTCTAATTACTTGTGATAATGGAAAAAAATCTTTAAAAAAATATGGATTAGAAAAAAGAAGTTAATCAGAAAGCAGCAGAGGAAGAATGATTATTCTGACATTTAAAATGACTGAGAAATAACTGTCTATTTCTCAATGGAAGTCAATGGGACTTTGGCTTTTTTGCAACCCAGTGGTACTTCCTGTATGGAACACGGAAGTAGTGGGGGTTGCTCTGTCTAGTTCTTATATACAGTCAATGGTTCTCACCCAGTTTCTTCTCCACCTTCCTCCTAAAGGTGTCCTTTGCCTCTTTCAGGCAATGTCTCACCTCTCGCTGCGCTGATAGCATTGCCTCTTTGTCCTTATTCATGAAAGGCACTTTCTTCCTATTGAGGGCCGCTTTCACCTCTTGTGTTACCCAAGGTTTGTTATTGGGGTAACAGCGTTACCCCAATAACAAACAACAGTGTTACCCCTCCTCTTATGGGGGGAGACTATGTCCAAACAGAAGTTTAGGTAATCTGTCATGCAGTGAGTCTGCTCCTCCAGGTCCTCACCGTGTTGTTTCAGCAATACATCCCAGTCAGTGGTGTCAAAGCAGTCCTTCAGAGCATCCTCTGCCTCAGGTGACCATTTCCTGATGGAGCGTGTTGTGGCTGACATCCTTTTGACCAGGGGAGGGGTGTACTGTGGCTGCAGGAACACCAGGTTGTGATCAGACTTTCCACGTGGGGGGACAGGGGTGGCTGTGCAGACGTCCTTCACGTTACTGATCAATAGGTCTATTGTCCTATTATTCCTCATGGGGCCGTCTACAGCCTGATGGAAGAGGCCAAGGTGAAGTGCAGGGAAGCATGATTTAAGTCCCCAGATATGGTCATGAATGCCTAAGGATGCATTGTCTTTAGCCTTGCTGTTACTGAGTGGATCTTCTCACAGGCAACAGAGGCGTCCGCGCTCGGCAAGATGTAAACACAAAGCACGATCACGTGACTCAGCTCCCTCGGCATGCAATATGGCCGCATGCTAACGGCTAGCAGCTCCAAGTCCCAACAACACAATACCTTTTTCACGGAGACATGTTTCAGGAAGCACCAGCGGTTGTTAACATAAATGATGAGCCCTCCCCCTTTGCTTTTCCCACAAGCTAGCGTGTCTCTGTCGGCCCTCATGGCAGTAAAGCCCGGTAGATCCATCCAGTGTCACATTGGTTAGCCGACGGCCCTGGGTAACAAGCTAGGGGATATTAAGTCTGCGAAAATCCTTGGTGATGGGAACCTGCTAATACATTGTGTGGATGAGGA
>NC_050516.1:6424984-6436176 GCF_002922805.2 Oryzias melastigma | reverse complement strand
TGGATGCTGAAAAAGCTTTCGACAGAGTCAACTGGAAGTTTCTCATCGCTGCTCTCCACAAGTTTGGATTTGGAGAATCATTCATTGGATTAAGATATTATACCATAATTTGAATGCTTCAGTCAGAACGAACAAACAGACGTCCGGCAGGTTTTTTCTTGGAAGAGGAGGGGTCGGCTCTCGGGGGTGGGGTCCCTGGGCTGGGGGAGCTTGGGCCCAACGCTGGGGGGGGCGGGGGAACGGCGGTCCACCATCGGGTGTCAGTCTGCCAACAGACCCCAACACATCCCCTTCCTCATACAAACATGCAATAGGGTGAAGGGGAGGGTGTCTGTATTGCAGTGCGCTGCGGGGGGTGGACTACTTGCCAGTGGCCCCCCTCCTGCGGCCGCTGCATGGATTTTTTCCCCCTGGTTTTATTTGCACCTTAGACATGTAGGACCCTTGGTGGTGGGGTGGGGGGTGCTTTGACATCTCTGTGAGCAATCAGGAGATGTCCTGTTAAGGCCTTCTCACCAATTTTAACTGCACCATTTAGTGCACACACCTCTAACACCACAAACATACACTCTAACAAGCAAACAGGCATGTATCACACAAGGAAGGCGGGACCTTCGACCTTCTGTCCCCTACCCCATCCCTGGCGGGGGGGGGGACATCGGCGTGTCCAGGTCTCGGTGGTGCGGGTTCCGGTCCTTGCTCTCGAGAACTAGTCCTCTCCTTAACTCCATCAGTGGGTGTGCCTGGTCGGACCTTGTTTACATCACTCCTGGGGGTCTTGGTGTGGGGATGCTCTCCCCCTTTGTGTATTCCATCTTTATCCACATTAGGAAACCATAAACACTCACCTGACCACAGTCGTCAGCTCACCTTTGCACTAACAGTATGTGTGACAGAATGAAAGGATTTATTTGTGTCGATTTGTATGATTAAGTGTGTGAGCTGCAGTTATACTGTGTACATTCTGACTAGTTTAAATGTGGAGACTATCTCAACCAACAGGTGTGTGTGTGTAACTACAGAGTGTGTGTTTAGCAAGTTTAGCATGAAATACAACTGGGGTTTATACTCAATAAATCCCTGTTGTGACAGTAAAATCTGCCCAACACTAGAGGCTCTCAGCTGTTGGACAGGACAAGTTAAAAAAAAAAAAAAAGAAAAAGAAAATAGCAAATGCATTATATAGCGATTGGGGGGATTTGGACACAACCTCAGTGTTACATTTGTGCAACCCTAAACAGCCTGCTGATTGGCCTAGAGATTCTATCCAATCAAGTGTCTGTACCTCGCATTGCAGTGCTAGAGGAACGAGGCGGACTTTCGACTCTCTATCTTCTAACGGTCAGAATTCCTTAGTCTTCAACCATTCAGGTCCGTTTCTCTCTGAGAAGGAGCAACAAAGCTTGAATATGCAACAGAGTTCTGGATTTATTCAGGTTAGTGTAGCAACCAGTGTGTTTGAAATGTCTGCAGCAGAAAAAAACTTTTCTAAGAACTCATGTTTATTTTTGCCCAAAGTAGAAAATATTTTGATGAAAAAATGCAAAGAATTCTGGGAAATTTTGAGTGCACTCAATTTTGGAATTAGTAGATTCGGACAGGACTAGAAAATGGCGAACGCACCATATCGTGCTCTACATAGTGATGGGGGGGGGGATTCGGACACAACCACTGGGAGAAAATGTTGAACACAAAGCCAAAGATAAGGTGAAAGCGAGATGAGGCACTATGCATCTAAAAAGACTCAAAGTTTTTTTTTGTCAGAAAAATAAAAGGGTTTAGAACGGTCCAACACTCCCAACTATCTCCATGACTGGTAATAAGAACTTGGGAGAGAGCGCTGTATTAGGTTCACTTTCAGGGGAGATTGGAAGCGCTCTTTTCTGGAAAATACTTTTTTTTTAAAGGGATAAGTGTTTTTAAACCGCTTATTTAGACATTTTTATATTAGGCTAATTATCGGGAATATCTATTTAAGCAAGTCAATGTCAAGTTTTTACCAGATATCATTTACAATCTAAGTTCAAATTGGCTGAAAAGAAAACTTGGATGAACGACTTCTCTAGTAGAATTCAAATGCATCACTCACAGATGAATCAGTGAGACATGAAAAAAGTCTCACCATAGATCTGTGCGTAACTGAGGTTTTGTGTGTGCATAAGAGGTGATTCATGTGTAATTTTAAAAAAATTGCGTATGTTGTTTCAAGCTGTTGTAATTTTAATTTGTTCATGTGTAAATTGTATTTTATATTTTTTTTGAATTTCATAATTTTTGTACTTATGCACATAAAGCATTATTGGAGTTACAAATCAAGAATTACACGCAAAAATCCAAAGTTATGCACAAATCAAGAAATTTGCATGGACAAGTTAGGAATACCCAAACACAAATCAGAAGTTACACACAAATCAAGGATTACGTACGCGTAAATCAGGGTGATACTTAATTCTCCTCATACTTTTTTGCAGTTTTAGTTCTTTGAATGACTCAGCTTGGATTTGAACTCACAACCTTCCAGTCTCAGGGCGGACACTCCACCACAAGGCCACTATTGTAAAATTATATATAATGATATTAGACATAGCTTTATTAATCCCTTTGGGACACACCCTGGGGTAAATTATAGCATTATGAATAATATATGAATCTTCTAGAAATGTATTGCTATGTAATTTATTAAGAATCTAATGGCTTTGCTAGGGGAGTGGCTTGACTGCACTCTTCTGTGGGAAAGAAAATTGTCTGCTGGATTTTAAACCTTTGGCAGATGAAACACAAAAAAGGGAAAAATTTCAGAAAGATACGATACAGATGTGACAGTCCAAGGGAAAAGCCGTTTTGTATGTTTCCTGCAGGGAAGCAGAGCCATGGTGTCATTTGTGCTTTCAGACCATCATCCTGCCCCATTTAGACGGTTAGCAGCATGTCGCTGTAGGAACAGATTAGAGCATCGCAGCTCCAATGAGAATCCTGCCTCCTCACCTGCCGGGTCAAATTGGGTAAAGCGTTTGTGGACGTGCTCCATTGGATCAACTCTCCTACAGGGACCATGCTGAGGCTGGGATGCATGCTGATTTTTAATCCCCTGATGGGCACCTTTTGTCTGCAGAGTACACAGAAGGAAATCTGCTTGTCTGCTGTAGGGAAGATGTCAGACTCAGGGTTTACCTGCAGAGAAAGCAGTGTGAGCAGAGCACCAGGACTTTCTAGAGGGGGGGCGAGGCTCAAAGCTCTGGAAACACTGAAGTCTTGCAGGGTAAAAAGGCAGAGGGATTTTGTTAAGATATGTGAAAGGGGTCAATTGGATTTGTGCTGGCAGTCGTCTTGAAATAGCTCAGCGGGACCACAGATGCTGAGCTACCATGACCACCATGCAGCAATGCAGTGGCAGGATGACTTCTGTGTTTCATCGCTGAAACTATGGGTCAAGCAGAGAGCGCAGCCGGCAAAGAAGTGACCCTTCAGAACATCCAGGAGCTGTACCGCAGGTTTGCCAGTGAGTGTCCCAGTGGGAACCTGCACTTCCACGAGTTCAGGAGGATCTTTGGGGTCAGCAGCAGCTCCACAGAAGAGAGTGCTTACATGGAAATTGTGTTCCGGTCCTTTGATACCAACAAGGTAAAATGTTGTGTGCTGAGCTGGACGGATCCGGGCGGACTCTTCAGCATCAGCGGTGCGGTTTCTCTTTTAGGATGGCAAAATAGACTTCATGGAGTATGTGGCTGCTGTTAACCTGATTCTTCGTGGGAAGCTGGAGGACAAACTGAGATGGTCTTTCAAAGTGTATGACAGAGATGGAAATGGCACCCTGAGCAGGGAGGAGGTTGGTCATGTTGTTCATGTGAGTATTTCTTTTGACAGTGTTCTCCTTAGATCACTGACTCTTCCTGTAAGCTGAGTGTTTAGATGAGTTACTGCCCAGACTAATGCCCTGGATGAGCTCACATTCATCGCTGTTTTATTTTAAGACGCTGTGAGCTCCTCGGTAATCTGTCACACTTCACACTCCACAAATGCAGGAACTCTCTGTCCTCTTATCCAGTATCCTGTGAGGACACCAGTGTTTCAGTCGTTAGTAATACATCTCTGTTTTCATTTGTGATTCCAAGTCAAAGCTTTTGCACCAGTGAATAAAGTCCCCCCTTAACAAATATTTTTTTCATATATTTAATGCTGTCAATTTCGGATGTTTCTCTCTAGATACATTTTTAAAAACAACTTTGCTGTTTATATTAATATTAAAAATGTTGTTGACAAACCTAGATTCAGATTTATTTCAAACAGAAACAGAAAAGAAGAAATATATTCATTTCATAACAAAAAAAGACCAAATAAAGATATGCAGACGTTAAATTCAAAACGGCATCTTTGCCACAATCATACTAAATGACAAAAATGGGTGTGTCAAAGTGAACTTAGACTTTGTGTCTCAGCTTGAAAGGGGGTGGGCAGAAGAAACCGTATTCAGTCCCACCAAAATCTGTCTATTTCTGATCAAGAGTAATTACAACGGCATCATTTACATGTGAATGTATAAATATTACTTTAAAAAATATTTTAATCAAAATTAGTCATTTGATATAAATATACTGTTTATCTATTTTACTTGTCATCTTCAGTATTTTTTTATTTGAATACTAGAAATGAATCAATTCCAAGTCAGAACATCTTGACCACAGCTCAAGTTTAGCAACTTAATGCTCAGACTGTGCTGAAATCTGCAGCACAGCTACAGTGGGAAAAAAAGTATTTGATCATTTCCAGATTTTGTAGGTTTGACCACCTAAAAAGAAACTGACAGTCTGTCATCCTAAAAGTAGGTTAATTTGAACAGTGAGTGATTGCCTCACAGCAAGAAGGCCCAAATCCCAGCTGGGGGATCTGAAAAACATCAACTGGGACCTTTCTGTGTGGAGTTTGCATGTTCTCCCCGTGCATGCGTGGGTTTTCACTGGGGACTCCGGCTTCATAGGTTAATTGGTGACTCTACACTGCCCCTAGGTGTGAATGTGAATGTGAGAGTGTGGGGGTGTGATTGAGGCCCTGAGACAGACTGGCGACCTGTCCAGGGTGTACCCCGCCTTCGCCCATCAGTAGCCGGGATAGGCTCCGGCGCCCCGTGACCCCGAAAGGGACAAAGCGGTCAAGAAAATGGATGGATGGCATTCTCCTTTTAAGTCGCTGTCACTCAAAGTCCCCGAGAAAAACTGTTTAAATTCCTGAAACTTTCATACGTCACAGTAGCTAGCTAACCGGATGTAGCTGTAGAGGCCGGAGAAGATAATAAAACGTTCCACTTCTGTGCTGTAAAGGATTATAATTCAGTGAAAGACCATACTGATGTTAGCTTTCATTATTTTGTGATTGAAATTCATGTCCACCCCCCATGCAGTGAAGCCGCAGGTTGTTTTTAAGTTGGCCTCACGTATCTAAAATGAAAATTAAAGTAAATCCCATCAGCTGTCACAAATATGCTGTCCGTCCGTGTTTGATCCAATCAACGGAGGAACGCCAAGCTGCAGCGGGTGGCGGCAGGCAGCCGGTGGCAACCGCGAGCAGCTATAAAGGAGTGGCGCTGCAACGGCAGCTCCACTGAGGATCCACCGTGTGGTTTAACCTGACACCGGAACCGTTCTCCTGAACGTAACCATTCGTCTGCATCTAAAAATGTCACCACTATCGGCACACATTTAGAAACTGACGCGCGATTAGATCCTTTCTGTATTCTGGTATTTCATTAGATTTCTACTTCAGGTGAATTCAACAATCAGCATGTGCTAGCATGAAATCAGTTCTGAGCTCCAGCTAGTGCTGCTGCTGCTGCAATGCAGCTTAAATGATTAGGTTTTATTTTATGTTTATTTCTTCACGGTCTTATCAAAGTCTGTGTCTCGCTAGCATGTCTGGGGGGGATAAGGGGCGGGGTTACACTGCTCAGCACCATAAGCCACGGCCCCACAGTGAGATTTTTGGAAAAGAAGGCTTCAGATCAACAGGAAAAATGTATTTTTAAGACATTTAGGATGTGGATGTTTTGTTAAAATCTTCACATTCCTAATTAAAACATCACTGGGAACGTTTAAAGAAAGTAAAAATTGTTGTAGGTGGACTTTAATATTCCACAATCAGCTCTATCAGAACAACATGTAAGAGTTTGGGAACAACAGCAACTCAGCCATCAAGTGGGTGACCACATAAACTGTTTGAGAGGGGTCAACGGATGCTGAAGCTCATAGTACAAAGAGGTCACAGACTTTCTGCACAGTCAGTTGTTACAGAGCTCCAACCTTCATGTGACCTTCAGATCAGTCCAAGTACAGAAAACATAGAGCTTCTTCGAATGGGTTTCCATGGCAGCATCTGCATCAAGACACACATCAACAAGTGCAATGCAGAGCATGGATGCTGTGGAGTAAAGCACACCGTCTCTGGACTCTAGAGCAGTGGAGACATCTTCTCTGGAGGGAGGAATCACACTTTTCCATCTGGAAATCTGATGGACCCGTATGGGTTTGAAGGTTGCAGGAGAACGGGTCCTTTCAGACTGCATTGGTGGAGGAGGAATGATGGTGTGGGCTCGTTCTTCAGGAGTTGGGCTTGGCCCCTTAGTTTCAGTGAAAGGAACCTTGAATCTTCAAGATACCGTACATGAACTCCATAGAACACATTTGGGATGAATTAGAGCAGATACTGAGAGCCAGACCTTCTCCACCAGCATCAGTCTGTGACCTGACTAATGCGCATTTGGAAGAATAGTCCAGAAAACACTCCTCAATCTTGTGGACAGCCTTCCAGAAGAGTTGAAGCTGGAATAGCTGCAAAAGGTGAACCGACATCATATTGAACTCTATGGATTATGAATGGGATGGAACTTCAGTTCATATGTGAGTCAAGACAAGAGAGCCAATACTTTTGTTGATATAGTGTATCATGAGGAGTTTTGGTACACTCTTCTTTAAAAAATCATTCAGATTTGGTGGCTGTTGCTTTGGCAACTCTGAGCTTCAGCTCTCTCCATAGGTTTTCTGGAGGACTGACGTCCAGAGACTGGCTGGATCACTCCATGGCGATGATCTGCTTCAGCCATGGTTGCCTAGGCTGTATGTTTTGAGTGATAATCTTGTTAGAAGACTCATCCATGACCCGTTTAAAGCCTTCTGATGGAGGAAAGGAGGTTCTCATTCAGAATCTGACGATACATGGCCCATCCTCCCATCCACATGGTGAAACCTTGTGTCCTGGATTGATAAACCCCACTACCACCACATACACACACAGACACGAATATCACCGTACGCAAAAAAGAAACACTGTAGCTGCCTGGAATATGTTCAAATAAGTATTTATTTCATTTTAATTCTCAAGAATATTCTTGATAGTCACGGTATAGTCACGGAAAAGTTTTTTTAGCATAAAAAAATTCTCTGTTGTTCAGCTTAACCTGCTTCTTGAAACAGGCTTGGTTTCACCCACTTTCAGTGGGTTACCTCTGTTTCTGAAACAGAAAACTCAGAGTTTTCCTGAATTTTGAGTTCACGAACTCAGAGTTTCAACAAAACCTGCTTCTTCAAACGGGCCCCTGTTCAAGCAGGTGGTTTCAATTAAGGTGACTGGTTGATGAGAGTCCAATTGGTCTGTGTGAACCAGATTTCTTAATAGGGATCAAATACCTACACCGTAACTCATTAAATCTGCTCTTTAAATCTTCTGTGAGAAGAAAAATGAATCAAATACAAAACTCCTGTAAATTCTCCCAGCAGTCAAAAATCTGAAAACAAGGGAACATTTTTGTAAATTTAACAGAAAATGTATTAAATCTTGAACTATTCAACCAAGACATTATTAAAAGAAATGTGCTGCTTATGGCTTTGGGGGAGTAATACACACAATCAATGTTTTTCATTATATGTTTTTAAATGTGCTCTACTGTTTGGTTGAGTAGGCAGTTGAAATTGTCAGTTTGAAATCCTTGCAGGCCCCGCCCCTCTGGCCATAATGTAAAGGTGAACCACATTAGAAACTCTTGTGGATTTTTTTTGTCCCCAGATCATCAACAATATTAAGAAGCATGAGGATCCAAACATTACAGAAAACGCAGATGAAATCTGTGACAGAATGTTTCAACTGCTGGACAAGAACAGAGACAGTAAGTCAACCGTTTAATAGAAAAAAGTTTAGAAATTCAAGTTCATAACAGTTAAAGTTTGTATTCCTTAAAATACTTATTTACCTTTGCCCTGTTTATTTCACACATTTGAAAAATCACTGGTGGAAGAGATTTATCAGTGACCCACACAAAAACCAGATGCAGCCCAGCTATCTACAGCAATGAGATTTTGTTTTTACTTCACAGAAAAGGGTTTCAGGTAGGCCGGGGTTGATAAAATTGAATAATCAATTGGAATTGATTTAAGCTTAAAAGATCATTATTCGATCCATATAAATAGAGATCGATCTACCACAGAAAGCTAAAGTCCGCTAGCTTGATGCTAACGTTTAATAGGATTTCCCGTAGGACGGCTAATGCTAACGCATGGTCGACCTAAACATACATTGCTGACTAAATTAACATCTTTATAAACTCACAGACATAAATTTTCAAACCCTTTTAACCCTCGTGCTCTCCTATGGGGTCCAGATGACCCCACCCTTACACTGATGTGTGATCCTCCCATGACAAAGGTGGACATGATTTCATGTCTCCCAGGGACACCGGTGAAGATAAAAAAAATCCTCGAAACAAAAAGTTCATCGCACTTTGTTGTGGAATCCAGATGACCCCGATTTTAGTGTAAACATGCCTAAGATAGCACACGGGTTAAGGAAATATTTTTAAAGTAGCCATTTGTGGTCTAAAGCACCTTTTTTTTTTTGCTCACTCTTCTGGAAAAAATAGTATTGGTATAAGTCCATCTAGTGGCCAAACTGAAACGTCCTCCAGGAGAAGCAGAACAATGTTTCCAATGTTAATGATCTGAACATTTTTGTTAGAACTTCTCCTTTAGAGAATCCATGTAACTCTGGATGATATTAACAATCTCATTATTTCACTGATACATTTACAGTATGAGAACTGGATCAGATTAATATAAATATATTCAAATTATATAGTAGATTATTGATGTATTTCTAAACAATTGTGTATAAATGTGTAAACTCAAAATAGTATCAAATTTAATTGAGAGCATTGAAAGAATTGAAGAAAATCAGAATCAAATGGATCCAGGAGCTGAGGAATTGAATAATTTCTGGAAATTATTGTTAATACGCAGCCCTAGTTTCAGGAAATCATTAGCAACCCACACTGTGGTTTTCTGTTCTCCTTTTCTCTCTGTGAACCTCCTAGGTCAGATTTCTTTAGAAGAATTTATTGAGGGGGCAGAAAAAGACCCGTGGCTGATGGAGCACCTCAGAATGGACATCAGGCCCACCGAATGGTTCATTAGGCATCACTCCTGACCCCCACAGCAGACTGCAGTGATCCTCTGCCTTATTCACGAAGTCCCACCTTTATTACAGACGCATTTTTGTAGCTCAGACTCCGGACTGGCCTGATGAAGGCACATTGTTGAGTCTTTTTTATGGAGGATAGTGGGGCTTTTAAGCCCAATGATGGAATGGTGAACCCTCTAGTGTGTACCCCGCCTTCGCTTTTCTTTAGCTGAGTATGGCCCCGCAACCCCTTGACCAAAACAGGAATTTAGTGGGTTTAGAAGATGGAGCAGTTAAGCTACCTGAGACCTGAGTCTTTATACATGAGGATGACATGGAGATTTTATCTGGAGTCAGGACTTTCACAGGGTTCTTCCTAAAGCCCTGCACATCCCTCCGTCCCACAGCAGAGTACATTCCTGCAGCACACTGCTCCTGAAAGTCCTGATTCCTCACTGGGAACTGTCAGCAGCATCATGGCTCATGAAAGGCTGCTTTTAGATGTTTACACCTTCTGTTGGCATGTTCCAGAGTGTCTTCTAGTAAAAGTGAAACTTAAAATCAGGTATACAAGAAATTGTATATGTGACATAGTAAAGCAAACTGACTGAAGATGTAGAAGGGAGTGCTAGAAGAGGCCAACTAAAAAAAACAACATTCATGAGCACTTTCTATTTTTTTCAAAAAGAGGATTTCCAAAAAAGCAGTGGTAGATGTTTACAGACCTAAAAACTGATTAGCAGTTATCTCTCACGTTAGCTTGTGCAGTAAAAACTTTCTACGTTTCCTGATTGTAGCATCAATGACTCATCCTGATGAGAAATTCACACTGTCTCTATGTGTACTTTGTTGTAAGGTGAAGGCCTCCATGCCAGCACATGTAAACATCATTGAACTCCAGCTCTGTTAGCTCTTTAAAGAGACTGGAAACGTTTTGTTGCTGCTCCTGGAAATGGGTCAAAAACTTAAAAGTTTCTCTTCGTGTCTTTGTTTTCCTTTTTTTTTTTTTTTTTTTTTACAGATAATGGAAGAAATTTAAACAAAACTGTCAAAATGTTTTCTGAATTTGGATGTTCTGTAGCAGAAAGTCTGTTAGAATCCCATTGACTGCATCTGAGAACTGGACAACTTGACCCCTCCCCCATTGTGTTCCAAACAGGAAGTACCTGCTGATTCCAAGAAGCCAAACTCCCATAGACTTTCACTGATAAATAAACATCTGTTACTCAGTGTTTCTATTTGTCACACTAACCATTCTTGCTCTGGTATGTGGTGAAAAAACTGTAAGATGTGATGGAATAAAGAAATATTATCAAACGGTTTCAAGAATGTTTATTAAACAGAGCAGAAAAAGTACACGCTTAGCAATCATGGAGAAGTCTGCAGAGAAGCCTGTGATGAAGGATGTTCGCATTTTATAGAGTCATACAAACAACTTTAATCAGGAGCTTAAGATAGGAGCGTAACTCTCAAATCTAATATGGACAAGATGTTCTTATGAAGTCAAAATGTTTATACATCATGATAGAATGTCCTGGCAAGAAACAAACAAATCTTGTGACTTTTTTTTTTTTTTAACTTGTCCTTTCTAACAACTGAGCAAACAGATGCGGGCTGAGAGCCTCTTGTGTTGGTCATAACAGGGATTTATTGAGTATAAACCCCTGTTGTATTTTATGCTAAACTTTATTTATATTGATTATGTTTTATTTTTGTTTTGTTGGACCGGACAGAAAAGAAGAAGGGGGGGGGGGGAT
>NC_050516.1:6409875-6424979 GCF_002922805.2 Oryzias melastigma | reverse complement strand
GAGAAAAAAGAAGATGGCAACAGAGGGAAACATCATAAACGTCTACGTCTAAATAGTAAACTAGAATTGGCGGGGCCTGTCTTCACACACACTCTGTAGTTACACACACACCTGTTGGTTGAGATAGTCTCCACATTTAAACTAGTGAGAATGTACACAATATAACTGCAGCTCACACACTTAATCATACAAATCGACACAAATGAAGCATTTCATTCTGTCACACAAACGGTTAGTGCTAAGGTGAGCTGACACCTGGGTCCCGTTCCAAGAAGCAGGTTCAACAAATTTAGAGTTCGAACCTGAACTTAGAGTCACTGGACTCAAAATTCTCAAACTCAGGGTTTTCGGTTCCAGAACAGCTGAAAATGTTTGATTCAATCAACTTGAAGTTGTTAGAACCAGAATCAGGTGTGAGCGTCGCGACCATTAAAAGCCCTGATCAATGGAGCAAAGACAGCACGATTCACCATGGCAACGGGAACAAACAGCTGAGTTTTGTACTTCCGGCGGTGGAAATTGATAAGTTCCTGCAAGCATATGCGACTATAGGAGCGCATTGTCTGGAAGAAAAGCAACACAGCTGCAGCGGTAAAACAGAGAGAAAATATCTGCAGTTATTTGAATCATTTCTAATAATGAATAAATAATGTCAGGAAGGTTATTTTGTCTCTTGTTGAGTAAGGAATGGTTTTTGATCTGTTACTTATTTAACCAGAAATCACCGTAATCGCATGAATGACCAGTTTTCGTAACATCCCCCCCCCACCTACACACACGGATATCACTGCACGCTAAAAAGAAACTGTAGCTGCCTGGCATATGTTTAAAAAGCATTTATTTAATTTTAATTCTCAAGACTTAAAACAAATTCGGCGAATTCTTTTTTTAAGCATAAAAATAATTTTCGTAGCCGGGAATTGAACTCGCAAACTCCGCAGTGAGAAGCAGCATTGCTGACAACTGAGCTAATGTTCGACACAAGCAAAGGATGGTAGATGATTTCAAATGGTTTCTCGGTGTTTGACATCCCATAATTTCAATTTTTATGGGTCTAAAATAAGGAAAAGAAAACTGTATTTTTTAATAGCGAGTCCCTGGAAAAACTCACTATTTATAATATCGCTGAAATAAAAATGAATTGGGAAACTCCAGTCAGTCGACTCGTGTCCTCCAAATCCTCTACCGACGTAAATAACATTTCCTCTGGATTAATCAGCCTCCTCTCTACATGATCCTCTATGAATGAACATGTCATTTTGGTTTCTGAGTGGTGAAAACGTGACGTCTCTAATTTGAATATTCTCTAAATGTTAATGAGGAACTCATATTTGAACATCTTTCACTTTAAAAAGGGGCGGAGACCACAGAGAACTCTAAATTTCCTGAAGAAAACCTGCTACCGACCAGGTTTCGTTCACAGACTCAGTTACCATAGTGATTGATTCTGAGTTCAGCTTAACCCGCTTCTTGGAACGGGCTTGGTTTCGCCCACTTTCCCGGGTTTGAGTTATCTCTCTTTCTGGAACCGAAAACTCAGATTTTTACTAAATTTGGAGTTCACGAACTCAGAGTTCCAACAAAACCTGCTTCTTGGAACGGGCCCCTGTGCTCAGGTGAGTGTTTATGTTTTGCTAATAAGGATAATGATGGAATGTACAAAGGGGGAGAGCATCCATCCATCCACACACCAAGACCCACCGCCGGGGCAGCAGGTGCAGCCAAGACCCCCCAACACACGCCCGCCAGGCAATCCCGCCAAGCACCCAAACCAGGGCACGCGGAGCCGCCGCAGAGGCCCCCCACACCTGAGAGCAGGAGGGCACACGAACACAGAGAGTACAGGTCCCAGCCCAGCCAGAAGAGCAGCCCCCTCACCGTGGCAGGAGGGCCAACGCGAGGCCCCACCGCCGGAGAGCCCCCCCAAACCCATAAGAGCAGCTCACCACCACCAAGCAGCGCCGAGCATCCCCCGCCCTACCCCCGGTACGAACCAGGGCCCCCAAAGGGTGACCCACCTCCATACTCCAGACAACTGCCCACCCCCACCGCGGGAGGTACAGGGAGGAGCAAGGAAGGGGCCGCCCACCCCCACCAGGGAGAGGCGCACCCAAGAGAAATGGAGGCCCCAAGGACTGATGTAAACAAGGCCCGACCAGGCACACCCACTGATGCAGTTTTGGAGAGGACTAGTTCTCAAGAGCAAGGACTGGAACCCACACCACCGAGACCTGGACACCCCCAGGCTCCGATCCCCTGCCAGATCTTAAATCTCTGGGATCCCACTCCCGGTGTGGGGAGGAGACCGCCGGGCCCAGGAGACTGGCACCCAAGAGACAAGACCACCAGGCCAAGGGACCCAAGGGTAGGGGACAGAAGGTCGAAGGTCCCACCTTCCTTGTGTGATGCATGCGTGTTTGTTTGTTAGAGTGTATATTTGTGGTGTTAGAGGTGTGTGTACTAAAGGCTGCAGTTAAAATTGGTGAGAAGGCCTTAACAGGGCATCTCCTGATTGCTCGCAGAGATGCCCCGTCACCCTCCCACCAGTGGCCCTAGATGTCTATTGTGCGGTTAAAATTGGCGGGAGGGGCACTGAGAGGACATCAACTGTTTGCTGGGAGTGAAGTCCAAGCACCTCCCCACCAAGGGTCCTACATGTCTAAGGTAAAACCTGAGGGGAGGGGCAAATCGATGCAGCGGCCACAGGAGGGGGGGCCACTGGCAAGTACTCCACCCACTGTAGCGCACACTCCAATACAGCCACCCTTCCCTTCACCCCGAAGAAGTATTCTGTTTTTCATATGCAGAGGGTAGAATTAGGAAGTGCTCCTGACAGAGACAGAGTGAATAACAGGAGACAGCTAAAACAGGAAGTGAGGATGGCTGCACTTGTCACACAGGTCAAGCAAAAGTCACTGAGGAAAAAAAATCACTTCTGTCTGTAGCAAAAGTCCCTCTGCCTTATTAGAGAAATATATTTGTGCGTTATGGTGATTGGGTATGAGGATTCATGCATCACAGATGTATCAAAATATCCAGCCTGTTGCGGAGGAACATCCAGAAAGTTCCAGAGAGAGCCACGTTGCTTGGTGACTGATCTGGGCTTCTCCCTTCGTAAAGGTGAAACTGATATTCTGACTTTGTGTGAACTTGCTGTTGGTTGATTTTGATTACAATCATTTTAAGGTTCCTGACTCCAGACCCATCAGAAGGAGGATCGGGGATCTTTGCTTCAACAATTTGGCGCTCAACGTGGGGCACTGGAGAAAAAGGAACGGCAATTGACTACGAACCTGAATGAACAAACAAAGGACACGGGTCGCACGACAATATTAAAAGGTAAGCAGTATCTGTTTTATCAAAACTGCATTTGGAAAATCTAAATTACTTCGTGTCCTGAGTCTAAGTAAATCCTGTGTTCAAAATTTTTTAATGATGGTTAGTTCTAAATACACCACTAGGTGCTGCTTGGACACTACTCCATGGATCCCCCCTCAGAATCCAAAGCCATCTTGAGGCTTTATCTGCAGCCACAATTATGTTTCTTATTGCTCTTCTGCACAGCTGCCCTTTCACCCCGAGGAGCTTGAGGGTGCGTGGTAAGGACTGGCCAGCAAAACCCCGGCTCCCCACTTCAACTGGTTCGTAGCGGGCTTTCCAGCCATTGCTGCGGCATTCAGCCACTAGCTCAGCGTACTTGGCTCTCTTACGTTCATTGGCCTCCTCCATCCTGTCTTCCCAGAGGACAGTGAGAGTGTAATGATAAAGAAATGAAATTTAAAGTTTGGGTTAAAGTCCCTTGGGTTGGAATCCCATAAATGACCTAGATCGTGACGGATCAAATAGTTGTCTGATGAGGTTTCTATAAAAGTTGGGTTGGATTCCCGTGGAGTTGAGGTCATTTCACAGTTTAGCTAACATTTTAGGAACATGCTAACTGTTTTGGTTGTTTCAGTTTTTTTAGGCTATTTTGGAGTTTTGCTACTATTTTAGCTACGTGCTAGCTGTTTGGCTGTCTTAGGTTATTTATAAGTTTTTGGGCAATTTTGAAGTTTAGCTAATATTTTAGGTTTATGTTAGCTCTTTTGGCTAAATTAGGCATTTTTCAGTTTTTCCAGGCTATTTTAGTGTTTAGCTAATATTTCAGCTACGTGCTAGCCGTTTTTGCTAATTTAGGGCTTTATTTCAGGTATTTAGGCTGTTTTGGAGTTTAACTAATATTTTAGCTACATGCTAGCTGTTTTGGCTGTTTTAGGTTATTTTTCAGTTATTTAGACTATTTTGGAGGTTTAGCGAACATTTTAGCTTTATGCTAGCTGTTTTGGTTGTTTTAGGTTATTTTTCAGTTATTTAGGCTATTTTTGAGTTTTGCTAATATTTTAACTACACACTAGCTGTTTTGGCTGTTTTAGGTTATTTTTCAGTTTTTCAGGCTATTTTGGCAATTGGGTCATATTTTTAGCGTGCTATCAGCTTCAGCGATTTCAGCAATCAGCTTCAGCTTTTTCAACTATTAGCTTCAGCGTTTTTAGCTATCTGCTTTAGCATTTTCAGCTATCAATATCAGCATCTTCAGCTATTTGAATAGGCATCTTCAGCAGCCACGTTCAGCTTTCAGCATTCACACTAGCATTATCACAGGTTATGCGAATTTTCGACCTAATTTTGTAATTTAACTGAAGCTTCAATTTTTTTTTAATCTCCCAAAATATGTTTTTGTGCAGAAGCAGCATAAGCAGTCTCCAGTTGTTTTATTTTATTTTCTAATTCTATTAAATCTGCTTTCTCTTTACGTTTTTTTTTATAAGTTGAATAAGAAATGATCTTCCCTCTCATGACTGCCTTTGCTGCTTCCCAGAGAACACATGGTGAGATGTCAGGAGTATTGTTAAATTCTAAGAAGGTTGCCCACTCTTTTTTAAAGAATTCAATAAACTCTTGATCTTTTAACAGAGAGTTATTAAACCTCCAGGTGGAACCCGAAGGTGTTGCTGCTTCCCTGACAATATTTACAGAAACTGGTGCATGATCACTGATAATAATTGGATGAATGCTGGAATCTTTAACATCTTTTAGAAGAGATTTACTGATTAATAAATAATCTAAACAAGAGTGTGAGTGGTGAACTGGAGAGAAGAAGGTGAACCCTTTAGTGTTTGGGTGACATGAGCGCCAAACGTCGCAGAGACCCAGATCATTCATGTACTGCTTCAGAATACTTGCAGACCGCCATGTACGCTGGTGTGCTGCTGTGCTGCTGTGCTGAGTCTGTCAAGTTCGGGGTCCAGAATAAAATTGAGGTCTCCTCCTGCGAGAATTGTAGAGTCAGAGTGAACCAAGAGTGGCGTGACAAATCTGTGAATGAAGGAGGAATCGTCAATATTTGGACAGTGCAAACTTGCTATACATAAATGTAGATTCTGAATAGATATAGTAATAATTAAATATCTTGCCTCTGGATCAATAACTGTTTCTTTATGAGTAAAAATACTATTTTTATTAATTCAAATGGCTTCTCCTCTTTGTCTGGAGTTGTAACTAGCAGCACAGATGGATTGAAACTGTGAGCAGCACATGAGATGTTCAGTTGATTTATGTAATGTCCATGAATATCTTTTGGACAACAAAATAATCCAGGACTTTTCTTACTTTTAATCCAGGAACTACTTTATTATCGGAGCTCTGTTTTACAGGCATTCAATGTCACAACAACGTAACTCTCCTTCGTGTCCTTTCTCAGTCCTCTCTGGAGCCTCCAGACAACGACATCTTTTGGTCACTTCTTGTCATTACATTTCCCCCTCAAGTAACAACATCCCAATGTTTTAAACAAACTAAAATCTTAGTGAAACAAAACATCTTTGTGTTAACAGTATCTTTAATCATTACCATTGCCCTATACATATTTAACTTCAAACTTTCACCTGAAATTTGCTATAACATGTCCAGCAAAATGACGTACTAACTGAAACAAATGTTTGAACATATTACCAATCAAAGGTTAAGTATTTATTAAAGCTTGCCAATACTGAATCAATCTCGGATCACCAATCTAGTCTGACTGGGGCTTTGCTCACTCTGCCTGAGCGAGTGACAATACCTGTCCCTGGGGACGGTGTGAGAATTTGTTGCATTTTCACATCCTGCGTCTCCTCAGGGAACCTGATTGCGGAAGTGGATTGGTCAGTGTTTTCACTGACTGGTTTGGAAGGTGATGGTGGTGGGATGGACTGTAGATGCCGTCTGATCCTCCTGTTTTGCTCCCCCTTTTCTGTCTCTACCACATAGGATCTTGGAGTAGAGCTTGAGTTGCGAACCACAGCCGATGGTGTCCATCCTTTTTGTCCATCCAGTTTAGTGAGCACCTGGTCCCCTGGCTTCAATGGAGGTAACGGTCTCACCCCATTTCTGCTGTTGTAAAAGTGAGCTTGTTTCTGCTTGGCCGTTGCATCAGCCTGTCGGATCTCCTCCTCTGCTGGCCATTCCGGTTTCAGGTTGTCCTGCAGGATGGGCAACGTTGTTCTCATTTTTCTGCCCATCAGTAATTCCGCTGGGCTGACGCCGGTAGAGGAAGAGGGTGTTGCTCTGTACGACATTAAGGCGAGAAGTGGGTCATCCTGTCTCGAAATGCTTTTAGTCGTCTGCACTGCCCGTTCAGCTTGACCATTACTCTGTGGGTAGTGAGGGCTTGAAGTGACATAAACAAAGTCATATTCCCCCTGAACTCCCTCATCTCTGCAGAAACTAGCTGGGGTCCATTATCACTCATCAGCACCTCCGGGATGCCAATGTAGCCATGAGGGGGCCCAAGCCAGGGTCTCATTGTGCTGGTCCCAAGCCCGGATAAATACAGAGGGTTGTATCAGGAAGGGCAGTGTCAGGAAGGGCATCCGACGCAAAATCTTGCCAAATCAAATATGCGAATCAGACCTACGAAATCCATACGGGATCGGTCGAGGCCCGGGTTAACAACGACCGCCATCGGTGCTGTTCACCGACAGGGTGCCGGTGGAAATTGGACTACTGTTGGTGGAAGAAGGAGAGGAGGAAGGCGGGTTCATAGGGAGAGAGAGAAGGGGAAAATCACAGTGTTGGACCGAGAGTTGGGACTTTGAATGTTGGAACTATGACAGGAAAGGGTAGAGAGTTAGTGGACATGATGCAGAGGAGAAAGGTAGACATACTGTGTGTCCAGGAGACCAGGTGGAAAGGTAGCAAGGCTAGAAGTTTAGGAGCAGGGTTCAAGTTGTTCTATCATGGTGGAGATGGGAAGAGAAATGGAGTAGGAGTTATCTTAAAGGAGGAGTTTGTTAGGAGTGTTGTGGAGGTAAAAAGAGTGTCAGATAGAGTGATGAGTCTGAAGATAGAAATGGAGGGTGTGATGTTCAATGTTGTTAGTGGGTATGCCCCACAGGTAGGATGTGAGCTGGAAGAGAAGGAGAAGTTCTGGTTGGATCTTGATGAAGTGATGATGAGCATCCCTGGAAATGAGAGAGTTGTCATTGGTGCAGATTTCAATGGTCATGTTGGTGCAGGAAACCGAGGTGATGAGGAGGTGATGGGCAGGTTTGGTATCCAGGAGAGGAATGTAGAAGGACAGATGGTGGTTGATTTTGCAAAAAAGATGGAAATGGCGATAGTGAATACATTCTTTGAGAAGAGACAGGAACATAGAGTGACCTATAAGAGTGGAGGTAGAAGCACACAGATAGACTACATCTTGTGTAGACGGTGTAATCTGAAGGAGATCAGTGACTGTAAAGTAGTGGTTGGTGAGAGTGTTTCCAGACAGCACAGGATGGTGGTGTGTAGGATGACTCTGGTGGTGAAGAAGATGAAGAAAGAGAGGGCAAAGGCAGAGAAGAGGACAAACTGGTGGAAGCTGAAAAAAGAAGATTGTTGCATGACTTTTAAGAAACAGTTGAAACAGGCTCTGGGTGGTCAGGAGGTACTCCCAGATGACTGGATAACTACAGCTAATGTGATCAGGGAGACAGGTAGGAGTGTACTTGGTGTGTCATCAGGAAAGAGAGTTGATAAGGAGACTTGGTGGTGGAATGAGGAGGTGCAGGAGTGTATACGGAGTAAGAGACTAGCTAAGAAGAAGTGGGACACTGAGAGGACTGAGGAGAGTAGACAGGAGTACAGGGAGATGCAGCGTAAGGTGAAAGTAGAGGTGTCAAAGGCCAAACAAAGAGCTTATGATGACTTGTACGCTAGGTTGGGTAGTAAGGAGGGAGAGACTGACCTGTACAGACTAGCAAGGCAGAGAGATCGAGATGGGAAGGACATGCAGCAGGTTAGGGTGATCAAGGATAGGAATGGTAATGTGGTGACAGGTGTCAGTGGTGTAATGGAAAGATGGAAAGAATACTTTGAAGAGTTGATGAATGAAGAGAATGAGAGAGAACAAAGAGTAGAAGAGGTGACGGTTGTGGAGCAGGAAGTAAGAAAGATTAGTAAAGGTGAAGTGAGAGGGGCTTTGAAGAGGATGAAGAGTGGAAAGGCTCTTGGTCCTGATGATATACCTGTGGAGGTATGGAAGTGTCTAGGAGAGATGGCAGTGGAGTTTTTGACCGGGTTGTTCAACAGGATCTTAGGTGGTGAGAAGATGCCTGAGGAATGGAGGAGAAGTGTGATGGTGCCCATTTTTAAGAATAAGGGAGATGTGCAGAGTTGTGGTAACTACAGAGGAATAAAGCTGATGAGCCATACAATGAAGGTGTGGGAAAGAGTAGTGGAAGCCAGACTAAGAGCAGAAGTGAACATTTGTGAGCAGCAGTATGGTTTCATGCCAAGAAAGAGCACTACAGATGCAACATTTGCTTTGAGGATGTTGATAGAGAAGTACAGAGAAGGTCAGAGAGAGCTCCACTGTGTCTTTGTAGATCTGGAGAAAGCTTATGACAGAGTGCCCAGAGAGGAACTATGGTATTGTATGAGGAAGTCTGGAGTGACAGAGAAGTATGTCCGAGCAGTGCAGGACATGTATGAGGGCTGTAAGACAGTGGTGAGGTGTGCTGTAGGGGTGACAGAGGAGTTCAAGGTGGAGGTGGGATTACATCAGGGATCAGCTCTGAGCCCCTTCCTGTTTGCAATGGTGATGGACAGACTGACGGATGAGGTTAGACAGGAATCACCATGGACTATGATGTTTGCAGATGATATTGTGATTTGTAGTGAGAGCAGGGAACAGGTGGAGGTGGAGTTAGAGAGGTGGAGGTTTGCCCTGGAAAGGAGAGGAATGAAGGTTAGCCGCAGTAAGACAGAGTACATGTGTGTGAATGAGAGGAACCAGAGTGGAAGAGTGAGGTTACAGGGAGAAGAGATAAAGAAGGTGGAGGAGTTTAAGTATTTAGGGTCAACAGTACAGAGTAATGGAGAGTGTGGAAAAGAAGTGAAGAGGAGAGTGCAAGCAGGTTGGAATGGGTGGAGAAAAGTGTCAGGTGTGATGTGTGACAGAAGAGTTTCAGCACAAATGAAAGGAAAGGTGTACAAGACTGTGGTGAGACCAGCCATGTTGTTTGGACTAGAAACAGTGGGACTGAAGAAAAGACAGGAAGCAGAGCTGGAGGTAGCAGAGATGAAGATGCTGAGGTTCTCTTTGGGAGTGACCAGGATGGATAGGATCAGGAATGAATACATCAGAGGGACAGCACATGTTAGAGGTTTTGGAGATAAAGTCAGAGAGGCCAGACTGAGATGGTTTGGACATGTTCAGAGGAGAGACAGTGAATATATTGGTAGAAGGATGCTGAGTCTAGAGCTGCCAGGAAAGAGGTCTAGAGGAAGACCAAAGAGGAGGTTTATGGATGCAGTGAATGAAGACATGAAGGTGGCTGGTGTTAGAGTGGAGGATGCTGAAGACAGGCTTAGATGGAGGAAACTGATTCGCTGTGGCGACCCCTGAAGGGAAAAGCCGAAAGGAAAAGAAGAAGAAGCACCTCCGGGATGCCGAAACAAACAAAGGTGGCTTACAACTTGGCTACAACCTGACTACTTGTGGTTGTGGGCAGATGTAAAATTTCAAGGTATCTAGAGTAATAGTCTGATACTGCCAAGTAGTTTTTTGCTCCTAAACTCAAACAAATCTATGGCAACCTTTTGCCACGGCCTTGCTGGGAGCTCACTGGGCATTAGTGGCTGTTGTCACAACCGCCTCAGACATTCTGGGCCACCATACAGACTGGTTAGCTCTTTCTCTGCACTTAACCAGGCCCTTATTTGCATTATGGATCCTTCTCAATATCATCTCCCTCATTTCAGTGGGAACAACAATGCGCCTGCCTCTGATCACTAAACCATCAATCTCTGACAGTTCTCCCCTGACATGGTAGAAATCTCGTATCGACTCTGGAACCATATCCACATATTCAGGCCACCCATTTCTGATGAAACCTATGACTGTCTGTAGCTGGCTGTCTTTTCCAGTGTGCTGTCTTAACTCTGTCATCCTGTGTGTTGTGGCTGGGACCTGGCTCATTATCACCTCAATATGAGCTGCCACATCCTCATGACTGACTCCGTCGCCATAATGCTGCTCTGGGCTCCTAGAGAGCGCATCTGCTACCGTTAAGGCTTTACCTGGTGCGTACTCAACTATGGCGTTAAAACGCATGAATCTCATCAGTAACCTCTGGCACCTAATCGGTACGCAGTCGAGATCTTTGCTGTTCATAAGAAGTACTAGCGGTTTGTGATCTGTAACTAGCCTAAAATAGTCCAGCCCATACAAGTATTTGTCAAAAAGTTCACACACCCACACACTGGCCAAACACTCCTTCTCTATTTGTGCATATCTTCCTTCTGCATCACTGAGTTGTCTGGAACAGTATGCTACTGGTTTCCAGTGGTCTCCGTGTTGTTGAAAGAGGACACCTCCCAGCCCATAGCTACTAGCATCTGCTGACACGAGGGTGGGATTGCTGGTGTCATAAAAGGCTAGTACTGGAGAAGTTGTCAGAGCAGTCTTTACTTGCTGGAATGCCTCACACAGTGTAGGCCCCCATATCCACTCCACATGTCCTTTCAATAGCTCATACAAGGGAGCCACTGTTGACAGTTCTGGTACAAACTTGGCTAAATAGTTAACCATCCCCAGGAACCTTTTTAGTTCCATCACATTTTGTGGCTGCGGAAAGTTCACTATACCATTTACTTTGTGTGGGTCTGCTCTGACCTCTGCCTCATCGATAATGTGGCCCAGGAAAAGAACTTCTCTTTGTTTGAACTTGCACTCTGCTTTGTTCAACTTACTTGATTTTTGAGTAACAACTTCCTGCTTTGCTAGAGTGCGGATGCACAATGCTTTGCTCCCCCTTCTGCTTTTAATTTTCGCTGATTATTTTCCTTTTTTCTTTTTTTAATCACACCAGCAATAACTTCTGAATACTTTTAAACCATCGGGTCAGATTTATTTTTCTTTTTTACTCTAAACAAAAGGACATTTTCCTGCATTCCTCTTAAAACATTTTATCTTGAGCACTACGTGTACTTGGCCTTCACACACCTAAAGCCTGATACACGGAGCAGCAGCCAACACAAGTCTAACTAGCAGCAAGATGCCTTCCCTTTCCACAAAGGATTACCAAGACCTTCTGGAGAAGATAATAGCGCTGGAAACAAAGGTTCACCACATAGAAGTGAACGTGGAGGTAAATGGACTTTATGGAAACAACACAACTTTGCCACTACCTCATCTCTGCAGAGAAGAGAAAGCTAACACGCAGCTAAATGGCACACATTCTATGGAGAGAAAGAAAACATCTGTGGACAATAACAAACAATCGAAAGATAATCCTCCCTGGAACCATCTTGGAGCAAAGCCAAAGAATAAGTCCAACAGCTGGAGAATTGGAGGACATGGGAGGACCTCTGACGCTGACTGGCCTTCTCTTCCTACGAGACAGAGGACCTAATCTACTCCCATATACCAGAGGACAGGAAAGAAGCCAAGCATGAACGGAGTAGTGACGCTGCAAAACAGATTTGCTCCACTGTCAGATGTGTCAGGCACCGTGGTAGGACACAGACGCAGAGGCAGGATGATCCTTTAGAAATGCGTTTAATTATTTTCTTGAAAACTATTCTTCTGCAGAGTAGCAGTTCAAATAAGGCTGGAAAGCTCGTAGCACTCGAGAAAGCACACAGAACCATCTGGCGACGAGTGGGGGAAAACAGGCAGCTTATAAACGTAACAACGTAATCAAACACAGGTGTTTACATTGAAGGGCAGGTGGAAGGAAGAAGGAAATCAACACGTGAGAGGGTGAAAACAAAAAGTGAACAGAAACACGGCCATATCCGGTCCCAAAACTCCACAGTACCCCCCCTCAAGGGACGCCTCTGGGCGTACCGCCAGGTTTGTCCGGGTGGCGGTGATGAAACCCACGTATAAGGGCAGGATCCAAGATCCTGGAGGCCGGGACCCAGGACCTCTTCTCTGGACCGTAACCCTCCCAATCTACGAGGTACTGAAGACCCCGACCCTGCCGTCTGGAGTCCAGCAGACGCCACACAGTGTAGGCCGGTTGACCGTCAATGATGCGGGGAGGGGGAGGCGGAGCAGAAGTCGGCTGTAGAGGGCTGATGACATGGGGCTTTAACTGAGAGACATGGAAAACGGGGTGGATGCGTAGTGACCTGGGGAGATGGAGCTTGACTGCGACTGGGTTGATGACTTTTACCACTTTGAATAGGCCGATGAATCTTGGTGACAACTTCTTAGACTCCCTGCGGAGATTGATGTTGGCAGTCGACAGCATGACAGACTGACCTGGGGTATAAACAGGAGCAGGGGTCCGGTGACGATCTGTCAGCCTCTTATTTGTGGAAGACAAGCGGAGCAGGGCAGCCCGGGCCTCCCTCCAGATGCGTCTGCAGCGGCGATAGTGGTACTGGACTGACGGGACCGCTACCTCCTTCTCCTGCTCCGGGAACAGTGGTGGTTGATAGCCCAGAGAGCACTCGAATGGAGACATACCCGAAGCTGAAGAGGTCAGGGAGTTGTGGGCATACTCAACCCAGGGTAGCAGGGAACTCCAGGAAGACTGGCTGCGGGAGCAAACACACCGAAGTGCAGCCTCCAGGTCCTGGTTAGTTCGTTCCGCCTGGCCATTAGATTGGGGGTGAAAGCCTGAGGAGAGGCTGGCCGTTGCCCCAAAGGCTGCACAGAAGGCCTTCCACACTTGAGAGACAAACTGGGGGCCTAGGTCAGAGACAATGTCCACAGGAACTCCCTGCAGCCTGAACACATGAGTAAGGACCAACCTGGCGGTCTCTGCGGCAGAGGGCAGTTTGGTTAGTGCCACAAAATGGGCCGCTTTGGCGTAGCGGTCCACAATGGTCAGGATCACAATTCTACCAGAGGAAGGGGGCAACCCAGTAACAAAATCTAAAGAAATATGTGACCACAGCCGGGTAGGGATTGCCAGGGGATGCAGTTGTCCATCAGGTGGTTTGTGACTGACCTTGTTTTGTGAGCAGATGACCCAACCAGAAACAAAGTCCTGTGTGTCTCGAGACAGTCCGGGCCACCAGAACCGGCGACGCAAGAAAGACGCTGTCCTCCGCACCCCCGGGTGGCAGGTGAGCCGGGAAGAGTGCGCCCACTGGAGAACCTGGCTCCGTAGGCCACTAGAAACGAACAACCAGTTAGGGGGACCTCCTTCCGGACCCGATTTCCGAGACTGAGCAGCTCTGACGTCCCTCTCAAGCTGCCAGGAAAGAGCCCCCAGGATACAGGACCGGGGGATGATTGTCTTGGGTTCCCGATTCCCCTCCAAAAACTCCATTTGCCGGGACAGGGCATCCGGTTTGGCGTTCTTGGAGCCAGGGCGGTATGAAACAATAAAATCAAAACGGCAGAAAAACAACGACCACCGTGCCTGCCTTGGATTCAACCGCTTGGCAGTCCGGAGGTAGGACAGATTCTTGTGATCTGTCCAAACCACAAACGGCTGAGTTGATCCCTCCAACCAGTCTCTCCATTCCTCCAAAGCCAGTTTGATAGCTAGCAATTCCTTATCACCCACATCATAATTTCGCTCAGCCGGGGTAAGCCGGCGAGAAAAGAAGGCACAGGGGCGCAATCTGCTGTCACCCCATCCCCGCTGAGACAATACAGCCCCAACCCCAGTGTCAGATGGATCAACCTCTACAATAAACTGGCTGGAGGGATCAGGCTGAGCCAAAACAGGTGGGGAAGTGAAAAGCTGCTTCAAGCGCTTGAAAGCTGAGTCAGCCGCCTCGGTCCAGAGGAATGGGGAAGAGGTGGAGGTCAGACCCGTAAGGGGCGCAGCCACTGAGCTGTAGTTGCGAATGAAGCGTCTGAGAAAGTTAGCAAACCCCAAGAACCGCTGGAGCTGCTTACGATTGGTGGGAATGGGCCAATTCGCCACCGCGCTCACCTTAGAGGGATCTGGCCTCACCTCCCCGCCTGCAATCACAAAGCCCAGAAAAGAAACAGAAGGAGAGTGAAACTGGCACTTTTCCGCTTTTACAAACAGTTTGTTCTCAAGCAATCGTTGGAGAACCAGATGAACATGCCGCCTGTGCTCGTCAGGCTCTTGAAAAAATCAAAATGTCGTCCAAATAGACAAAAACAAAACGGTGTAAAAAGTCCCTCAAAACATCATTAATCAACCCCTGGAAAACAGCAGGGGCGTTGCAGAGGCCAAACGGCATTACTAAATATTCAAAATGTCCGAGTGGCGGGCTGGTGACGCAAGCAGGTGGCATGGCAGTACTCACTCCAGCCAGTAACACGGTTGGAGGATCAATCAATAATAGGGTTGTGAGTCTTCAACCAAGGGAAACCCAAAACCAGGGGATTGTGGGGGCAAGAAAACAGCAAGAACCGGGTGTATTCATGGTGTTTACCAGAAACAATTACCTGAACCGGCTCTGTGACTTTGGTCGTAGTGGCAACAGTTCGACCATTAAGGGAGACAACTCGAAGGGGTTGTGGCAATGACTCAGTTTTGAAGCCTGCCTGCTTGGCTAGCTCGGCATCGATGAGGTTCTGTTCTGCTCCAGAATCTACAAGGGCCCGCACAGGTATCCCCCCCCGCGGTTGACAAAATCCGCACCCCTAAGGTACAGGA
>NC_050516.1:6407196-6409751 GCF_002922805.2 Oryzias melastigma | reverse complement strand
CTCAAAATTATATTTATAAATATCTACCGCTCCCCTGGATACTGTGCAGAATTTAACCTTAAGTTTAGTGAACTACTGTCATAATCATGGCTGGAGATTTTAACAATCCATTATGGAAATCTTGAGAACAAAGGGACTAAGGACCTGATAAACACTCTGGACAATTTCGGGTTGACTCAACATGTAACAGCCCACACACAACAGAGGGAATATTCTTGATTTATTGATTTCCAAAGGTCTGAACATCTCTAAGGTGACTGTATGTGATTTAGGTCTGTCTGATCACTGCTGTGTTTTCTGTGAGAGCACAATTCCAGTACAAACAAATGTTTTGAGAGAGAAGATCACAAAACGGTATATAACTGAAAATACTAGTGAGATGTTCAATCAGATTTTCTCTTTGACTCCTCCCCTCTCAGGGGATTCGGTCAATGAACTTGTTAATAGCTTTAATTCCAACATGTCAAATATCATGGATAGTATTGCTCCCAGTAAGCTGAAAGTGATCTCTGGTAGGAAAAAATCTCCATGAGAAATTCCATTCTGGTAAAGAACGGAAAAAGAGAATGTCGGAAATCTGAACACAGATGGAGAAAATCTAAACTACAGGTAGATTATGACATCTATAAAGAGAAACCTTTTGTCATGTGCAATAAGGAAATGAAACCAAATTTTTGTTCAACTCAATGACAAATGTAGTTCTATTCATCTATGTACATTAGTAGCATGAAATACAGACACAATACCATCAAAGTATATCCGTAGGCAATTAAGGTTCTGATAGTTTTCTACAGGCTGTTTTACTATGTTTAGTAGGTTGAACTTTTAAAATTTAGCTCATGGTTTTGGTGCGCTACCCCAAGATTTGAAGTGGCCCCCCCACTGGCAACCTCCATGAAAAATTTCTGGAGGCGCCACTGCAGCCACGCAAGTCATGAACGAATCGTTCAAAACTCACGCGTCACTTTACTGACTCAAGAATCCTGAGTCATCTTTATGGAGCCAGATCAGTCTCATAATTCAGAAATGCACAGAGTTTGTTTCACAAACCCACACACTCCAATTCACAAATGTAAATGTATGCAAACACGCAATAAAAATGAAAATGGAAATGCACACTACAGGTTTCACAAACACACACACTGTGTTTCACACACTCGCACTAAAGGTTTCACAAATGAAAAATAAGTATTTCACAAATGTGCATGCTGTTACTTACAAATGTGAACGCTGTTTTTCCACAAAAACACAACAAACGTTTCAGAAACTCATAAAAAGTCTTCCAAAAATCCACAATAAATGTTTCAGAAACTCAACTTTTAGCTACACTTGTAATATAGACTCTTAGATCAAGTGAACTACAGAATGTGCATGTAAAAGCCCCTCTCATTTACGAATCTCTTCACATTTGTGAGAGAAATCCCAGGATGTGGATGTATTATCCCATTTTCCTTTGTGAATCTCTCTACATTTGTGAGTTTTTGCTGCGGTGAAGTTTGAGACTCCCCTAACGTATCAGGTCAGCCGATGCCATCATTGGCTACCAATTCTGTCAATCAAAATAATCAGCAAACCAGGCGTGTTCGCTTTCAGCCAATTGTATGGCCCGTTAGATTTTCCCCGTCATTTCCAATCGACAGTGGGATGGTTCAGTGGTGCGGGAACATGGAAGAATGGACACCCGACTGGGACCAGTCTCAGCCTGTGATTAACATGTTTATTTGATCGTTCCTTCGTGTACGCGTTTCCATGTCAAAGAATAAAGAGTTGGAGCGTTCTGCTTACCAAATTGATGCGTGAATGAGTCGTTTCATCACATCCACCGCTAGCTAGCTTAGCTTAAATACTCCGCGGTCATGTTTTTAAAGTGGTAGAAAGCGTGTGTATTTATTGGTGGTGTTGTTACGTTTTATTCTAGGCACACTAGCTCTTACCACATCACGAGTAACGGCAGGGGCCTCGAGACTGACCGGTTCTCGTAGCAAGTTGGCTACCTGTGAGTGACCAGTTAGCGGAGCGCGGTTAACGTAACCGCGCTGGCTAGCGGCCACAGGCAGCCTCTAGGTTTTTAGCATGATTCACGCAGAACCGCGCGATAAACCTGCCGGATTTATACTAGCTATAGAATTGGATAGAAATGGTAGAATGTTTAGAATTGGAGACCATTTATTCCAACTCACTTGTGCTAACGAGCTGTTGCGTGTTTGCATGTGCATAAAGTTTTGATTTGGAGACGGGGGTGTTTACACTATGACAACCAGCTATCCCGGTTTTTACCCAGATGTAAATACATGACTGACCGATTTAAAATTAGACACTGTTCACAATTCAGACTTTTAATCGTGGCAGACAAGTGCAACATTATTGGGGGGGGGGACAACATTTTTTGTGGTAACAGTTGAAGAAATTCATCTTTAAATTCTGACTGATGAGCTCTGACACAGTACAAAATAAGCGCTGCCATTTTCATGTAGGCTTCTTTGATCACAGCCAGTGTCTTGTCGTTGTTTTCAGCTGTTCTTCAATAAAAGATCAATTATCATCGCAAAAGTATA
>NC_050516.1:6398731-6402133 GCF_002922805.2 Oryzias melastigma | reverse complement strand
GATTATTATTTTCCTCCCAGCGCTGAGATGCCGCCCCCTTTGAATCGGCGCCCCGAGCAGCTGCCCGTATTGCCTGTGCCTAAAACCGCTACTGCTACAAATGCAACTGTTAGTTAGTTTAGTAACTAGTATTTCTCCACCTCTACAAATGAAAACAATCTGCTTAAATTTTAACGTTTTAATCTACTCATGCCTTGTCCCTGAATTTTACTCTGCAGTAAAGGAGTTTTGTGTACACTATCATCCAATGTGCCTTTTTTTTTGTGGTACCGCACTCGACTGGCTTTCATCATATTTAACTGACAGGACTGTCTGTGTGAGCATGTCGGGATCCTACTCCTCAACTGCTCCACTGTTGTTTGGGGTTCCACAGGGCTCTATTCTAGGACCACTTTTATTCTCCCTGTACCTCCTTCCCCTGGGTTCCATCCTCAGAAAACACGGAGTCTCCTTTCACTGTTACGCTGATGACAGCCAGATTTATTTACCAATAAGGAAAGGAGGCTCCGTTACACCACTTCTGTCTTGTCTCCAAGACATCAAAGACTGGATGGCCCTCAGCTTTTTAAGTTTTAATGATAAAAAAACAGAAGTGATGGTGTTTGGTCCCAGCAGCTCCTGTGACCCCTCCTCAGTGGAGCTGGGTCCTTTGACTCCTCATCTCAGACTAATCTGGGTTTTAAGATGGACACTGATTTTAAATTTGATGGTCAAGTCAGCTCAGTGGTAAAATCCAGCTTCTTTTATCTGAGGCAGCTGGTGAAGGTCAAACCATTTTTATCCAAGCGTCATTTTGAGACAGTAATCCATGCTTTTATCACATCCCGGCTGGATTACTGTAACTCTCTTTATTTTGGAGTTAGCCAGTCGTCCCTCTCACGTCTCCAGCTGGTCCAGAACGCTGCGGCTCGGGTTCTGGTTGGAGCACGTAAGAGGGACCACATCACCCCCATCCTGGCTACCCTTCACTGTCTGCCTGTGAATTTCAGAATCAATTTTAAGATTATTTTATTATTTTTAAATCTTTGAACAACTGTGCACCGCCGTACCTCTCTGAGCTTCTCTGTCCCTGCACCCCGACCCGGAGCCTCAGGTCAGCGGATCAGCTTCTCCTGGAGGTACCGAGGTCTAAGAAGAAGCGTTTTCAATCTGTGCACCGCTTTACCGCTGAGCATTCGGCAGGCGTCCTCACTGTCCATTTTTAAAACCCTTCTTAAAACCCATTTTTACCGCCAGGCATTTGACACTGTATGAGACTCTGCTCTGTGGTGTGTTTTATTGTTCTACTGTTTTATCTTTGTTTTTATGTGGTGTTTTTATGTATTTTCTGTAATGTAATTTATTTCTATTTTTATATGTTTTTAACTTTTTAGCTGTGATTTTATTGTTCTTTGAACATTTAATGTGCGGCGCCTAGTTTGAATGAGGTCAGTTTAAGGCGCCATATAAATTTAATAAACTTAAACTTAAACTTTTTTGTTTAAAACTTGAATAAACTATTTCTTTTGGAAAGGTGACCAAGTGGTCAGCAGCACATGTTGAAGAAATATGGCCACAATATATATATCAATGACTTTTGAGTTATTGAAATATGATTTTTTTTTTAAAGGGATTTATTTCTGTCGAATCTAAGAAGGCATACATAAAGTGCAAAAGTTGTTAAGTCCAGGAGACGTTAAGTGTACCCATTAATGGTAACAAATTAATCTACATTATGATTAAAATTGATAGTGCAACTCTGACCAGAGCCAGACCCAGCGGCAGGTAGCATGACTGATGTATGTATAGAGCTCCATCATGGTGGATGGGCATCTATTGAATGCCAGAAGTAGAAATAATTTTTTTTCAAAGCAGAAATGGTTCTTCAATTGACTTTGAGCCGTGGGTAGATGACTAATCAATAACACCCAAAAATAGCTTATTTAGAAATTGGCAACCCTTTAAAATAAAACGACAAATATCGATGTACTGCTTTTTTATGGTCTGTTACAAGCATCCAAATACAGTACTAATACTCATTCTTGTATATTCAAGTATAAATATGAAATCTATACAAGTCTAGTGGAGTTTATAGTTCTGTCAATTTAATTATCCCTCCAAAATGTAGAATGTTGGAATTTAGGCAAATAAATGTTAAAAAGTGAACATGCTAATGTCACCAGAAGGCAAAAAAAACCAACCTTAAAACTAAAGAGTCTGAAGCTTATTATTTTCAAAGTAAAGCTATTAAGAGTTTTTTTTTACGATAAAACAAATAATTTTACAGTTTTAACTTTATTAATAAAATTACATGGACCATAATAAAATATAAATATAATTTTACAATTATCTTGTTCTAAATAAAGAGGTATAAATGAATAAATGCTTTGCTATTCATCCAGTTTAGACATTCATACCAAACCTTAGATTAGACGCTTGACGTTTTCAGATTTCAAGGGCTTACACAAAATTTCTTAAAAAAGAAGGTTTTTAAGAAACTAAAAGCTATTAATTTTTTACTCTGTATCTTAATAGAAAAATGTTCAAATTATGCTTTTAAAAAAACAACCAAGATCACATTTTTGAGCTGCATATTTTAAATGAGGTATACTATATATGAGTAAAAGTGGAATGAGATGTAAATTTTGATTGTGTAATTGGTTTAATCGTCAAGATTCTGGGTATAGGAACTCTTTTTTTAAATTGCCATTTAGATCAACTAAAGATTCACAGCCCTAGCTCTGTTGATTATGGACAGTCAAGTGTGATAGTAATACACAGTAGTTTTTTGATACAATTTTATTGCAATTTTTCTGTTAAATTACCTAGTGGTGTCACTTTTACATGCTTTACTCTGTAGTATAAAATTTCTATTAGCAACTGTGGTTCAACCACATAACAGTAATTGCTTTAAAACACTGAAGTAGTCCCTTTTATAAGTGCCTTAACTTAGCCAGTAATTTTTTTTTAAAGTGACAAGTGCTAGATCTTACCACCTACTAAACAAATAACTGAAAACCTACAACAATAACAGTAAACATTATGCATGTTGGCAGGTGTCAGATTCTTAGCACACTGTTTTATATTTGTACTACACCTTCCCAAAGCCTGAGCTGATTAAACAGAGAGCCATTATCAAATCCTGGTGGAACGTTGTGAAGGTCTGGTAGTGTCCAGGAAGCTGCGATGTGTACAGACAGGTGTGAGCAGCTGGGTAGGTTGAGCGTACAACCTTTACATAGAGGCAATTCATTTGCTGCTCCCATCCAACCCAGAATTTGTGTGGCGGCTGATTCTAGGGGCCCAGACTGAAAGAGGTTCCATGGAGTCCCCTAATGATGAAAAAAATGAAAAAACATTAAAAAAAAATAATAATTCCAGTAAATCAATAACCAATATATAGTTGCAAATATTATGATTTTT
>NC_050516.1:6395362-6397377 GCF_002922805.2 Oryzias melastigma | reverse complement strand
AAATACTTATTTTTCATTTGTGAAACCTTTAGTGCGAGTGTGTGAAACACAGCGTGTGTGTTTGTGAAACCTGTAGTGTGCATTTCCAATTTTTTTATTGCGTGTTTGCATAAAATTACATTTGTAAATTGGAGTGTTTAACTGCCACAATAAGTGTGTCAGAATTTGTTCTTAATTTGTTTGTTTTAATTTTTATTTTGCATTTTTATGTATTTTATTTTGTAAACTTCCGAGGGGCGGAGCCTTTTGTTTAGACTGTGATGCTCAGAAAACTGTTGTAACGCCACTTGCTGAGTTCTATAAGTCAAAAGAGATTAATCAAAGAAGATGGAAAATTAAGACATATATAACAAAGGACTGAGAAGAAAAGACGTTTTAACATTTAAGAAGCTGTGCGGAGAAGTTTTCTTGCTTTCTTTTTTGGTGAATGCGGCCAGCGAGGTACGTGTTTTTATTTCTGTTCGTGTAATTTTTTATGTCGAAATTTGTATCTAAGTTATTTATTTGTGTGTTAGTTTGACGGTGACTTTGTTGAAAAAGAAGAAGAATAAAGTCATCAGTGCAACAAACTGCGGTCCTGATTCTTCACCGGAGAGAGCGATAGTCAAACTCGACGCCTGTTTGGACCAGCGCGAGGCGCGCGCGCACGCGGACACGCCCGACCCGCTTGTCAAGAGGAGAACTGTAAAGTTGCTGCTTTTCCTAAGGACATTCACGCAGTTAATATCTAGTATTATGTCGATAAGTTAAACACACAAGTCAGTGTTCTCAAGTGTGGCATATGTGCAGATATTTATAAGTGATTGTGTGAAGTAAGTGTTCAAAGATATCAAAGGAATTTGAATTTACTCTATTTTACATATTTTAAGATAAGTTTGTTTGAGAGTTCAATATGTTTTTTCCAGTTAATAGAATTTGTTAAGTTAAAGTGTAAGGTGTAAAAATGTCACAGCATAGTGAAAAATCTGCAGGTGGGATATGTTTAGAGGAAGACAGAACATCAGAGCTAAGAGAGTCAGCTACCACACAACCAGAAAACCCTCGCAGAAGTGAAAGAGTTCGCACATTAACAGAAAAAGGAAGGGAATTAAACAGAGAAAAGCTAAATGAGCTTCTGTTACGCTTTGAAACAATTTATGAGCGCTGGAAAGCCCTAGCAAAGCTTGCTAAAAAGTCTATATTAAAGAAGGATCCCAATGTTATTCTGCAAGAACACATTAACTGTATTCAGAAAGAAGAATCTGAACTTAATGGGGTTTATGAAGAATACAGGAAAGTTGACAGCCCTCCTCACAACATGCGTCGACAACTGGACAGCTGCACGTCTGTAACCAAGGCTGTGATTCAGAACGTACAGTCACAAATGCAGGGAGCAAATGAACAGTTGCACTGGCCTGATGCTCATTATGTATTTGCATCCTCAAGCTCCAGTGTGTCACTTTCAGCATCTGAGCACTCTAAGGAAAGATCTGTTCACTCTGTAGCTTCCTCTCTCAGACAAGGAGCTGCAGCAGAATATGAAGCCACAAAAGCTGTGTTGCACATTATGGCTGAGCAAGAGAGTCAAAGAGAGAAGCTTGAAAAATTACAAGCTGAGGATCAGTTAATAAAGGCAGAAGAAAATGCTGCTGCATTTTCTCGCAAACTACAAAGAGAAAAGGAAGAGACTGAACGCAGAATATCAGAGGAGAAAGAAGAAGTTGCTCTATTAAGGGAACAGCAAGTGAAGCATTTTGAAAGAAAACAAACTGTTGAGTCCTTGAAAAGAGAGGTTGAGCGGTTAGAAGAGCTTAAAAAGTTGCATGCCGCCAAAACAAAACTCCAAGTTTTCCATGAAAATGATTCCTGTAAAAGTCAGGCAGTTTCACTTTGCTCTGAGGTGTCTAACAAGATGCAGCAAGATGGTTCTGAAGAAAATATGTACAGCCAAACACAGCTTCCAATGTAGAGATCAAACCTCAACACGACACTGTTGAACTTGTGAGAGTCCTGGCTGAAGCTGTTTCTGCTAGTAG
>NC_050516.1:6394842-6395308 GCF_002922805.2 Oryzias melastigma | reverse complement strand
GCTCCCAATACCAATAATATCACGATATGGTGATACTGGCGATACTGGAGTAGTTGGTTAAAAAAATCCTCTCTAATAACGAACAATATACCAAACTAAGAAAGAAGAACACATTTTTTAGGAAAGTTTATCCCAATTTATTATTTAGTTTGAACAAAAGCATAATAAACACCTTGTCTTATTCGGTGCAACAAAGACATTTTTGTGTAACATTACTGAAATCAGTAATTCCATTGATGTCAAAGCTTGCCTTTGACAAGCATTGACATCAATGGAGTTTGAATTATCTGTAAAATGTAGTGTTACATGAACAGCAGTACCACAATTTGGCGCAAACTTGTTGTAAACAATATAACAAAATGTAATAACTTAAGTATATTGCCAGGCACATTGGTATTAACTTTTGTAAAATAAAACAATTGCTATATAATTGTGCAAACAAATTCTAGTGTCTTTGTTAATAACA
>NC_050516.1:6364883-6392325 GCF_002922805.2 Oryzias melastigma | reverse complement strand
GGCAGACGTACCACAAAGCCAGTCTATTTAGATAGGCCAGTTCATAAGACTGTTCTTTTGCTCGAAGCTAAAGAATAGGATACTGTTTACATTGTTGTTATATGTAAAACTTATTTAGAGGTGAAATCACTAAGTGATTTGGTGGGAGTTTAACTGCCACAATAAGTGTGTCAGAATTTGTTCTTAATTTGTTTGTTTTAATTTTTATTTTGCATTTTTATGTATTTTATTTTGTAAACTTCCGAGGGGCGGAGCCTTTTGTTTAGACTGTGATGCTCAGAAAACTGTTGTAATGCCACTTGCTGAGTTCTATAAGTCAAAAGAGATTAATCAAAGAAGATGGAAAATTAAGACATATATAACAAAGGACTGAGAAGAAAAGACGTTTTAACATTTAGGAACTTGTGCGGAGAAGTTTTCTTGCTTTCTTTTTTGGTGAATGCGGCCAGCGAGGTACGTGTTTTTATTTCTGTTCGTGTAATTTTTTATGTCGAAATTTGTATCTAAGTTATTTATTTGTGTGTTAGTTTGACGGTGACTTTGTTGAAAAAGAAGAAGAATAAAGTCATCAGTGCAACAAACTGCGGTCCTGATTCTTCACCGGAGAGAGCGATAGAGTGTGTGGGTTTGTGAAACAAACTCAGTGCATTTCTGAATTATGAGACTGATCTGATCTGGCTCTATACATCTTCCCCACTGACTCATTAACTCATTTCCTTCCACCAAGAACACCTTACACTTGTAGAAAAATATCCAGCTTATCACTTAAAAAAAATATCTTTGCTGTGAGAAATAAAAACCCTCGGAACAAAGCTCAAACAACAGAATCTCTCGTTTGTTCTGTGCTCCAACGCTCTGCTGATACCTACAGCTCCTCACCCCTCCCAACCTGAGAATCAGCTTTGATTCGTTCAGGACTCAGGGCTCACTGAATCGAGTCAGGACTCATGAAGGAGCAGCTATGATTCGTTCAGGACTCAGAGCTCACTGAATCGAGTCAGGACTCATGAAGGAGCAGCTATGATTCGTTCAGGACTCAGAGCTCACTGAAGAGAACTCATTTCAAAATGAATCGACTCAGGACTCATATCTCTGACCAATCACAGAGCAGTTCGCCTCGTTTGGAGGTGAATCGTTTGAAAGAATCTCTTAGCAGCTCGGCCTCGCTCTGAAGCTTGTAGGAATCCATTGTGCTGGAGCTTTAGCTTAGCATTAGCTTTAGCTTGTCAGCTTCCTCTGCTCAGCTGCTGCTTTGCCCTGATGGTCTGCTGCCATATTATTAAATTCATTTTTTCATTTTATGTCTTGCAAAGCAAATAAAAGATTCTTAATCAATTCCACAACTTTTCAAAAATATAAACTAACCTTGTAATCAAAATTGCTAATTTCCTTGCTCCAATAGTGAAATAAAACTACAAAACTCATAGAAACTCAGTTGATTTCTGCTTTTTATTTAGCTTATAACAATATTTTCTCTTGTTTGCATTTGAATTATTTTTACTTTATTTTTCCAGAAATCTAATTGGAGTTATTAATACATAAAAATTATTGTTTTATTTTATTTTAAATAATTATTTTTTTCTGTCCCACAATGCAATGATTAGTTTTAATTTTTACATAATTAATTTAGTCATATGAATTTGGACCTAACATATTTTACTTTGCACTCTCTGGGTACGTGACTCAGTGACTCAAATGACTCTAATGATTCGATTCACTTTGGTGAGTGACTCATTAAAACTCGAGTCAGTAAAAGGAATCAAAATTTGCATCACTACAGCCACGGGGTGATCTCGGGGTCCCGGAGGAGGCGGCCGTCCACGAAGAGTTTGCCCACCGCGCAGGACCCGGCGGTCAGGTGTTGTCTCCCCTTCTCTATTTTCTACTACTGTCCGAATCTGCTTATTCCAAAATCGAGCGCACCAGAAATTTCCCAGAAGTCTTTGCGAAAAACTGGCGTGCATTGATGCTCACTGTATTAGTAAATATAGACCACAATGCATTGCGGTCAAACAATTTTGAACAAAAAAACGTGTTTAAATATAATTTTTGAATAAACCATAAATAAAAGTAGTGGTATGTTTGTATTTATTTAATTTTCACTTTGCGTAATCGGTGACGTCATATCCAATGTTTAGAAACACTAAAGAAATGTAGTGAGCATCGTGTCTGAATTACCTTTAAAATCCAGAGCACTATAGTCCAGCTCGATATAGTTCTTTAGTAGTTAGGGTTTGGGGGAAATTCAGACAACCTGAGACAAAATGTTGAACACAAATATGGGGTCAATCAGGATCAGCTTAAAGTGAACGAAAAAAAAAACAGATTGAAAACTTGAAAATAGACATTGTAACTTAAAAAAATGAGAATTTGAAAACTGAAAAAAATGTAAAATTTGAAAACAAGACATTGTAAATTTGACAAAAAAGTAAAAATTTGAAAACAAAAAACGTTTTGAAAATTTGAAAAAAAGGAAAACGTGAAAAAAAGGAAAATGTGAAAAAAAATTGCAAAGAAAACCCTGAAAAATTGAAATGAATTTGAAAAAAAAAATGTGAAAACTTACAAATGAAAAAATATAGAAAAATATAAATGTAAAAACTACTGATTGAAAAAGAAACTATCCATTAGTAAAAGCTGCTGTTTTGAATTTTCTTTTGCTTTTTTAATCGTCACTTACAGGCCTCGGTTTTACAGTTTCAATTCGGGTTTTCGAGTTTTCACTACTGAGCTGAGCCTAATTTTTCATTGGGGCGGGGTTTAGAGCTCATTGTCTACCCCAAAATGCCTAATGAACATGTACGCAGTGATAGGACGCATCACTGGCGGGGACGAGGCAGCCTACAGGAGAGAGGTGGCCTCTCTGGTGACTTGGTGTGAGGACAACAACCTCACCCTCAACACAGACAAGACCAAGGAAATGATAGTGGACATGAGGAGAGAGAGGAGCCCTCATCAGCCGCTGTTCATCCGGGGTCTGGAAGTGGAGAGGGTGAGCAGCTTCAAATATCTTGGGGTCCACCTCAGCCAGGACCTCACCTGGACACTAAACACCACGCAGCTGGTGAAGAAGGCTCATCAGCGGCTGTACTTCCTGAGGAGACTGAGGAAGTTCGGCATGTCATCAAAGATCCTCAGCAACTTCTACAGCTGCGTTGTTGAGTCCATCCTAACCAGCTGCATAACAGTGTGGTACGGCAGCTCTACCGTCACGGACCGCAAACGCCTGCAGAGAGTGGTGAAGGCTGCGTCCAAGATCACCAGGACTCCTCTGCCCTCACTGCAGAGCATCTACAAGCGCAGGGTCCTGAGGAGAGCTGCTTCCATCATCGGAGACCCCACCCACCCCCAACGAGGTCTGTTCACTCTCCTTCCCTCGGGCCGGAGGTACAGGAGTGTGAAATGCAGGACCAGCAGACTCAGGAACTCTTTCTTTCCCTCTGCCATCAGACTCCTAAACAGCTGACAGGAGTCTGCAACAGCAGACTGCACCTTTGCACATCTGGATTATTTATCATATATATATCATTACTGGACTATTCAGCATTATTAATGCACCTTAATAACTGCACATGTACCCCACTATCCAGTTCTGTCAGCCTCCTTTGCACAATAACCGCTGTAAATTGCACAACTGATTTGTAAATATCTTAGTGACTTACATATGCATAGTTTGTTTATTTCGTATATATACCTTGAGTTCAGTCATCCTGTAAATATCCAAAAAACTTTATATTTTTTTTATCTTTATGGCATTCAGAGTGAGCTGCAAAGTAAGAATTTCATTGTACAGGGAAACCAGTTTCTTTACTGTACATATGACAATAAACCCTTTGAATCTTGAATCTTTGAATCTACTTGAAACACATGTGAATAACATCAGCAAAATAGAAACTTTTAGAATAATTCATCCATCCATCTTCCTGACCGCTTTTTCCCTTTCGGGGTCGCGGGGGTGCCGGAGCTGATGGGCGAAGGTGGACAGGTCGCCAGTCTGTCTCAGGGCCTCAATCACACACACATTCACTGTCACATTCATACCTAGGGGCAAGTTAGAGTTACCAATTAACCTATGAAGCATGTTTTTGGACAGTGGGAGGAAGCCGGAGTCCCCGGTGAAAACCCACGCATGCACGGGGAGAACATGCAAACTCCACACAGAAAGGTCCCAGATCCCCCAGCCGGGATTTGAACCGGGGCCTTCTCGATGTGAGGCAAGGGCGCTAACCACTGCGCCACCGAGCAGGCCCCCCCATTAGAATAATATCTGCTAAAATGAAAGGTTGATATTTTCAATCGAACCTCAAATATTGAAAAATTATTCAAATTTCTATTTAGATTTGTGAACGATCTAAGACAGGAAATAAAAATGCAGTTCGGCGGGATATTCCTAAAATAAATATTGTACATTTTTCTGTTGAAATTGGTAAGGTTATCTTTTATTATTTATGTAAAATTGTGTCAAACAGCGTTCAGCTGTCAGCTTTACTGTTCTAAATGCGAACGCCGGCGATGTGTGACGTCACAGTGAAAAGGGACTATATTGCATGGACTCATTGACATGAATTATTTGATTTCTACAGTCAGTTTTGCGGTTTCTAAATCCGTAAACCAGCAGTCAGGCGCCCCAGACGCCATTTTGTCTGACGTCATCTTAAAAAAGGGTCAGTTAGGATATCACTTTCATTCGATGACATCAACAATAATTGCAGTTCCTCTAGCTTTAGCGTGGAGCTTCCAGCACTCAAATATACATAACAACAGTATGGTATATAAAAAAAAAAATTCATTATTTAAATGTGGGCTGCACGGTGGCGCAGTGGTTAGCGCTCTTGCCTCACAGCAAGAAGGCCCCGGTTCGACTCCCGGCTGGGACCTTTCTGTGTGGAGTTTGCATGTTCTCCCCGTACATGCGTGGGTTTTCACCGGGGACTCCGGCTTCCTCCCACTGTCCAAAAACATGCTTCATAGGTTAATTGGTGACTCTAAATTGGCCCTAGGTGTGAATGTGAGAGTGAATGTGTGTGTGATTGAGGCCCTGAGACAGACTGGAGACCTGTCCAGGGTGTACCCTGCCTTCGCCCATCAGCAGCCGGGATAGGCTCCGGCACCCCCGCGACCCCGAAAGGGAAAAAGCGGTCAGGAAAATGGATGGATGGATTATTTAAATGTAAACTTCTGTGGTTCTGAGCGCATTCAAGTGAAGAAAAGTGCTTCTCAGTGCAAAGCGATTTACCCTCGCAAAGAAGGGTGAAATTTCCATTCATCCATCTGTCCATCCATCCACCCATCCATCTTCTTCCGCTCATCCGGACCGGGTCGCGGGGGCAGCAGTCTAAGCAAAGATCCCCAGACTTCCTTCTCCCCGGCCACGTCCTCCAGCTCCTCTGGGGGGACCCCAATTCGTTCCCAGACCAGCAGAGAGACATAGTCCCTCCAGTGTGTCCTGGGTCTTCCCCGGGGCCTCCGCCCAGTGGGACATGCCCGGAACACCTCTACGGGGAGGCATCCAGGAGGCATCTGGACCAAATGCCCGACTCACTGGCTCCTCTCGATGTGGAGGAGAAGCGGCTCTACTCCGAGCCCTCTCCATGTGACCGAGCTCCTCACCCTATCTTTAAGGGAGCGCCCAGCCACCCTCCGGAGGAAACTCATTTCAGCCGCTTGTAGTCGGGATCTTGTTCTTTCGGTCATGACCCAGAGTTCATGACTGTAGGTGAGAACTGGAACGAAGATTGACCGATAAAATGCTTTGCTTTCTGGCACAGCTCTCTTTTCACCACAACGAACTGGTGCAGCGACCGCATAATGGCCTTTCGATCTATATAACTTTCATTGAGAAAGGGACAATGCATATAAATGAACATTAAAACAAATGTAAATATGCCAGATTATAGCCTCAGGCTAATTTCCATCTGGAGTCCCTTGGCAGGTTGATGTTAAAATAAATAAAACAGAGTTTAAGAGATAGACACTACACATACAATTATAAAACACAGGTAGAATACAGTATACAAAATAAAACAAATAAAATACAGATATCACTCTCCAATCTTCCCTCACTCGTGAACTAGACCCCAAGATATTTACACTCCTCCACCTGAGGCAGGAGTACTCCACCCACCCAGAGTGGACAAACTACCTTTCTCCGGTCGAGAACCATGGCCTCAGACTTAATGGTACTGACCCTCATCCCAGGCGCTTCACACTCAGCTGCAAACCGCTCCAATACATGCTGGAGGTCCTGGTTTGATGAAACCAAGAGAACAACATCATCTGCAAAGAGCAGAAATGAAATCCTGTGGTTGCCAAACAAGATCCCCATCCATATAACACTGTAAGATGCTCTCAAATAATTTACAGTTCCTTAGTCTGAATATTTTTACACTTAACTGCAATTTAAAAATAACTTTATTTTACTGCCAAAACTGCTGCCTGTAAAATACTGCAAATTTACAAAGAAAAGTTTTACAGTGTAAACATGAACACAAATGCATACATGAGAAGATTCATAAAAGACAAGAGTCATGTTATACAATTATAACTGTGTTAATTTAACAAAAACGGCACTTCCTCAGTGGAAAAACAGGAGAATTGCTCTTTAGTGCAGTGGAGGGCTGAACTTGACCAAAGAAATCCTTGGTCAACTGAAAATATTCAGGAGTCAGTTATATTTTACAATATAGAATTGATGGATTGCCAATTGATGTATTGCATAATACATTTTCAATTCAATTCAATTCAATTAACTTTATTTATCCGTTAGGAACTTCATTTGCAGACCAAACATCAGCACAAGCACAGGTCCAGACATGCAGAACTTTGCTAAAACACATTCATCAGCATACAAATATAAATAAATGTCAACCAGTAAAATCAGTAAAAACACTAAAAACTATAAACCAACAATCAGTTACAAACGAATTTCATCAACTATTTAGCAGGCGAATTGAAGTGGGGGGCTGCACGGTGGCGCAGTGGTTAGCGCTCTTGCCTCACAGCGAGAAGGCCGGCTGAGACCTTTCTGTGTGGAGTTTGCGAGTTCTCCCCGTGCATGCGTGGGTTTTCACCGGGGACTCCGGCTTCCTCCCACCGTCCACAAACATGCTTCATAGGTTAATTGGTGACTCAAAATTGCCCCTAGGTGTGAATGTGAGAGTGAATGGGTGTGTGATTGAGGCCCTGAGACAGACTGGCGACCTGTCCAGGGTGTACCCCGCCTTCGCCCATCAGTGGCCGGGATAGGCTCCGGCACCCCCGCGACCCCGTAAGGGAGGAAGCGGTCAAGAAAATGGATGGATGGAATTGAAGTGGGAACGAAGCTGGTTGTGGCTCTGTGGTTTTGAATAGAATGGACCTGAACCTGCGACCTGAAGGTAGGAGACTGTAGTGTGTATGAAGAGTATGTGAGATTTCAGTGGAGATCTGTGTTCCTTTCCTAAGGACTCTGTTATTGTAAATGGAGGAGAGTGACTCCTGCTGCAGCCCAATAATTTTACTGCTAATTTGACGATTTTATTGAGGGTATTAGGATGCGTGAGACTGAGTGAACCAAACCAGGCTGTGATGTTAAATGTGATTGGATAAAACATTGGTAAAAAACTGCAAGAATTGATTGATGGACCTGTAATTTGCGAAGTTTACGGAGAAAAAAGAGACGTTGCTGACATTTGGAGAAAATGTTTTCAGTGTTGAGTTGAAAAGTGAGTTTGTCATCGATTATGGTGCAGAGATATTTGTATGAGTGGACCTTCTCTATTGCTTTATTATTAACAATGAGTGTGGGAGAGACAGAAGAACCATGATGGAAGAGAATGACAATTTCTTTGGTTTTTGTTATGTTTAAGTCCAAACAGTTGTTCCTGCACCATAGTGAGAAAGTGTCCAGTTCGTTCTGCAGCAGTCCCACGGTGTTGGTGGTGTCCATGATTACTGTGTCATCAGAGTACTTGATGTATGTTATACCGGGGGTAGTGCTCCTGCAGTCGTTTGTGTACAGAGTGAAGAGAAGTGGTGAGATCACAGAGCCTTGGGGGGAGCCGGTGGACATAGTCCTATTAGTACTGAGATGACCGTTGATTCTGACCCTCTGGTCCCTCATTGTGAGGAATGATAGAACTCAGAGAATTAAGTGGGGGTTGACATTCATCTGCAGCAGTTTACGTCCCATGAGATGTGGTAGCACAGTGTTAAATGCGCTTGAAAAGTCCACAAAAACCAAACTAACATGGGACTTAGGCTTCTCCAAGTGGGAGATGGTTCCATGCAACAGGGTCAGTATTGCATCATCCACACCCCTGTGCGGCCGGTATGCAAACTGCAGTGGGTCGGAGTTCACCCCAACATCTGCCTGCAGCTGGGCCATGACGAGCCTCTCAAAGCTCTTCATGACCAGCGACGTCAGGGCTACAGGTCGGTAGTCGTTGTTGGTGGTGGGGTTGCTCTTCTTTGCCACCGGGCATATGATGGAGGACTTCCAGATGGAGGGGATGGTGTGTTCAGCCAACGACCGGTTGAAGAGTGCACAGAGGACATCAGCCAGCTGACTGCTACAGACCTTCAGCAGGCGCCCACAGATCTGATCCGGGCCAGGGGCCTTGCTGGGTTTTGTCCGTCTCAGGGTGAGCTCCACGTCTGCAGGCAGCAGCTGCAGATTAGCAGAGGTCTGGATCATGGATGTGAGCTCTGCAGAAAGCTCCTCCCTCTCCTGAGAGTAGTTTTGTTGATCAAACCTGCAATAAAAGTCATTAAGATCCTCTGCCATCCGAGTGCACACCTCAGCAGGAAGTCCAGATGATGTGGTGGATGAGGGTAAACCAGCCAGCGTTTTGACTCCTCGCCATGCATCCTTGGCTTTACCCATCCTAAAAAGCCTCTCCACCTTATCTTTATATGTCCTTTGGGCAGACTTAATTTCTTTATTTAGTCTGTTTTGGATGAGTTTCCCTTCAACTTGGTTACCTGAGTTAAATGCTATTTTCTTTTCATTCAATGTAGATTTGAGTGATTTGGTTATCCATGGCTTATTGTTTGAAAACACTTTCACAGTTTTTGTGGGGATTAGCATGTTTTCACAGAAGGTGATGTATGATGTTACTACATCAGTGGCCTCCTCCAAGCCACTGTCCTCTGTGAGCACATTCCACAGTGTGCAGTCAAAGCATGCCTGGAGATTTTCCTGGGAACTCTGGTCCCACAGTTTAACCTGCTTTTTGACAACTCCTTCTCTTTGTAGTTTGGTACGGTAGGATGGAACAAGGTGGATCACATTGTGTTCGGCAGTACTAAGAGGAGGCTTTTTATAAGCTCTGTATGCATCCTTTACGTTGCCATAACAAAGATCGATGGTTCTGTCCCCCCTGGTGGTGCATGCCACGTATTGATGATAAGTAGGGAGAGTCTTATTTAGTCTGCAGCCATTGAAGTCCCCGAGGGCAAGCACAGGGGAGTCAGGAGACGTGCTCTCGAGCCGCTGCACGCATGAAGCAATGGTTTCAGACGCGCGCGTGGTGTTGCCAGATGGGAGGATATATACAAGAACAAGCGCAAATCGTCCGAACTCCCTCGGCAGATATTTTGGCCTAAAGGACAGCGCAAGAAACTCCACGTCAGGTGTGCAACCCGACTCCGTGACAGTGGCAGTTCTGCTCCAGGCATGATTGACATAGACGCAGACCCCGAGCTCCAAGCTTCTTCTGGCTGCTTCCAGGGTCTCAGTCCAGGCGAATGGGGGTCCCGAAGCCGCTGAGCGAGAGCTGTGTGTCCATGATGGCACTGTCCAGCCAGGTCTCCGTGACACAGATCAGACCGGCATGTTTATAACCCACTGGCACGAGACATTGACATGAAGCTCGTCCAGTTTGTTGCGGAGAGACCGGACATTGGCGAGCAGAATAGAGGGGAGCGGTGGGCTTTTTGCAGTACCTGAGAGCCTCTTCAGTCTCTGCCGCGCCCGCCCCTTTTCCCTCGCTTCCTCCAACAGGTGAAGCTCCTCGTCTCGCTGCGGGTTCTGCGTTGTTTACGGAGGATCGAGGTAAAAAACTGAAGATCCGTCGGTGTAGGATAATCCACATCCCGCAAGAGTAGCAAGTCCTCCCGGCTGTAGTGCAGAGTGTTTCCCCTTTCTTTTAGCACGAGCAGGGGCCCAAGGATTAGCCAGATCAAAAGCAGCACATACAGCCACCACTTCCTCATCGTGGATGAGTGAGCTTTCTTCTCTATTCCATACAGTAGCGGTGGTAGGTTTCAGAATGTGTTCAGTATCACACACAAGCGTTCATTCACGTCACTCGGACAGTCACCAAAGTTCGTAGTTAAGAGCCTTTACTTGGGACGCTTCTCTGCATGTCGCCATTACAGCGCCATGTTAACGTAACAAAATTTTGGTATATCACAATATTTTTTGTTTCTTAAGGGTTTGTACCTGTGCATTACATCTGCACATGTCAACAAACTTTAGCCCAATTTCAAATAGGGAGATCCATTGTACTCAAACCTATAGTTAAATACCCCCCTTTTCTAATCAGCCAATAACAATCATATTTTCATCTTTAAATTTGTGGATGGTTGAGTCTCTGCATTCTGGGCAGTGTCTGTGGGCCTCCTCCAGCCTGTTCTCCACCTAGAATGATGCTCTGGCACCACCATCAGCATCTTGGTTCATTCATCTATGGTCTGAGTTTGTGCCGCATGAAACACGTCATCAGTCCAAAGATAAACCGCCAACGATTGTGGATATTTTTAGTGCAAAACTTTCCGCATCGAAAATAAATCTTTACATGCATTTCTAATATGTTCATCCATCAATTTTTTTTTTTTACTTGGTGTGTCCCTTACGGGGTCGCAGAATTGCCAGAGCTTAATCTGGCTTCTGTTGGGCATAGGCAGAATACACCCTGGACATGTCGTCAGGACCACATAATCACACCCCTGCAGTCACACCTAAGAACAATTGAGAAAAATCAATCAACCCATAGGATGAGAAAACCCATGCATGCATGTAGAGAACATGCAACCTTCACACAGAGGGGTCCCGGCTGGGATTTGAACTGGGACCTTCTTGCTGAGAGACAAGGGCGCTAACCACTGCGCCTCATTGCAGCCCATTTTAACACGTCTCTTTACATAAATATACAAGAGATATTTTGGCCATCTTGAAAAATAAAAACTTTCAACTGCACTTTTTTTCCTCCTCCTGTCCTGCCTGGATTTCTTACTTCAGTTTTTCCCTGCATTTCCTCCTCCACCCACCAGATGTCAATGTTTGCCATCTCTCCAACTGCTTCATCCTCCCCCAAGTCCTGTCTAAAACAACAACTTGTTTAATTTAGTGAAATCAGAAACAAGAAGAAAGAAAAAAGTATGTGACTATGACTAGCTCTAAACTTACTGACACTGAAGACAGACTTTACTTATATTTGTAGCATTGGTATGCTAATATAAATACTGTGATTTAATCTGATATTCAATGTTTGTAACTGATGAGCAGGCTGAAATTTCACCCTTTACTTTCGTTCCCGCACTTGTTGGGTTCTAAGTACAAAGGGAGAGACACAGAAAAACAATCATTACACACTTACTCTGAGGAAAATGGTGTTTTGGGTGTTTCTAACATGTTCATGTGGCATTTTTCTGATGATGAAGGACCATGTATAAAGAAAATTCAGCTTAAATTTGAATTTCTTCATTCAAATTGGTGTGAACCAGAAGCAGACAAAAATGTTGTTTGAAGATAATTATATTTGTGATGTAGAAAATATCTTGAGTGGGCCATAAGCTCCATGCTCCACTCCATACTGATGTAACCACTGGACAAATAGATCCGTGAAATAATTACCCTTGTTGGTAACACTTTATAATAAGATTCCTTAACAAGCTTTGTTAACACATTAATATTTCTAACATAATTATACAAAAATTTTTTTCCACGTATACGTTGGTAATAAATGTAACAATAAGCATCATATCCTTTTCTGCTTGACTCTCGCCGAGGTCAGACGCTTTTCCTCTCGCTCCTCCTGTACCAGCTCACTCCCAAGGCTTTTGTCCTGTCTACCCCAGAGCCTGCACTTTTCAACCTGCTGCAACTACTGCTTTTGCACTCTGAAAATGGATCTGATCAGCTGGTCTCTGAATTCAATCGACAAAATTTACTCCACGCTAAGGAACGGTAAAGCGGACCCTTCCTGCCCAGACGGAACCCACGCGGCTGGATACACCAACGATCCATGGGGCAAGTAGAGGCTGATGTGTCTGGCCCAGCTGTCTGTGGAAGATGTTGAGGATGTGTACCTATTTGGATTTCTGATAATTGGATTCCTCCTAATGGGGACCGGAGGATTTCTGATTTATCGGGCAGTCTGGGAGCAGAAGACGGAGAGAGGCGATCTGTCGGAGCTCTGTGGAAAGATCCTTCGGGGAGTAGAGACTCAAAATGAGAAACTTTCACAAGCGGATCAAAAGCACTGTGCGTGTCTTGCCCACCTGAGCAGGGTGCTCGCGATTCTGGAACTTGTGCCAAAGATGAATGCCAACTTGGAGCGAGTTTCTGCCCGAAGTGAGGGTGGACTGGTCTAAATTGCCCACATTTTGGATCAAAATCTGCCTCAAAAACAAGACCAGTCAAGGACTCAACTAGCAGAACAAACAACTGCTGGTGCCTGAAAGAATGTTATCTAATCGGACCCCCCTTCAGAGGCTGAGGACGCCGTCCTTGGTTTCTCAAAACATACCCGCTTCTACAGAGTGTAAACAGCCGCTGTGTGCAAAGGATGATACTTGCTGCTCATCCCTTCTTGACCTCGGCCATCCCTCTACTCACCCCCTCCTGTGCATTGTCTGGAGGGTGCGCTACGTAGCTGCACTCTTGGACTGAACCACAGGCACCCCCCCCCCCCCCCCACTTCCTCCTACCGACTGATCCTCATGTACTGCGTTGTGTCTGCATATGTGCTTCTGTGTTAATGGTGTAGTTTTTTCTTGTATCTACACATTGTACGCAGTGTTGACATGCGACTTTTTTTGTCACCAAACGACCCCCCCACAATATTGTTAACCAGCTACACCCCCCACTTATAAAGGCGCGCGGACCACTGCTGCACCTCAGTCAACTTTGAACTGTATTGTGTACCTCTTGTTGTATGTCTGATCTTGTTCGGGTTGTACTGGAATATAATTTCGTTGTCAGTGGAAGCTGTGCATACGACAAATAAAATCTCTTGAATCTTGAATATTAACACATTAATAATGCTTGTAAATGTGTTAACTTAGAAATTTATTAAGCCTTATTAGGCTTATTACACCAATAAATGTCAATAAATGTCTTACTAACACCTTATAAGAACATTAATAATGCTTATTAATGTGTTAAGAAAGCTTGTTAAGGAATCTTATTATAAAGTGTTACCACTTTGTTTTCCTCATCTGAGCTTAACTGTACATCTGGATAGCTCCGACATTAATCGCCATTTTTGTCGCACTGCTAACATTAGCGGTGCGACAAAACAAAACATTTCTCTGCGACAAGAAAGACAAGAGAGAGAGTGGTCAGAAATCAGATTTTACTTGCAAGGAGAAACAGACAGAGAATGTTGAAACCAGTCTCCACTCCACTTTGAAGGCCCTCCATCGAAATCCTCCTTTTATAGATAGATCAGGCGTTCCCTAATCACATGTGTAGCGTTCAAGGGGGTGAATATGAAGTATTCAATCCCAAAGTTTGTTGAAAAATATAAATTTTATTAAACTGAAATTTAATAAAATTATCCTCGGGGCACCACCTTTGTAATGAAGGAAATATTACTCATCAATGATTAGCCGCTACTTCTAATCAATAAAGTAATCAATTAATCAGTCTCTCAATTTTAGCGTAAGTGTCTTTACCCTGTGAAGGGACTTCACCACAAAGAAGACAAATAATGATCTCTGAACAACGAGGTCCTTTTTAATATTTATTGAATAAAATGAGGTTAAACAAGCAGAAATAATGGACGTAAAAGCATGGAAAGCAATGAACATGTGTGGAACACAGAATATAGGTTTAACTAATAACTAGAAATAGGTAAATGAGAAGAAAAGACACACAATATTGAGGTGAAAAATGCTAAATGTGTGGATGCGTTAAGTGGGTGTTGTGCATAAAAAGGTCTTGTTACTGATCTGAGAATAAGCTATCCTTAGAAGGAGGAATCCAAAACGGGGCAAAGATGTTACTCTTGGAAAAATAGTTAATCTTTATTCTAACCACCAGCAGTTGACTGTATGAGCGAAGTTCGACTTCTCACCAAGCGGTCTGGAGATCTGGGTCTGCTCTGCCAGGAAGGGTGGTTGATCCCGTTCCTAGCCGGTTGGTTCAGGTGGGCCGTGGAGGCGAGATCTGCAGCCAGGCGTAGAAGGAAAGGGAACGTGCGGTTCTGCTCCGTTCAGTCACTTAGCTTCTGGGGTGGTCGAACGATTTCTCTATTCCATTTTGTGACCAAAAGTATAAGTCGCAAAGCTGGCCGGACAATGAAACTTATCGAATGGTCTAGCATTAAAAATCAGTTTCAAAATAAAAGCATCAAAAATGGTAAAAAAAAGTTGGAATCAGGGTATGAAATAAACGGGAGACAAAAAGGTTGAAAAGGAAGAAAGCACGCGAGAAAAAAACGGGATCTAAAGACTGGAAGAACTTAGATGTTTCTGTTCTGTTCCTGTTCTGGCTTCTGGCTTATCAGCCTTGTTGGCTTAGAGACGTGTTGTTGAGCCTGTCTGAGAAGCCTAGAGAAGGTGTTGAGAAGGTCTGAGAAGGAGCCGAGAAGGGAGGAAAAAGGGGCGCTCTGGCCTGGGTGCGAGGGTTTTCAAACTGAGGGGCAGGGCCAGAATCGCCCAATCCGTGGGGATCTGAGGCGTTTTACGATTGGAGATAATTTGCATGTCCCAATGAGCTCTGGCTATGCAAATATCAGGGGCGTAACTTTATTCTGGTCTCTGGATGTTTTTTCTTAATGCTGAATTAACAACAAAAGAGGTTTCTATCAAACAAAGTTATCAAAAAGTTTGTAAAACCCTATATGTATGTGTGAATCCTGTATGTGGCACATAAAATGCTCCCCAAAGTCCACATAAACACAGAAAAGCAATTCTCCAAGCTTTGACGGTTACACAATGATTAATTCATGGATTTTAACCTCAAAGTAGTTGTGAATCTTCTTCTGTTAGGAATAAAGGTTTTGATTACACACATGTAATAATAGGACATTTCTTGGTGCTGTGGAGAGATGTTTTACATGTAAGATCCAGTGAACAAAAGTCCTGTGTTTTAAAACATAAGAAAGTTACGAAGGGTACATGTTTCAAACAAAGGAGTCTGAGTGTCTGTCAGGAATGCTTCCAGACTCTCCAGGGGGTCAGCCTGCTGGAACCAAGACTCTTTTGAAGATGACAGGCTGAAGTTAGCCAGAGTTTCAAATGCAGAATAGTCAGGGTTCTGGCCCAGTTTAATGACTTACATCCGAGTGGAAGGTAGGGGTTTCAGCCCACTTTATGGCCTCCTTGCTGAAAGGGGAACTCTGTTATCTTGAAAGAGGCACTCCACATGAAAGTTGGGTGACCAAATGATCAACACAGGTTATCACAGTTGTTTCCAAGGGTGGAATGCTACAAATGAAGTCTACATATTTATCCCTGACATACATTTCTGTCTTCCAGTACATGAAGGTTCATGGTGGTTCTTCAAGTTACTGCTTTATTTCAGCTTCTCATAACCTCCGTCTGTGGCTTGGCTCCTGTTCGTTGATATGTGAGCTGTACACGAGTCAAGCTGTTAAGACAGGAAGAATAAAGATAGAGAAGTTAAAATCACTTAGAGCAAATATTTGATAAATGTATGTACAACTCTATCACTCAGGTTGGAGGAGGTGTGACGGGCTGTAAGATAGTGGGAGAGAGAGATTGGTGGCAGGGAGGGGGGCGGGGTTACTCCGTGCTTCCCACAATCCACGTGTGATTTTTCAATGACTTCCTGCTGCGTTCCAAACTGTTTCTTTGGCCCTCCTCCACCCTGTTCTCCACCTGTAGGGATGTCTTTCCACGGTCTAGGCTGCATGGCACCCTAGACGAAAAAGAAATGGTGTCCCTTGATTTCAATCTCTGGGTTTGGAATCAAGCATGCTAACTGACTGCACCACTGATTTATTGGAAAGTAGGAGGATTTGAGCTGTTAAATGTGTTGGGGGAAAAACAACACTAGATTGGAAGTAAAATTTTCAACCAAAATGCAGGGGGGAGGGAATTTCCAAGCAATTTTCTATAGGTAAAACAGACAAACCTCTGCTTTGAGCCGGTGTTTCCTCCTCTTCCTTTTTAATCCTTAAAGTTTTAAAGGAGCATTATAAGCACTATTAAATGAATGGTGCTTCAAACTGTTTAACATAAAATAAATAAATAATATGCATAAACTGCAATTTGGCACCCCCTCCACCAGATGGCAGCATAGGTCGCCTATGCAAAGGGCCAGCCATCATCAACATTTTGGTTTTGGGGTTTGTTCATCTGTGGTCCGAGCTTATCCCAAGATCCAGAGTCTAAAGATTCAATGATCCAGTTGCTTTAATACTACTTTCTGGATCATTATATATATATATATATATATATATATATATATATATATATATATATATATATATGTATATATATATTTTTTAACACGCTTTGATTCCTGTAGTGTACACCCCCCCCACCCCAACTCTTATAAAACTTCAAACTTCTGTCATGCTCCTTCTTCTGAATCCTCTACTGACCCTGCCTGCTCCTTGTGTGATTGGCATTAACCTGCATCCATTTACTCTGCAGGCTAATGATGCTATGTGGAGCTCCTGGAGTGTCCAGTCTTCTTTTGGCCCACTAAGTCCTGGCTGAGGTCTAAATACTCCCTCTAATTCTCCTGGCATGTATCTCACATTAGGAACGGCCTCATGATGCCTTTTGATGGTAACAGATAATTTGAGCTAGAAATGTGAAAAAGTATGAAGGCTGAGAAATATTTCCAGAACCTTTTATCCGCTTTCTAATGCTTCAAGTACTTCAAGTTCTGAATAATAATTATAAAAACTCTTTTTGTTGAGCAATAATCCAATTTTCTTTATTAAATGTTTTACAAAGCATGATCAGAGTGTTTTTGGTGAGTATGGATGGACCGGTAACAGACATCCTCCGGGGGGATGATTGAGGATTTCTCCGGTACCTATATATATATATATACATATATATATATATATATACACACAGTACAATCTGATGCGCAAAAATTCTCAACCATGGTTAGCCTCCTTCACCGCGGCAGTCAGCTGATTCAATTCCTCAGGGCCGATTCCTGCCAAAATAATGGAGGAGGACGACCCCGTGTGACGTCATCTCCCAGAGTCTGTGTCAAGTATCACTTTATATATCAAAATGATGGGGGATTGTTGAAATGTTCAGTAAATTTAGCATTCTTTTTAGGCATTTGCATTTTCTATTTTATTACAGTGTTCAATTACAATATGTAAGGGATAATGCCAGACGAATTGTCCATTATCAGTGAACTGTCTGACAACAAGGGCATCGTCCTGCTTATACCATGGTCACTTCCAAAAGAAATAAACATTAAATCAATCATTAGTGCTTTATTCTTTTTTTTTTTTTTTTTTTTAGTTTTAAATTGTTTTTCACAAGAAGCGGACTAATTTATCCATGGAATAGTGTGTTGTTGTGGTATTATCCTGTTTCTATGTAATTCTAATGTATACTTTGTACATTGAGATTTTTATTATGTATACTTCTATACTTTTGTAAGCTGCTGAAAAACTTAATTTCCCCAGGGCTGCCGTCCCAAAGGGATCAATAAAGCCAAGTCTAAGTTTAAGTCCAGAACGGAACGGATCCCAAAGACAAGGAGGCTGGATTAATCCAGAGGAAATGTTATTTATGTCAGGAGAGGATTTTGAGGACACGAGTCGATGTCTGCCTTTTCCAAATTAATTTGTGTTTGAGCGTTACAGTTTTCTAGGGACTTGTTATCATTAATACAGTAATATAGTTTTCTTTTCCTCTTTTTAAACCCTTAACAATGGAAACCTTAACACTGGAGAAACACTTGAGATGTCTGTCAAACCATCTACCCCGCTGAAGGAGACATATCAAGTGCTAGTGCGGTCGTCAGCGTGACCGCTCATCAAAACACTTTAAACTGACAGCAAGTGTCTCTATTGGTTTGTCTTAACAGAAACATTCATTCATTCATCTTCCAGACCGTTTCTTCCCTTTCGGGGTCGCGGGGGTGCCGGAGCCTATCCCGGCAACTGATTGGCGAAGGCGGGGTTCACCCTGGACAGGTCGCCAGTCTGTCACAGTTAACAGAAACAACAACCTCTAAAGGCATTTCAACAGAAAAAGACAGATTTTTGTTTCTGTTTAATGTTAAGCTCTTCATGCTGCAGACAGATGGCTAAACAGCAGCTGCTAACTGCTACATGCTAGTGCCGTGATATAACTCCTTAGGACCCGAGCTGTCCTTTGATATGCCTGTTTTATTTATCTGACAGAGAAATAACAGTTAAGAAAATTAACTACTGTGGTAATAAAACAGAAATTGTGATGTCTTAAGAACTTAAAAAAGAACCACATAATCTTAAAAATAACTAAATAAATAAAACCAATAAATCAAAACTAATAATGATATCAGCTATTAATGAACACTCATCAAATTTTATGCTAAAACAAAGTCATAATTTATTTTTAAGAATTGTTAACGAGGACAGAATCACATTTGGTCAAAAATGTTCAAAAGCACTAAAGATGTTAAAGCTAAAGTCACTAAACTTTATCACATGGCTAATTATCACTTATATAACAAGAACATTGTATTTTTTCCTAGTTTATATTTGCTGTATTTTTACTTGTTTATTAAAGCTACTTCACAGAAGTGTTTTATTTAAGTTTTTAATGATAAAAGAAGGTTAATGAAATATAAATAAGGGACAACACTAATCTGTTCAATTTGTTGATGTTTTAAATGTGTTACAAAAGTATCGGACTCGGGTTAGGGCCCAAAAATACCTGATCGGGACATCCCTAATTCCTGACATTATTTAGTTCTTCTCCTGAATTGAAATGATTCAAATGTAGACGTACGCATTAACTCTGGCAGGTATTTTCTCCCACGCCAAGTTTCCTGTCCAGTCTTTTATACAATACCCCATTCCATCCTCTTCCATAGACTTTCTTCTCTCTATGTACAGTGTCCTTGAGTGTCAAGAACGGCGCTTCAAGTAAAATAGATTATTATTATTATTGATTATTTTAATTGATCTAAATTCCAGCCTCTACTGTCAGTGCTCAAGCTAACTTCAGCTTCTTCACTGTTTCTGATCCACTAAAAGTCACAGATCTTCAATGACAATCGAGCAGCTACTGTGAACAGCCATCTACAGGTCTTATGGAAAAATATTACAGAAGTACACTAAAGTCTGTCGGTTTCTAGTGTTAAAAGTCAATTACAAGAATGTGAAAAATATGAAAAGGAAACAACAAAACACTGAAAAGGAAAATCTCTTTGTAGTGAAAAGTCAATTTGAGACTGTTGAGAAGCTTTGAACTCAATTGTTTTCACTTTTCTGGGATATTTAGAATAGAAAGAATTTTTAACCAAGTTTATTTTAAGATAGAGTCGAAGGTGTTTTATCTGATTGGTTGGATTTTTTTGTGAGGGTTTATCTCATCAACAGGATTAATGTCTTAGCAGAGCACACAGGCTGCTCAGTCTTAGGGGAGGCAGGCCTGACTACAGCTCTCAGAGCTCCTCTGCATCAGAAGCCATGGCCCAGCAGACAGACGCCCTCATCACAGAGGTGGACTCAGCCCAGGTTCAGGAGCTGTGCATCATTTTTCTGAAGCAGTGTCCCAGCGGAGCTCTGCACTTGCACGAGTTCAAGAGGATCTTCGGGGTTCAGAGCAGCTCTTCAGAGGAGTCCATCTTCCTGGAAACCATTTTCAGATCCTTCGACACCAACCGGGTAAGAGTCGTAGCGGCCTCTCCCCTGACAGAAAACCAGAGGACTATTACTGCAGACCTTATCCTCTCCCATCAGGACAACACTCTGGACTTCCTTGAGTACGTCTCTGCACTGAACTTGATCCTACGAGGGAATCTCGAAGATCGACTCAAGTGGTCTTTTAAGATGTATGACAAGGATGGAAATGGAAAACTGGACCGGCAGGAGGTGACTCGGATCATCAGGGTGAATGAAACGGGCTCTTCTTCACTGTTTTTTGATTTTGATTGCGGGTTTAGATCGTTGAGACAAAGCAAAGACAGAGATATACAGCTAATCTGTCAATCCTTACCTGCTTTCATAACTCAAATCCTCTTAAAGAGACCTGCGGCGCCCCAGTAATGAGGGATTAAGGCCAGAGGTCACGGACACGCAATGCAGCTCCGTTGAGTAATGCAGGGAAGATCAGTGCTGATCCTGAACACCTCTAACCCTGGATCATGCTTTAATACCACTACAGAGGCACAACAGTCCGGCCAGCTCCTCCAGAGCGTCCACATAAAACGGTGGGATGAGGGGGGCGGAGCTCACTTTACCTTATTGTAAAATGTCTCTGAAGATGAAGGGATCACAGCATCTTCTCACGCTTTCCAAACCTCAGCGGACTTTACAAGGCTGCACCTGATCACAAGTACAGCTCCATACAAACCCAAACGTTTGAATGCTTCCTTCTCCAGAAGGAATCTTAATCTATTTGGTCCAGTAGGGGATGGTTCATTCAATCATCATTCAGCACAAAGATCAAAAGTTCTTCTGATCATAACAGAACCAACCCAGCAGTACTGATCTCAAACCTGCTCAGCCATGTGTTCAGCTGCAGTGACCCAGTTACATTTACCTTTTACATTCAGACTTTTTATTATCAAAATATATATATATATATATATATATATTTTGTAATCACACATTTAAAATGACGAAGACTGATCAAGGATTTTTTTTTTGTTCGTTTATTAAGAAAAAGCATCTTTAATGACTAAAATGATTAGAATCTGTGCATTTATTGAACTTTGGGTCTGATGCCACGAGTCTAGAATCATGTTTTCAACAGAACTGGAGCAGGTATTGCTACACCTACTTTTAACCGCAGAAAGGATTTTTCATTTTCAACATGGAATTAGGACAACTTGTGTGAACAAGTTTGGGGGAAAATCCAAATATCCACCGGGTCTGTGTTTTCTAATTGTGGGGATTTGTAACTTCAACCTGGAAACAGTTTCAGTGTGTCTGTGTTAATCTGAAAATCCCTCCTGACAGATTACATTAAGGGCTCGGGTCACCAGAGGCAAAGGCGACGAAGGACAAGAAACAAACACAACATTTTCAGCTGACTTTCTACAGAAAATGTTCAACACAAAACTCCAAACATGAAGACAATGCTTCATCTGAATAATGAAATGCAAACAGATGAAGGTGCTGAAGAAAGATCCAAGAAACTGTAAAGGCTGGAAAAATAAGCTAAAACCTTTCTGATATGTTTGATGAGAAATCAGCCATAAACCGTTTCATCTTCATCTTCTCCATTCTTCTTCCACACAGATTCTTTATAAAATCAAGCTACAGAGAGGAGAGATCGACATGACGCCGTCCCAGATCTGCGACAGACTCTTTGAGCTGATCGACCAGAACAATGATGGTGAGTTCAGACTGAACTTCAGTGAACTTTACAGTTTCTTTCTAATTGTGGAGAATTTACAAATAAATTGGACATTCGCATAAAAATGAAGTTCAAATATGTTTTTCTTCAGTGGGTTTCTGATGGTTCTTTAATTCATTTTAGTTTACTTTTGCTTTTATGCACCTTTTTTGTTGCTGTATTTCTTAATTTATATATTTTTCTAGTTAAAGTGAAAAAATAGCATTTGTCACTGATTGTACAAGGTGTTTCACTGAAAAAGCTGAGTTTGGTCTGTAGTGCTCATCTTAGAACCATTTCAACTGTGCGATAGAATGTAAAAATATCCAGAAAATTTGATTGTTTGATTTTTAAAGAATTTCTTTGTACAACGGAGCAGAATGTAACTCCTTAAAAGAAATATGAATTCTGTGCCTTATACCTGTTACTTCTTTAAGAGGCTCTTCAATCCTCCATGCCCTTAAACAGTCAGACTGCAACCTCTCCACTATGACCACAACCAAAGATCTGTCAAAGGACACCAGTGACAAGATTGTTGACCTAAACCAGACTGGAATGAACTAGGGATGTCCCGATCAGGTTTTTTTTGGGCCCGATCCGATTTCGAGTCATTCGATTTTGTGGATTTGCCGATATCGAGTCCCGATCCGATACTTTTGTAACACTTTGAAAATATGAAAAAATTGAATTTATCTATATTTCATTAACCTTCTTTTATCATTAAAAACTTCAATAGAACACTTCTGTGAAGTAGCTTTAATGAACAAGTAAAAAATAGAGCAAATATAAACTTGGGAAAAAAAATAACTATCTTTCTTGTTATGTAAGTGATAATATAATTAGTCATGTGATAAAGTTTAATGACTTTAGCTTTAACATCTTTAGAGCTATTGAACATCTTTGACCAAATGTGATTCCTGTCCTCATTTAAAATTCTTAAAAATAAATTATGACTTTGTTTTAGCATGAATTTGAGATGAGTGTTCATTACTAGCTAATATCATTATTAGTTTTAATTTATTCGTTTTTTTTGTTTTTTAATTTTGTGATTATTTTTTAAGTTCTTAAGACATCACATTTTAGGTTTTATTACCACAGTAGTTAATTTTCTTAACTGTTATTTCTCTGTCAGATAAATAAAACAGGCATATCAAAGGACAGCTCGGGTCCTAAGGAGTTAAATCACGGCGCTAGCATGTAGCAGTTAGCAGCTGCTGTGTAGCCATCAGTCTGTCTGTAGCACAAAGAGCTTCACATTAAAAAGAAACAGAAACTCAGTCTTTTTCTGTTTTTAACAGAAATGCTTTTAGAGGTTGTTGTTTGTGTTAAGAAAAACCAATGGAGACACCTGCTGTCAGTGCAAAGCGTTTTTGAATGAGTTATTGATCCTGTATGTCTGAATCTGTGATCATCTAGCTAGCTTGACAGGATTGTTTTGTTAGCCTCCTACTTGAGCTGTTGCAGTTTTCTGCTGCGTTTTCCAGGAATAACATTTTGTGATCTTTTCATGACATACAGACTTGTAGTGGAGTATTTATCCGGAATAATAAGACTGAAATATAAAGCTCTGATGATAATAAGAATACATGAAATATCCGATTCTTATCAGAGAAAAAAGTCAGATTTCGATCAACCACGTGATCAGGCCCGATTTTCGTTAACGTGATCCGAACATCCCTAGAATGAACCAATCTATAATCAACACCAGCCTAATGACAAGAGATGAACTGTTGGAGCAATGATCAGAAAATGGAATGGATCACTGACAATCTCCCTCCACCTAGAGATCATAAAAGATCTCACTTGGAAAAGAAAAAATGATCCAGAGAACGATGAAGAAACAGTCCAGAACTACATGGAGGAACTGGTCAATGACCTGAAGAGAGCTAGGACCACAGTGGTTAGGATGAGAACACATAATGTTATCATGGACTCCAAAGGTCCCCAGCTCATGTCCAGACCCAGCTGAAGTTCTCCAGAGACCATCTGATGATCCAGAGGAGGATTGAGAGAAGATCATTTGATCAGAGACCAAAATGGAACTGATTGGTACAAACACCACTCACTGTGTGATGAGTTTCTTCCCAAGAACAACATATCCGCTGTGAAGCATGGAGGTGGTAACATCATGGATCCGGATTGTTCTGCAAAGAGGACAGGACGACTGATCCGTATTAAGGAAAGGATGAATGGATCCATATGTGGAAAGACTTGGGACAAAAACCTCCTTCCATCAGTGAGAACATTGATGATAAAGCCTTAAAGGTTAACCAAACCCTAAATCAACGTTTTTTTGTCTGTTGACACCTATAAATGGGCTTTAAAAGTGCTGTCTGTTGGTCATTGACACATTTTTGACAAATTAAAATAAACTTGTTTAATTCATGAAAATACAGTCAAAAACATGTTTGTGTTGCCCCCTACAGGTTGGTTTGAAGTATTATAGTTGAAATATGTGATTGGTCAAACCATGTAAGTTTCAGAAGTCTGAAGTCATGATCTGCAGCTCCAGTAATAATAACAGTCCTGCTCTCCAGCCCCACCCCTCTGACTGGATTTTCACATTTTTGCTGTGGGTGGAGTCAGCCTCCAACTTCCCCGTTGGTTACTCTTTAAACTCTGTCATTACCAACCAGGAAGACATTACAAAGGACTGAGGTGAATTTTACTTAATGAACAAATACTTATTTTCTGCTCAATTATACAAAAGGTTCTTATACAAAAGGTTCTTTAAAAATCAAACAATGTGATTTCCAGGATTTTTTTTCATGCTGCCCCTCATAACTGAGGTGTTTCTATGAACATTACAGGCCAAACTCAGCTTTTCAGTGGAACAACTTGCAGAATCTATCGCTGACAGTCTTTTCTTCCTCACTGATTCAGTTTTACAGTCTCCTCCAACTTTTCCATGTTTTAATCAGAAGGACTGATTGAATTTTAACTCTCTAAACTGGATGAGGTTTGGTTTGGTATGATACTGTTCTCTGTTTCATGACGGGTAAAGAGCGGTCTGTGGGTCCTCAGGTCAGATCACCCTGGCTGAGTTCATGGAGGGGGCGCAGAAGGACGAATGGGTCAGGAACCTGCTGAAGCTGGACGTCAACATTGGCGGCTGGGTGATCCAGAACTGCACAAAGCTCCCATGACCTGTGTCCGTGTGGACTCTTTGCTCAGGTGTTTTGGCTTCGGTGGTCAGGTGCTGTCAGGCTCAGAGTGTCACTCTGCGTTAACACTCTTGGTTTATGGGGTGGGGGGGTGCAGTTGCCTGGTGACAGAGCTCTGATCAAAGATCTCTGCTGAGTGTGGTGATCCAGTTAAAGTACAACTCACACAATCCACCAAACAACTTCTGTCCTAAGGAGTGTTTCATCGTAAACATCAAGTTTAAATGATGAAATTCTCCAGATTTTGGTCTTCTCAGCTTTATTCTGATACGCTTCAAAATAATATTTATCAAGGTTTAAAAAAAGATTTTTATTTTTTTCTGTCATCTTTAAGCAGAGCATACATCCTTATATTACATGTATTCATCTTATATCCAGGTATTTTTTAATGTCTCTATATTCCTTAGACGTAAAAGCTTTTATCACTCTAGTTCAAAGAATATAATCTAAAATATAACAGAACTGGATTCTCTCTTTTCCATGTATGTGAAGATAAAGACAGATTGTGCAGAATAAGCTTGACTTTTTGAAGCCCTGAACCAGTGTGAGTGTCACCATGAGGCAGCAACCCGACCTCCTGTGTCAGGCAGGTTTAAAAGAAAGAGTGACTGGAACCTAGACAGGTAACCACTGGGTGGCTCACTAGTAATCACCTAGTTCTACCAAAGACATTAACAAACTGGTTTCAAAGCTTTTCTCTCCTCTGTGGTTGAATGGCAAATGTTGATGAGAGCTTTTATCAACTTTACTTAAAATTTGAAATCCACACTGGCTCAAAGTGGGTGTGGCTTTATTGGTGACAGGCCCCCATTGAAACCTCAGCTCTGGAACAGCCTCACCGGGCAATCCCATCAGGACCAGTTTGACAAAGCTTAGGGGCATTTTCTCAGTTAAAGATAAGAAATATGAAGCCAAAAACTCAGCAGAAAATTAACCAGCAGGTAGCGTCACCCACCTGTCCATCTGAAGAAAAGGCTCTGGATCTGACCCAGTTATTTACATGTTACCTTTCTATAAGAGCATAAACCATAACATATGTATGCATGCATACAACTTTCTGATTCACAAAAACTTTCAATTTTTTATTTAAAAAAATGAATATTATTGATTTCTGTGTAAATGTGGATATTTACCTGTTTGTTCTGCTAACAAAGTTTTAAATACTTTTTTTAAAGTTCAGAACAAGCCAATGGTTGAATTTGTTCTGTGTATTTTTCTCAATAATAAAGTAAATATTTGAATACTTTTCTCGTCATGAATTTTTCCCGTTTTGCTTGTTTATAATGCTTAAACTGATTCTAAAACCCTTGCGCTATCCTAGGCATGTTTACACTAAAATTGGGATCATCTTAACCCCAAAAGACAGCCCGCTGAACTTTTTTTCAAGGATTTTTCATCTTCTCTCGTGTCCATGGCAGACTTAAAACTTCTGAAATGACGTGGGACTGAAAATCCCCCTATGTAAAATTGTTTATATAAAAAAACTGAAACTCACACCAAAAATCCAGTGATGCTGATTTGACCACAGAAATGTGAACGGCGGCTCATTTGACTGCAGTCAATGTGAAGATACCATCTTCTCTTCTCCAGAACCTGAACTAGACACTAGGAACAGATGAGGGTTTAGTGCATGTGCAGCAGAGCTGTTGATGGAAAGAAGATCATTCATTCAAACAGAGTCTGTCCAAGACAGTTTGATTGATTTAAAAGGAGAAATACTCGGAAATGTAAAAACAAAATGATTTCTTATTTGTTCTCTTTCAGAAGAAAAATGACACACAGACATGTTAAAAACTCTAAACAGGAGAGGGACTTTAAATGGTTTGACCAATCACGAAATTCAACTGTAATACCTCGTTTTAACCTGTATGGGACAGCACACTGATTGTTTTAGACCAGGGGTCTCAAACTCGCGGCCCGCGGGCCATCTGCGGCCCGCAGGATGATGATTTGCGGCCCCCGTCTTCATATGAAAGATTACTGTTAGTGCGGCCCGCAAGGCTGATATGAATGACAGTTGCTATGTGCAGAGCTGAACGAACCAATCACAGTGAGGTATATGACTCTGGAGGCGGGACATCATCGGTCTTTCCAGTACCTCTGTCTATCATTCATTCCTTCCTCCAATCAGCTGGGCGGAGGAGGAGCCATGAAGCACCAAATGCGATTTGTGTGACAAATTCTCGTGCCCCGCGCGGGCAATTTGCTGCTAGCAGCTCGTCAAAAAATGTGTTTCTGTCGCCGCGCCGCGTGTCAAAGGGGCTACCAGTTCCGTCTGTGGATGTCTCTCTCAGAATGAATGAGAGACAGATATGATGTCGAGGAATACGTTTTTGACGTGCTGACTGTTCCTAACCAGAACTCCACAAGCTCCGAGCCCCAAACCTGTAGCCGCCCCGCGCGGCGATCCGCTGCACCCGCCTGTCAGACATGTGATCCTGAGCTTGGCTCACGCCTGCGTGCGCGTGTCTGTGACTTTTAAGGTTCACACACCGGCTGTGTCGGCGCGCATTCCAGTCCATGTAAACGTGAGTTGAAGTCCGATATTCTGCTACGCGCGTTTGAATAGAACC